>NC_043705.1:116803624-116871592 GCF_006229205.1 Suricata suricatta
AGCTGTGAAATTAGGTGATTAACTAGTTGGTACTTAACCTTCTAATTTCTATATAAGTCTAATTACATGAAATAAAAGTGGGGGTTTTGATTTTTTACTTTGCTTTTCTGTTTGGAGTGTCATTGTAACTACTGTATTGTAAATGACGGAAAATAATTGCATATGTTAAAAAAATATTTTAGGCCTTATGGACCACACACACAAAAAAAGACCTATTTCATTAACTCACTAGATGCTTTCATAAGAGCAAAATCTAAGTTTCTGCAATAATAGAGTTAATCCTATATTTGAAAAAAAAACCACCTCTGTTTTGTGATTATAAAATGAGGAATGGAAATGAACTTATTTGGACTTCTAACTTAATTACATTGGACTTTTAGGAGAAAGAAGCAAATCTAAAGAAGACAGTTTATTATAAAAACCAAATACCCCAAAGTCAATTGTCATTCGTTGTCATGAACAACAATTCAGTTCTATCTTCTATAATTTTTACATCCTTAATGTGCTATTGTTATAAATGATGCTAAGTAATATTCCCCTAAAATATCAAAGACAGATTAAATTACTTTAACTAGGCTATTCTTGAAAGTAATATGCCCCAATATTTTTTATATTCTTGCAGATATATTTTAGGAAGCTTTTTGTTCACAGCTATAAATCAAATGGATGCCTTGTACAACTTTAATGAGAAAATTCAGTTTAATAGACAAGAGTTTGATGAGCAGTATTTCATTACACTTTCACTAGTAATCTGTGTGCATTGAGGCAAGTCACTTCACTTTGTAGTCCTCACTTTTCTCAGACAAGCGCAGGGTAAGAGAAGAGCCAATGTCTAGGATGCTGCTTTATTTCAAGAATTCCGTGTGAAGTCAAGTTCTCTACTGCTTCCTCCTGTTTAAAAAATCCTTCCAGGAGTGCCTGGGTGGCTCAGATGGTTGAGCGTCCAACTTCAGCTCAGGTCATGGTCTCGTGGTTCATGGGTTCAAGCCCCGCGTTGGGCTCTGTGCTGACAGGTCATGGCCTGGAACCTGCTTGGGATTCTGTGTCTCCCTCTCTCTCTCTGCCCCTTTGCTGCTCACCCTCTGTCTTTTTCTCTCTCAAAAATGAGTAAAAAAAATACTAAAAAAAATAAAAGATCCTTCCAGTAATTTTTATTCTTATTCTCCCAAAAAACTCCCTTTGCCTACGCTGTACTCTCTGTATTACCAGTAGACACTGGATGCTTCATTGACCTTAATCAGCAAAGGAAACGTTTGCTTTTTCCCTTTGCTGCTTGCAGAGACTTGGGTGTGGGTGGTTTCATCATCCTTACAAGCCCAGGCCAGAGAACAGATGTAGAGATTGACAGATAAGAGGTGCAGATGACTGAAACCTGAGTGCATTGCCTAACACAAAGCAAAAATGTTCCCTAAATTTAATCAATCAAATACCTAACAAACGTGTGACAGACTAGGTCGACATGATAGCCTTGGCCTTGAGAAATGTAACCTCTTAACCAAACAAGTGAGTGTTGATATATCTGAAATATTCAGGTATTTCTGAAATGCTAAACTGTCTGAAACTAACTGTAATTGTCTTAGAAGTTCATGAGGGGAGAGATTTGGGTTTGGAGTTGTCAGCAGAGCCTGATGGAGGAAATTTGACCTGCAGAGCATCTTTAGGGAAGAATAGTATGTATGATATGTTAATACATCAGTTTATTCAACAAATATTTATTCAGTGGCTATGCTGCTTTGCATTTCTCTAAGGTCTGGAAATACAGCAGTGAACAAAATGGAAAGAAGTCTTTGCCCAAAAAGCTCACATTCTAATTGAGGGATGTAAGAAAAAATGAGTAAAATATATTATATCATATGATAAGTACTGCAGAATTAAAATAATATTTAGGTGATATAATCAGACAGTATCAAGCTAACCCTTTCATCTTATAAATGAAGAAACCGAGACTCAGGGGGGTTGAGCAACATATCTAAGATCACCCAGTTTATTAGCAAGACAGGAATAAGATCCAGCTTACTGTCTCCTAATCGTGTTCTTTCCCGTGTGCACACACCTCCTAGATGGTCAAGTCACCCAGCTCCAAAGGTGCGGGGAGGGGCCGGCACTTTGCGTTGGGGAGAAGCGAAAGGTCTATGTGAAGGGTAAGTGCCAAATCTGCTAAGCCACAGAGAGAACAGGTGTGCTGCTGGCAAAGATGTGCATAAAATGATCTCCAGAAAATTCTGAAACTATTTAGTTGATTACTAATTTATCAGATTAAAAAATGCTTCTCTTATGTGATTGCCTTCCTCTCCCCTTTCCTTCTCGCTCCCAGAGTTCCCTGAGAAGGAGTTCTTTGGTCTCTTGCTGTTTACCACTGTTTACCATCAGGTAGAGCACTGATGTTCTCTGTGAATATCAAAGACCTCTGCTGTGGTTTTTCTTGCAACTAGAAATAGGGGTTTTGGCTAAACACAAATATTCTACAGCATCTCCACTTTTAGGGATTCAGCCGCTGGCGAAATGCTCGTTGAGTGAGAACTAAATCTAGACATTTGATTTGGATAAAATGCGCAAGTTGAATCAAATCGAGAGCTGCTGTTACTCATACTTTCTTCATAAATTAGGAGTTAAATACGTTCCTTCGGGAGTCGGTGCATAAATTATAAAGCAGATCATACATTTCCTTAAGTGCAGCATTCACTGTTGCTGATTCATTTTCATGTTAAGTTTCCAACAATTAGGAGGGAGGGAGGGGCAGAAAGAGAGAGAGAGAGAGAGAGAGAGAGAGAGAGAGAGAGAGAGAAACTAACCAAATACACAGACGAAGATTTATTTGTAGATATAAAGATGCCATAACAGCAATGTAGGTGCAGAAATAGCTTTAGTTTTCACTTTTCTTTAAGGAAAACAGGAGCTTAAAGTAGGAAGAAAACATATGCATTAAAATACTTATTACAAGTTCCACAGCCAGAGAGTTATCAATAGGGCAAAATCTTATCACTGTAGCCACTGGTGACATGTTAGATATGAGTGCTCATTTTGTCCTAAATTTATGTTAGACATGAGAAGTATTTTGGAAAAGCTTCAGATGCTTTTGTATAAAGATATAACCAGGGGGTTGTGAGCCTTTATTACATGGGGATCATGGAATACATTCAAGGACCTAACTACATTTTGAGACCCAAGTAAATTTTTAGGAAATGGCCTACGTCTATGACTGTCTGATTCCAAACACATATTTAATGCAATACAAAGGCTACTTTGGTTTTTACGTCTTATGATTAGGATGGGGGGTGGGGATATTAGCTCTAACACTCACCTATAGGTCATTCATTGCCTGTTACAATTTACCCACCAAAAGACCAGAATCACTTGCATAAGTAATACAGAGTTACTCAACAAGAGGGTCTCTCCTATATTCGCTGTATTTCAGGCTTCTGGCCACCTTGGGGTTAATGATCCATGCAGGACACTGAGAGACTTCTAAGTAATGAGAAGAATGCCCATCACTGAATTTGAGTAGCTGTTGGAGGTCAGGAGAGGAGTCACCCTCAGGCCTTTGTCCAGAATCCGCAGAACACATACAGCAAGAGTGCAAGGTAGAAGAAGGTCTCAAAAGTCGAAGTGCTAAATTACGTACCTTGAGCACAAAAGTCACTTAAAATTTGTGGGATTCATGTATGGAAAGGGCTAAGGGAGAAAAAGTGCCAAAGAGGACATCAAAATATGGGGGTCAGCAAAATAACATCATGAAAAGAAACGGGGAAGAGAGGAGGGAAGAGTCACTTTTGGCAGAAAGGCAGATTCCGTTTTGGATACGTGACATCCGTGGGGAGAGTAATCATGCCAACAGCTGCCCTTTTGTGCCTCCCCTACCCACATGATGGAAACCCTGTGTACTTCTCTAGCCCCTCCTGCACTCAGGGTCTCTGGTCACTGCCACTTCTTCCAGCCCTAGGGTCTTTCCATAGGTCTTCCTCAGCCTTGCTTGGGATCTCGCTCCTCCTCTTCCCCTGGCCCCATTTTACTCAGACTCAGAATTTCCTTAAGGAAGATTTTGTTGCCGTGTCACCACCCAAAGTAACTTCCCTGTTACAGCCCTCAGTATCCTGTCTCTAGATGGTTCCTTCATTACAGACCTCTCTTATATTTTTGCAGTGATTTGTTCAAGAGCTCGCTTCCCCTGCTAGATGACCTCCGTATGGTGCAGTATTCCCAGGGCCTAGGACTGTGCCTGTCACACAGTCAGGGCTTGAATCATTGAATGAAAATGTGTCCAGCACATATATACACACATATAAGTAATTGACATATAACATACTAGTGTCAGGTGTACAACATAATGATGATTGAATAATGATTTGATATTTATACATATTGTGGAATGATGACCACGTGTACGTCTACATGTCAAGCATTTTGCATGCTCTATCTCATTAAATGCTCAGAACAACCCTATGAGTTAGATACTATTATTAATCTCATTTTACACATCAGGCACAATAACTTATCCAAAGTTACACAGCTGGTGTGTCACAGGATTGGACTTTGAATTCTGGTCTCTCTGGTGCCAGAACCGTACTTTTTCATCTGGGATCTCCTGCCTCTGCCAGGTGATTAAATATATAGGAGCTCAGGAGCTCAAGCACAGCTGTAAGAAGTCAGAAAGGAAGAGGTACAAAGAAAAAGGAGGAAGGAGTTTCAGGAAATTGCAGATATTTGAGTAGGAGAACATCTGAAATTTCATGGAGCCCACACCCTTGATTGCACGGGTGAAGAAAATCAGTCCAGGAGGTTAAGTTCCTGTGCCAGGGCCATGCCGCTGGTTGTTGTTTGGAGTGTGCTGGATTCCAGGTTCCCAGCGTCTAGCTGGGTGCCCTTCTTATGGGCAGGGCAGATGGTGACAACGACAATGCCAGTCACTTTGACTGCAAGCCCTAAGTTAAAGACAGAGGGAAAAGAAAATAGGAAGGAACTGAAATGAGTATCATGGGCGAATGAAGTGTTTTATGGAACCTCATATGGCTCTGATGACACTATAACCATCTTCTGCGGTAGCAGCACAGTTGGCTTGCCTTTGACATTGGTGCCTCCAGTTCCTTTCACTTCGGCGCCTGCACTTGGCCAGCATGGCTGGGGAAGGGAGATGAGAGCTATACCTTTGCCTTGTGAAGGAATATGGGGGTTTCTCTCATACTCTGGGAATGTTGTTGCCTAAATGTAATCTGTACCCTAATCCCAACTGCCCTACCAATTTTACCAATGAGGAAACTAAAATACAGAGAGGTTAAGTGGTTTGTAATTAAGTGGGGGTGGCCAAGAAGTAATAGGGAAAGAAGAAGGGGAGGTAAGTTAATCTGTTACTAGAATTGAATTTGGGAACTACGTCCTGTCTTATATGTGTCCAGGGTGACATAAATCAGTCAAGTCAACATACATTTATACATTCCTTGTCCTCGAGAATACCTGGGTGGGCCCCTAGCTTCAGACTTCCCCTAACATCAGACCGATGCCTCCAGAACGCTTTCCTCTAATTTGAACTTCTAGGACTGGGCAGGAATTAACTTCACCTGGGAAAGAAGGAAGATGGTGCTTCCTTTTCTAGGACCCTCCCCTCACGGCGTCTGGTAAGGTGTCGGGGCTGCCACTGAACAGCCAGGCCCAGGACAGAGGGGGATTAGAAATCAGAAGGCCATGGCTTGGCGCCCTCCGATCTGAACTTAATATATATAAGTACAAATGATGCAGACTGCTTTTACTTTATTTCTTTTCAAGGCTGTTCTCAGTGTTAAAAGCTTGGCTACTCAGTGTAGGCATTTCTCTGACCTAAATGCGGGCTGCTGTCTTCCCAAGGTGTTGCCTCACCGTCTACTTTCACAGAGTTTTCGTGTGAAAGCGAGTAGGTGAAATAGATGCTGCTGTATTATTATTAGTATTATTATTATTAATGTTTGATGAAAGATGAAGTTTGGTGAAGGAAATTTCCCTGAAATTATGACTAGTGAAAAACTCTCCTGCAGTCTGGCCTTTGTAATGTTCTTCTAACAATGCCAGGAATTTATTTGGCATCTGTTTTTATGGAACTCAAGGTGATTACCAGATGTGGTCCAGTTATCCATCTAAATTCCTGGGTGTAGGAGGCAGTGGGGCATATATCTGCCTACTGGCAATGTTGGGTCACCAGGATTGAGGTGAAAGGCTCTTTCCAAGTCATATCTTTGTCTGTGCTGGAAGCATGAGACTTCTTGCCTTTCAGCCAGGCCTTGTCTTCATAGAGCAAGGTGTGCTTGTTGTTTAGCTCGGTTTCCCAAAGACAGACCTTTCCCCTAAGGGACTGAACTTCTCCATACCGTAATGAAAGCAGAACGGAAATACAGTTCTCAAGATGTGCACTTTTTCTACTTGCTCATAGAGTAAAATAAAATCAGAACCTGAGCCAGGATGTTCTAGTTAGAGTTCTTTACCTTAAAAGCAACTGAAAAACAGGATGCATGTGATAGAGGCTTATGATTAGGGCAAGCATATGATTATCTTGCCAAACATGGCACTGTTACCTTACAGCAGGCTTGAACTGTGGCTGGACTGGCTAAACAAGGGTCATGTATTCACTCTACAAACAATGGGGATGGCAGCGTAATGTAACTTCTCAGAGTTGAGTGTTTGGCACATTTTGTTCTTTAAGCTAATGTGTAATAAAGTCCTATTGTAGGTGCTATAAGAGAAACAGATATACATCTCCTACCCTCAAGGGGTTTACAGCATTGAGAAAGAAATGGCTATTACTGAGTCAAAACAATACTGATATGTTCTTATTTTAGTCTCTGTTCTCATGGTGTTGATCTCATAGATTATCTGTACTTCCTTATTTGAAAGGAAATGCTGTATTAACAGCATTCTTCGTTAACATCATTTAGTGAGATATATTTTACAGAAGTTTATTTCTCCTTATAAAATGTTTTTCTTTTCTAGTTGATCTTAGAGATTTTTTTTCAACTATGTTCTGATGGACCATAACAAATACTAGGTCTGACAAAATCTGTTAATAATAAAACAAGGAATTATTTTTTATAAAATTGTATTCACTTATGTAAGCAAACATATTATCTTGTGTAGTGCTTTGAAGTTTACAAACTACTTTAACATAAATAGTCTCTCAAATATTTACCATGCAGGGACCTTCTCCGTCTTGTTCATAAGGAAAACTCTAGCACCTGGAACAATGTCTGGCACATAGGCCCTACTCAACGAATATTTGACAACAATAAATTTCCTGGAATATTTTTATTTATTTTGTCCAAGGAATTATGTATTCAAATCAAACCTTACTTAGATTTAGCAAAGAAAACTGATTATAGTAAAATTTTTATGTATAAAAGGAGGCTTGGTTGTGAGATCCATACTCCCATGTTTTATGAACCCCATTCTTTGGAGGAGATATGAGGACTGCTCATCAAAGATAGGGAACCATGGAGAATAGAACATTAGATCTCATAAAGGCAGAGAGCTCATTTTTGTCTATAGATGAAGAAAATGAATCTCAGTGAGTCTAAGTAAAATGCTGCAGGTCCTTTGTTATATGACATGACCAAGATTGGCACTCAAATCAGCTGGCCCCAGGGCAGAGATTTTCCTGTTCTAGCCAGAGCTAGACTAAGAGGAGTTAAAGGTAGTTTCGTTAGTCAGGCAGCTCTGGAGGAAGCCAGTTTGCCTAGGAGCTGGACGTTACTGAGAAAGTAACAAAGTAACAGGGAAGAAATGATTAAGTACCAGAACTATTCCCTGAAGGGCTACTGACTTTGTTGGAAGAAATATTTTGACAAGTCCTGTGCATGAGACATGAGTTTCCCTCACATACTGTGTTTGAGAAACTCAAGTAAATTAGTCCTGGAACTGCTTTCAAGGGAGAGTGGATTAGGGTCTTTGTTTCATTGGTTTAAGTTTGCAGATTTGGGGCCGGACTTGATGATTGAGTTGATGAGAGAGCTTTCCTTCAAATAAAAGTGAGTATTTGTTTAAAGAATCTCAGTGTGAAAGGAGGCAAAAATATTGCCTCTTCAGGACTCAAAAGTCTGGGTCCAATCCAGATGACTGTACTCTTGATTTTCTCATTTGCTAGTTGGGAATTGAGCTCTTCACCTTTAGAAACAGAAATATGTTAGATTGTGATATTGTAATCATAAAGATAAACAGAAGGATTGCAAGGGAATTCTACACTCCCTGGAAGAAGGTTAAAGTATATCAGCCTGTTAACAACTTTTAAAGAATTAAACCAAAATTTTGGACCACTCAAAAAGTTTAAAATTGGCTTCAGTCTGCAAAAATCAATCAAGAATGCTTCTTATTAGCTATTATAGTAATATTTTTTTCAGTGCTCACCATGATAAGTGTGCTGTTCTTCCCCTTTACTATTTCACCCATTCTCCCTCCCACCTCCTCTCTGGTAAGCATCAGTTCATTCTCTGTAGTTAAGAGTCTGTTTCTTGGTTTGTCTCCTTTTATTTTCTATTTTTTGCTTATTTGTTTTGTTTCTTAAATTCCACAAGTGAATGAAATCATATGGTATTTGTCTTCCTCTGACTGACCTATTTTGCTTAGCATCATACTCTAGCTCCATCCATGTTGTTTCAAATGGCAAAGTTTCATTTTTTATGGCTAAATAATATTCCAGTGTACATGTGTGCGTGTGTGTGTGTGTGTGTGTGTGTGTGTGTGTGTCTGTGTATCTATAGCTATCTTCTTTATCCATTCATCCACTGATGGGCACTTGGGCTGCTTCCACAGTTTGGCTCTTGTAAATAATGCTGCAATAAACATAGGGGTACATATATCCTTTTAAATTAGTGTTTTTGTATTCTTTGGGTAAATACCCAGTAGTGCAATTACTGGATCATACAAAATTAATTTTTTGAAGAACCTCCATATTTCTTTCCAGAATGGCCGCTCAGTTTGCATTCCCACCAACAGGGCATGAGGGTTCCTTTTTCTCTACATCCTTGCCAACACTTGTTGTTTCTTGTGTCTTTGATCGTAAACATTCCTATGGGTGTGAGGTGATATGTCGTTGCAGTTTTTGTTTGTATTTCCCTGATGATGAGTGATGTTGAGCATCTTCTCAAGTGTCTGTTGGCCATTTGCATGTCTTCTTTAGAGAAGCGTCTGCTCTCTAAAGATTAATTGGATTATTTGTTTTTCCTTTCCTTTTTTTTTTTTTTTTTTTTTACTGATCTCAACAGAAAGGTCCTTCCTATTGGGAATGTGATAAGCTCATGGTTTTCCAGCACTCCAATTTTCACTTGAAAGCCTGAACCATTCATAAGGCAGAAAGTTGTTTTCCTTGAAGTGACAGATTCACTGCATTAATTTTTGAGAAACTATCCACTAAATACTAACATCTGAAAAACCAGCATTCGTCAGTTATTCTTCATGTAAAAATGACATTCCATGAAAAAGCAGCTGGTCTGGCACACAATTCAGACAAGCACACAAATGCTTCTCATTGAGACAAGCGTCGTTCTTTGGGAAGCAGCAGAAGTGCTCGAGGTGTACTTGACACTTCATCACAAGCAATACTGACCTCTACTCTTAGAGCCACTTAATACTTTGGCTCCAATTTCTCAATTGCAGCCATTACCCAGTAATACAAGGGATACATCTGGCATGCAGACAGTCCGTCATTGATTGTACTAAGTCAAGTTTGGCTTTAATGGAAAAGTTGATGGTTGGTATCAACCAGAATGTGTTAAGGTGGGCCTACCTGTGTGTTATATTGCAAGAATAAGCAGGAAGGATATTGGGGGACTTCTCTTTCCTTGAGTGCACTGGGATCTTTCTTTTCTTTCTTTATAGGTTTCAATCTATCCCCTTTAGGCCTCTGATCATGGAGACTAAGCATTGTCTTACTTTCTTGCTTTCTTTTGCTTCCTCATGTTCATGCTGCACTCTTGTTTTTTTTTTTTTTTATGTTGAGTAGTATCAGGTCTTTATATATTTTGGATACTGACCCTTTATTGTGTAAGTCATTTGCAAGTGTCTTCTCCCATGCAGTAGATGGTCTTTTAGTTTTGTTGGTTGTTTCCTTCACTGTGCAGAAGCTTTTAATTTTGATAGAGTCTCAATAGTTTATTTTTGCTTTTATTTCACTTGTGTCAGGAGACATATCTAGAAAAATGTTGCTATAGCTGGTTTCAGAGAAATTACTGCCATTGGAGCGTATTTTAAGATTCGATTGGGGCGCCTGAGTGGCTCAATCGGTTAAGTGTCCGATTTCGGCTCAGGTCATGATCTCATGGTCCGTGCATTCGAGCCCCACGTTGGGCTCTGTGCTGACAGCTCAGAGCCCGGAGCCTGCTTCAGATTCTGTGTGTGTGTGTGTGTGTGTGTGTGTGTGTGTGTCTGCCCCTCCCCCACTGACTCTGTCTCTCTCTCAAAATAAAATAAAGATCTAAAACAATAAAAAAAGACTGATTAATTGGTTGCTAAATTGCATGATGCAGTTTAAGAATGATATATGTTCAGCTTTTATATTTTCTGTATTGAAATATACAGATCTAAGATAAAGAGGACCATTTTTAAAACAATGCTTACTTTGTACTGTATTTTGTGTTTCCTAGATGCACCTATTTATATCTTCCTATGTCTCTAAAACTGGGGTGTATCTTACAATTGATGATATTTTACAGTAACAACTTTGGGGTAGCTAATTCAGTTGCCATTGCCTGGGCGTATGCAGTCTTGGCTGTCCTGGCTATTGACGTGACTGGACATCTGAAATCCTTCACCATTTCAGTTTATAAACTATGGAAGGAAGGAATAGGAAGTTTTCTGATAAGGGATTCAAACTGGTAAGATCAAGTGTCAGTATCAGAAGTTACAGAATATTGTTAGATATTGGCTTGGAGAAAAATCTCAGAAGCAACAATGGTGCATAATTCGAAAATAAAAGTCTGCCTCAGTAATTGCATTGTTAATACGGAAGTCAGTGTAATGTGGAAAATACTAACATCAATCACTATGAGCCAAAAGGTGATTTAGAAGAACAGAACTCTACATTTGAAGAAGTTTTAGGGTCCTATTTACCCTTTATATATTTCTTTTTTTATGTATATGTAAGGGTTATACAATAAAAAGCCTAGGTGTAAACAAAGAAGTCTTAGGGAGCTTTTAAAGGAAGTTAAAAAACAAAGTAAAATTTAAGCAAACTAAAACTTCAAAGATATGAAAATGTTTTGTGTAATAAAAAGGCATTCTGTCATTTTTTCCTCTTAGTTGTCGCTAGCTATCAGTGGCATTTTATACTTATGATCAGTCATAAGCAGATATGAATTAAGACCACAACATTGTACCACTGCATACTGATCAGAATGGCTAGAATGGACTAGCCTGATGATACCAGTGGTTGGGAAGGGTGGGGCACGGCCAGGGGCTCCTGTACCGCTGGGAGGGGTGCAAAGTTGAACAGCCACTTTGGAAAACGGCTTGTTACTTACAAACATGAGCAAGGGTCCCAGCATTTCCACTTCTGGGGATTAAGCAAAGAGAAATGAAAACACATCTCCACAAGGACACAAAGCAAACCTTCACAGTAGCTCCCAATGGAAAACAACCCAAATGTCTATAAACTGTGTGTAGACAATAAATTACAGTGTATCAGTATAAGGAAATAGTACTCAGCAATAAAATGAATAAACTATGGATGCATATTATATCATTCATTGACAAATCTCAAAGTGGAAAAGCCAGGTGCAGAAGTTTTTTATGGTATCATGTCACTTATATGAAATTCTAGAAATGGTGAAACCATATCATCATACTGACAGAAAGCTGAGTAGTAGTTGCCCCAGATCAGGGACGAGTGTGAAGAGACCCTACAAAGGCATCAGAGAAAACTGCCTGTGACAATGCAAATGTTTTTTGTCATGATTTTGGTGGTGGTCACACAACTAAATCCATTTGTCAAAGCTCATTGAATTGTAAACTTAAAATACAAAATTTTTTGTATGTAAATTTTTTTGGATGGATGTTAACTAGATTTATTGTAAATACTTTGCAATACATACGTGTATCAAATTCTTAAGCTGTACACCTTATTCTAGTATAATATGTCACTTATCTCTGAATACAAGTGGGGAAAAAACTGGGGCGCCTGGGTGGCTCAGTCAGTTAAGTCTCCGACTTTGGCTCAGGTCAGATCTCATGTTCGTGGGTTCGAGCCCCACGTCAGGCTCTGTGCTGACAGCTAGCTCAGAACCAGGATCCTGCCTCTGGTTCTGTGTCTCCTTCTCTCTCCATCCCTCCCCATCTCATGCTCTGCCTCTCTCTGGGTGTTGGTTATGGTCTCCTTTCTCTTCATGCGCCGGGGCAATTTCCTTTTCTCAAGATCTTGCCCAGCTCGAGTCTACTAAAGCTTACCAAAAAACGGGTGCCTGGGTTGCTCATTCTGTTAAGTGCCTGACTCTTGATCTCACCTCAGGTCTTGATCTCAAAGTTGTGAGTTTGAGGCCCGCATTGGGCTCCATGCTGGGCATGAAGCCTACTTAAAAAAAAAAAGCAAACAAAAAATTGATGGTAGCTAAGATTTTATGAAATATGGATTCTTCTTTATTTTAAGACCATATTTAAAATCTAGAAGACAACAAAAATAGAAAGAGGGAACAAGTACTTATATTTGCACCCCACAAAAATAACCATTTAAAAATGTTAGATTTTTTTCTTCATCAGTCTTTTCCATTTCCCCCTATGTATGGTTGTATCATAAATGACATTCCTAACTACATTCCTTGTGAGCTGATGTTAGAAACTATACAAACTGAATGAATGATTTCATGGCGGTCCTGGTTGTTGATCTTATTTATGCTAATGTATCCAAAAAGTTCATGTTTGGGTTCTTGTAACATCTCTATGCAATGTGAATCAAAGAATATTTATAGTGATTATTTTAAATCATGCATCCTGGGGCACCTGGGTGGCTCAGTTGGTTAAGCGTCAGACCCTGGAACCTGCTTCAGATTCTGTGTCTCTCTCGCTGCCCCTCCCCTGCTTGCCCTATGTCTCTGTCTCTAACTCTCTCTCTCTCTCAAAAATAAAGATTAAATCATGTGTCCCAAAGACATTGGATTTGGTCATTGAGAAAGAACTCTAGTATAGAACTATATTATTTAGAGGAAATGTTAGAACCAAGCCCTTAATATAGGAATCGTTAGATACTGAGATATATGTAATACTTGGTAATGTGAGTGAATCCTGTTGAGGTTCAGTTTAATTTTTTATAGGCTTAGAAAATGTACATACGTGATTCTGTAGGCTTTCCTCAGTAATAAAGAGATTTGCAGTGACATAAACTGAACCATTTTCCCTGTGCCTACCTTATAAATTTAGGTTAAGGGGAGATGGTATTAGCATGTTTGCCTACCACTTTGTGGTTCTAAACTCAAGCTTAGTGATGTTTGGGGTGAGGAGGTTTTAAGGGAGAAGGTCTAGACCCCTAGTCTTGGAATACAGAACTATTCTAACACTGAATTTTTGATGCATCTTGCTTTGTTGTTGTTGTTATTTATTTATTTATTTATTTTTAATTCTCTAGTTAGATAACATACTGTGTAGTCTTGGCTTCAGGAGTAGACCCCAGTGATTCATCTCTTACATGTATCACCCAGTGCTCATCCCAACAATTGCCCTACTTAATGCCTCTCACCCATTTCCCCCACCTCCACCTCAGTTTGTTCTCTATGTTTAAGAGTCTCTATGGTTTGCCTTCCTCTGTGTTTTTATCTTATTTTTCCTTCCCTTTCCCTATGATCATCTGTTAAGTTTCTCAAATTTCACATATGAGTGAAATCATTTGATATGTTTTTCTCTGACTGCTTATTTCGGTTAGCATAATACCCTCTACTTTCATCCACATTGCTGCAAATGGCAAGATTTCACTCTTTTTTGTCGCTAAGTAGTATTCCAATGCATATATATATACCACATCTTCTTAATCCATTCATCAATTGAGGGACTTTTGGGCTCTTTCCATAAGTTGACTATTGTTGATAGCAATGCTATAAATATTGGGGTGCATGTGTCTCTTTGAATCAGCATGCCTGTATCCTTAGGGTAAATGCCTACTAGTATAACTTCTGGGTTGTAGGGTAGTTTTATTTTTAATTTTTTGAGGAAATTCCACACTGTTTTCCAGAGTAGCTGCACCAGTTTGCATTCCCACCAACATATTTGCTTTGTATAATCAACTGTGTTTCACAGATATCCTTGTGGCTGTAAATGGAGTGAAAGGGAGACTTCCTTGGGATCAGATGACCTATCCTAAGAGCCAGGTGGAGGCCAGTGTTCCTGAGGGCAAGGTAGCGGTGGGGGAAAGTGGCTTCCTCGTATGATCCCCTTCTGATGTTGACAGAGGCCAGTAGTTTCTGAATATGGAGACACTTAATCCAAGGCTACCAACTTCTGAACTCCAGTTCCTGAACCCTGGGGTCTCTATGTCTTCCAGTGAGAACTTAGTGTAAGTTTCTTTTTTGAGGGATTACTACATACCAGGGGCTCTTCATAGGTCACCTCATTTAACCCATACAGCTACCACAAGAGGCAAGTCTTTCTTATTGCCAGTTTAGAGGCCTACGAAGGCTGAGGATCTTGCTCAAAGCCACACAGCTGGTCAGTGAAAACTTGGGTTCCCTTTACCATTGCATGGGGAATTTCTTTCTGTTTTTGGATTTGAGAAAATAAGCCAGTACTTTTCAACTGGGATATGAGAAAGTAATCTGATATCACCCATGCTTCCATAGAAATTTATATTGTCAGCCTCCTCATTTTCCTTAAAATTTTACAGACTTCCAGTCCCTTATGGGTATTAAAATACCTTATGGGTATTTTAAAGAGCATCCAGTCCCTTATGGTATGAGATCTTGGACAAGTCCCCCTTTTCCCTTTTCCTGTAAGAAAGAAAAAAATCACCCAAAGAAAATTTAACAAGTTACTGTACTTCTCTAAGCCTTAGTTTCTCTGTCTGTAAAGTGGGGATAACAACCATACTGATTTCGTAAGGCTACTGTGGAGGTTGGAGGTTCGTAAAGCTGTGAAAGAAGGCAGAGTTCCAGATTATTGCTATTATCACTACTGTTTTTCAGATATATATATATATATTTTTTCACATGCAAAGGGAAGTGGGGACAAAAGCTTATATGTGGAAATATTTCTCACTTACTTCTTGTACTTAACCTACATGAACAGAGAACTTAAATTATGACATTTCTGACCTGAAAAATTCTAATGCCCTTGCTTTCTATTTTGAGAGTAGGGAAATGAATTCAGAGAAAATTCAGTGGCCATGAAAGTGATTGGCTGAAGATGCTATAGGAGGTATGTTCATTTTTTTTTTTCTCAATCTGGTTTGGTTAAACCATAAAAGAAAAAGCTTTTTCTGTCATTCAGTGATAGAATAGAAAATATAACCAAGGTTTTTAGGGTGCCTGGTTGGCCCAGTCGGTTAAGCATCTGACTTCTGCTCACGTCATGATCTCACAGTTCATGAGTTTGAGCCCTGCATCGGGCTCTGTGCTGACAGCTCAGAGCCTGGAGCATGCTTCAGATTCTGTGTCTCCCTCTCTCTCTGCCCCTCCCCTGCTTGCACTCTCTGTCTCTCAAAAATAAATAAATGTTAAAAAAAAGAATGTATAACCAGGGTTTTCAATTATGAAACATGTTAATATTTCTGTGTATCTAAATTAACTTTTTGTGTTGTGTAGAAGAGGCCTTATTGATAAATGTCCTCCTGTCCCTCATTTCTTTTTTTCTTTTTTCTTTTCTTATTTATTTTGGTATTAGAATAAGAAAGAAAAGCTGTGACAGTTAAATATCACTTCATAGAATAACAAGTTTAATTTTTTTTTAACATGTATTCATTTTCGAGAGACAGAACACAAGCAGGGAGTTGGGGTGGAGACAGAGGGAGACACAGAATCCGAAGCAGACTGCAGGCTCTGAGCTGTCAGCACAGAGCCCGATGTGGGACTTGAACCCATGAACTGTGAGATCATGACCTGAGGCCGAAGCCAAACACTTAAAAGACTGAACCACCCAGACACACTGTAAAATAACAAGTTTAAAGACTAATATTCAAAATATTGACACATAGTATTCAAATGCCCTATTCAAAACATTATGCTTAGGACATGGAATCCTGATGATCAATTTGCCATAGGAAATCCTGCATTGTAGTCACGGAGAAGTGGGCTGTGTGTATAGAAGTTGATCTTCCCATTGGTGCATTTGTAATTAAAAGACCTGTATTAATAGCCTCACCTCAATTTAGAATTTTTTAATTCAATAAGCATTTATTGCAAAGCATTGTATTGCTGGGAAAGGAAGATGACTAAAGACCCAGTCTCTGCCAAGCAGTAATTTAAGGAAGGAAAAAGGGAAAGGAAGAGTACCAGGGTGCACAGCCAATTGGGACTGGAAGATCTGCCTTGTCTGCTGGGCAAAGAGCTTTGACTGCTGACGGCCTCTTCTGGCTAGTGAGGGTGTATGACCATGGGTGCCCTTGCGTGAGGTGCCTTCTGGCCTGGCCCCCCTTCCAAAAATACTTTCCTTTCAATGAACTGAACTTAGAAGACTTCACAGACTCCCTTGGTAGTGTTTTTGTCTGGTGGGGGTGGGGTTGATGGTTTTCCTGTAGCAACTTGTTTTATGGTTTGAGTTCTGCCTTTTATTAGGTAATCTTTGAACTATTTTATCATCGTTCACTTCCCTTTTTCTTTCACTTTGAAATGCAGAATATGACACAGAGTGTACAGTGATGAGAAGTGTAGAGAGTGAAAATGGGAAGAAATGGAATTTACAGCTACTGTGTAATGTGACAGCCTGTGTCCCCAACAAGGAAGACTTCTGTGTCTCCTCTAGGCAGCCCTGCCCAAGGGAAGGCTTTATTTTTTTCAGAGAAGTCCTCTGAGGCTGGTCTACGGAAAGGCTCCAGTCTTACATCTAATGAATTAGAAAGACCCTTCCACCTTCTCAAAGATCTTTCCAGGTAATTCAGGAGATCCAGAGAGTAAGCTTCCTTGTGAGAGGGCAGTTAGTCCTAAAGATAGCTCATGGAAATTTCTAGATAATGCTATTTTCTTACTTCCAGAGCAATTCAAAGACGGTTGCAAGAGCCAGAATGAAGCCAAATGAAAGCCCCCAATTAGAATCTTGAAGTTCTGATGCCAATTAAAAATAAATGATGCTGTTTATGATGGAGTCATACATGGATCTGAGGGAGGAGGAACAGACCAGAGAGAGGGACATTAAAAGCTTGAGATTTAAAAATACGAGCAAACTTCATTAATAAATGAATGAGTATTTCAGAGAGTATAGTTGCTGCGTTTGAGCCTAAAATGCTAATAGAGAATTCAGGGTTTTCAAGGGAGAAGATCATTAATGTAACAAGGAAGTAGAATGAAAAATGTGTAAGGGTTATGATTTTTGAGGTTACAAAGTTAAAGTGTTTTAGAACAGAAGAAAAATTCAGCTGTGTTTCCAGTTGGCAATATATTGCAAATTGTTGTTCAGGTAAATTGGCTTTGGTTATACCCAAACACAGAGCTTCTCAAATGCTCTAGTTTCTGGTGTCCCCCCCAAAATCACAAAGCAGTTAATGGGCTTAAGTTTATATTGATATTACTGAAAGCTGATAGGACGGTTTCCCATTTTCCTTCTTAAGAAAGCTAAGTTTTTCTTTAGTAATCGAGGGCTTCTACTTATCCTTAAGCAGAGAGATGCTACCTAAAATGTCCTCAGTTTTACTTTTTAAACACATTTACTGTTTTGAGTGGCTAGTTCTCTTGTAGTTCCCAGTATACAGCTATCCAAAGTAATGTTTTAATGTCAGTCACAATCTTTAGCACATCAATGCAAGAATCTCTCTTCAGTTTACTAATTTCTTATTTTTACTGACATATAATCCTGCTATTCTACACAATACATGGCATGGAAGCATTTCTTTTCAGACAAACTTTGAAAGGGTGAAAGGAAAAAATTTCCTTAAATGCGAACAGAGAAAAACAATGGATGGTGAACAATTTCCCCTAAATTATAAAGCAATTGTATTTCCTATTTCAAAACAGAGTGCACCGGGGCATCGTTTCTTTCCTATTACGTTTCTAATGAAATCTTATGTGAGAAGAGACAGAGCAATAGAAATTATTTTCCAGAAACACCAGATGTTGACCCACCTGTCTGATTACTGTTAAGAGGTCTAATCTTGTAGTTAGGTAAACACCTTAATTAAATCACATGCCATTTCTGCATCATTAGAATAAGTCAAAAGCTGAAGCTCTGTTCAGAAATCTGAGCCTGTGTTGGTTTGTATACTGTATACGGCTTGTATACTGTTCATACACATGTAGGCATCCACCAGGAAGAACTACTGTGTCATTTTTGCAAAGCCAGATTCCAACTTTGCTGTTCATCAACACTGAGTCACCGTAGGCCTCCCTTCCCTAATTTGGGTTAACAGTGTCCACTTAGTAGGCTGGTTCTGAGTTTGGAATGACACTCTACATGTAAAGCACCTGATGCATAGGGAGCATTCAGTGGATGTTACCTGTTGTCTGTCTCTCCTTCCTTCTTTAGAATATTGAAGCAATCTCCTTTAAATTTTATCATCATCTTCTCTATTGGCTGAAGCACCTACAGTAATTATTCATTCATTTATTCAACTTTTCATTCAAAAATACAAATTTCATATTATGTTTATGCTAAAATGAATTAAAACGTGATTTCTGCTTCTAAGAAGTTCATAGTCCAATACAACAAATTAATTCCAGAATTTAAAGCTGTCTTTTAACTAAGTTGCAAATATCTGTTTCCCATTTCACCTCCTTATTGAGTTACATGGTCCCTTCACTCAGGGATTCTCAACATTGGCTGAACACCACATGGGGAACCACTTGGGGAATTCCCTTAAAAATTCTCATGCCTGGGCCCTATGTGGATCAGTGAAGTTAGAACTCTGGGTGTGGATGTGTTTAAAAAGTTTGCAGGTCCAATTAGAGATGGGAATCATTGATAGCCCAAACCAAACTTGACCTCCAGTCCTTATTCTGCATGTCACTCTTTTGTTGCCCTTCCATTGAGTGCACCAACCTTTCTCTTTTCTCTGTCAGTGTCACCATGACCTTCAGAATACAGCTTCAACCAGCAGTTGCACTACTAGGAATTTATCCAACGGATACAAAAATGCTGATTTGAAGGGGCACATGTACCCTGATGTTTATAGAAGCACTACCAACAATAGTCAAATTATGGAAAGAGCCCAAATTTCCATTGACTGATGAATAGATTAAGAAGTTGTGGTTTATGTATGTATATACATACATGTGTACACACACACACACACACATACACACACACACACACACACACAATGGAATACTATTCAGTGATGAAGAAAGATAGTCTTGCCATTTGCAACAATGTGGATGTAATTAGAAGGTATTATGCTAAGTGAAATAAGTCAGAGAAAAATATCATATGATTTCACTTACATGGAATTTGAGAAACTGAACAAATGAACAGAGGGGAACGGAAGGAAAAATATGATAAACACAGAGAGGGAGGCAATCCATAAGAGACTCTTAAATACAGAGAACAGAGGGTTGTTCAAGGGGTATTGGGTAGGGGTGGGTTAAATGGGTGATGGTCATTAAGGAGGGCACCTTCAGGATGAACACTGGATGTTATATGAAAGATGTTCTACTCTGGAAACCAAGACTACATTTAATGTTAACTAACTTGAATTAAAAAAATATACAACTTCAAATACAACGTACTACAATTCACACCCTAGATTATAGTCCCTATTGCTGGGGTGCCCTCTTTACTTCTATGCTCTATTTTTCCCATTTGGGTATATTTACAAATGAAATTTATAAAAGTTTTCTTTGACTATTTCTTTTTTGTGTTTTGTTTCCCAGGTCAGCATGGAAGCTTCTTGTGTAAGAGACCAAATGTTCTATTTTTTGGGCACTGTTTCACAGTATCTTTACACTACTTGAGGCTGCGGTGCTGTGGGCACTCAACAAATGGTCTTGGCCAACTGACTCACTTCTGGTAAGTAGACTTCTTCCTCCAGCCGATTTTGATGTTAGCAGCTGTGGAATTGCAACGTGAATTATTGAACTTTTAACTTGATTTTTTAACACCAAATTTTAATGTCTTTCATTAGTCAGTTCTTTAGAATTTAATCTTCCTTTCTTCCCACCAGAGCAAATAAAATATTTCAAAATTTCTTATCTTTGGTCAGTTTTTGGGAAGGTACTTGCATTAATTAAATCCAAATATAATAAAAGCTATAGCATTGAACTATGTTCTGCTGAGTGTCTTGATTGCAGGGAACATGTCATATTTATCTTTGTGTCCCAGACACATGGACAAGTGCCTGGCATACATCAGGTTGTCAGTAATGATTTGTTGAATTAATTGAATTAGTTTTTGGTCAATTTTAACTTCATTATCAGAGTAATTCTGTTCATTTGTCTTGCAGATTATTTGGAAAATCAGATGCATTTCTGATAGCAATTTTTCTCTGCATTTATCTTATTACACATAAGTTCTGGGAATCTAACTTTCCTGTTTTATATTACTGTGTCTCCCTTAGCTTTTCAGTTTGCTGACATTCTTTTGGATTTTGGGTTGGCTTATGTTGGTCATTGGTCTGGCTATCTATCTGTGGATCCGTGGATCTTCAACAGGGCCGTTCTGAGTTATTGTATTTAATGCCCTTAATTTATTTCTTGAAGCTTATTAGAGAAAACAAGGAAAATATGAAAAAGTAAAATAATGCATAAGTCAATTATTTCACTCGAAGACCATCATTGGGTATTTTTTTATATATTTCTTGTGTCTGTGCATTTTAAAAGCAGGGTTGTGATCTAAAATCCAACTGTTTACATGATTTTATATTTTGGTTTGTTTCCTGATATTTTAGGCTAAAGAATTTATAAACTTTTTGTTAAATTCAACTTAATGGATCTATTGTATATTAATATACAGATATATAATCATTTTAATAAATCATTGTCTTGTTGAACTTTTGGATTGTACTATTTTTTAATTAATGTAGATAATCCTGTGATGATCACCTTCATGCATAAAGAATTTTCTATAAATAGCATTATGTTTTATAAGCTGGGTCCAAGGATATGAGCCTTTTCAAGTTCTTAATACAGTTGGATAAATTGCTTCCCAAAAGATTGTAATCTGTTACAACCCTGACTATAGTGTATCAGTATTTCCTTTTTTAATGAACTCTTGTTGTCAGACTTGAGAACTTACTTTTATTTTTATTAAAAAATATTTTTGGTTAATGTTTATTTTTGAGAGAGAGCGAGGGGGAGAGAGAGAGAGCATGAGTAGGGGAGGGGCAGAGAGAGAGGGAGACAGAGGATTCAAAGAAAGCTCCACACTATCAATGCAGAGCCCGAGTGGGGCTTGGACCCATGACCCATGAGATCATTATCTGAGCTGAAGTCAAGTGCTTAACTGACTGAGCCACCCAGGTCATGAAAGTAGACCAAATATCCATTAAAATGGTGCTACATGGAGAGATAAACTTTATAGAAAAATATGAAATATTCATTTTTCAAGGTATGAATCAAATGTCACATCTTCTCTGAAGTGTTGCCTGACCACTCTAACTCACTTGTTCTCTTACAGCACTGGGACCCTACTGCTGTTGCAGAGTAACACTGCTTTAGAGTTACTTGTTTACATGACTGTTCCCCTCTCCCCAGTAATGGTCTTGTAGAAGGCCAAGATAATATTTTACATATTGTATCCCTAAAACATAATAGACGCATGTAGTACCTCACAGGGTCTGATGTATGGTAGGTGACTGATCATTGGTTAGTGGGTGATGGAAACATGGAGATGTAAGAAGAAATGCAAACTATTCTTAAATGGATGCATCCTAAACAGCATGTAACTTAAATTAGCTTCTCTTAGTCAAAACAGACAATATGGAAATGTGCTTCTCATTTTATACGTGAGGAAGTGGGTCACAGGGGAGGTGAAGTGACTTCCTCAAGTGGCACAGCTGAGGCCCAAAGCCAGGTTCAGCATGCAGATGTTCCAGTTCTCAGTTCCATGTTCTTTTCAGTCTGTATCTCAGTGTAATTCACTTTCAAACAGTGGATGAATAGAAGTTATTTTCTGATTATGTGGGGAAAACATCCAGCAAAATAAGCTTCCTTCCTATTATGGTGCATGTTGATTCCTTTTGGAATATTTGAGACTAATGCAAATGGAGGAACACCCTTAGTCAACATAAGGTTCATGGTATTTTTGGACTTCATAAAGAAGATTGAAGAAATGAATCTTCTTAGTGGAAGACTTTATAAAAATTGCAGAGGTGCCTGGTGGCTCAGTCAGTTGAGCATCTGACTTTGGCTCAGGTCGTGATCTCACAGCTCTTGAGTTCAAGCCTCATGTCAGGCTCTCTGCTGACAGCTCAGAGCCTGAAGCCTGCTTCAGATTCTGTGTCTCCCTCTCTCTCTGTTCCTCCCCTGCTCACACTCTGTCTGTCTGTCTCTCTAATAAACATTAAAAAATTTTTAAAAGTTGTAATGGTTTAGTGTTAATGTCACATACTGATGACTTCTACTAAGTGTTATATTTGAACAAATGTCACACTTATATTTATACTTTGTAATTTTTTGTGAGTTAAATAGTTGAGTCAACTTATATAATACAAATAAAACTGTGTTTGACCCAGGGTGTAGCAAGTGCTCAGTATTTTTATTTTTCTTTTGCTTTATTTATTTTTGAGAGAGAGAAAGAGCATACAAGTTGGGAGGAGCAGAGAGAGGGAAACAGAGGTTCTGAAGCAAGCTCTTCACTGACGGTAGAGAGCCTGATGCAGGACTCGAACTCTTGAACTGAGCTAAAGTTGGACGCTTAACCAACTGAGCCACCCAGGTGCCCTTCTTCTTTTTCTTACTATAACATTCTTTAGATTTTTTTTTTCAGTCCTGAGACACTCAGATGAAGCACTGAGAGGCTTTTTTTTTTTTTTATGGTAGCTAGAAGAAGCAGTTGACAATTTAAAAGAAGTTATTTTGAGCAAAGAGAGGTTCCAGAAGAGAAAGTTGATGTAATATATACCAGTCAGTTCATACTCTTGACGGCTGTCATATCAGGCTTTGACAGGATTCTACTGGGCCTTAGAGGGGGCCAATCCATGAAATAAATCATTCTCTTTCTTTCTTTCTTTCAAAAGCAGACACTGGAAGAAGCCAGTGGAGGAGGGTCATATGAGAAGCAAGCAGTGTCCTGTTTTTCTAGGAACAGAAAGGCATCGGGTAGACACTGTGAAAGCAAAAGAGGCAAAACCAGAACAACAAAAAAAAATGTTTTATCTTCTGAGAATTGGGAAGTGACATCTCAGGATGGCAGAAAGAGGGACAAAGGGACAACGCATGAGGGGCTGTGAGGGAGCACAGGCCCATAAATAAACTCAGGGTCCACGTGGGTCTCTGTGTGGTCTGTCTACCATGCTTTCCAGCCAGGTGGCTTCCATGTCCTTCGATTTCTCCATTAGTAAAAAGAAAATGAATAACAAAAGAAGGTTTTTTGCTTTGTCTTTTGGAATAAGATAAGCGAATGTGCCATTAGCTAGGATGTCCATTTAATCTAACCATCACCATAGTCTAGCTTATGGTTTTAATTAGCACTATTTTCTTTGATTATATTTAATTACCTTATAAGCCCTAAGCATTTTGGCAAGGATGTGGTAGAGAAAGTTAGAGAAACCAAATTATGAATTTTATTGCTATAATTGCAGTTGAAACCCATGACATCAATTAAATCCTCATTTCTTATTTCCTTGGTTCATGTGATCATTATTCTAGGTATGTATAAAATCTCAGTGTGGCATAATTAGGTAATTCCTTAACTGAAGGAGCCTCAGTACATTAGTAGTACCCTGGTTAGGAGAGGCAGGAGTCTAAAACCTTGCTCGCAATGACACTGGGAGCACTGTGAGAGCCTAAACCATGTCTTTTTCTTTCTTTTCCCTCCACATCATGTAGCTCAGACCAAGGAACATAGAAGAAACTTAGTAAGTGGTTCCTATGGCACTACAGTGGAAACACTGATGCTTGATCTCCCCGTTTACATCCATGTTCAATCGCTTATGGTCTATCGCAACTCGACAGGTAGGTTTAAGTCTATGTTCAAGTTTGAAATAGCACTAAAGTCACAAATCTTCTGTAGAATCAGAGTGCCAAGATATCTTACAGTAACTAGTTTTAGCTGCCACAACAAATAAAGCCTTGAAATCTCAGGGGCTAATCAAATAAATGCTTCTTTCTTACTTATTTCCTATTTTACAGCTATGGAGTTAGGAATGTGTGGTTTTCTGCAGTGATTGTGGGCGGGAAAATGAAGATGGTTGAGGTGCATTGGCACTTGCTTGCCTTGGCCTGGAAGTGACAGGCATTTCCAATCAGAGTCCTTGGGCTAAAATTAATTACATGATCCCAAATGTTCTGTGAAATATAGGGGAGTTCATGAAATATTTGATGAGTGCTGTCTTTGACACATGAGGATTTCTGTAGAGCCCTGGGGGTTCTACCTGTAGCTTTAGGTATTGACCTTTGAATGCCAAATAACGTAAGCATACAGATGAGCTCAGCTTTCAGTTCTGTGGGAAATTCTTTTTTTTTTAACTAAAAAAGTAATTTATTTTTTATCAAAGTATAATTGACAGTAACATTATATTAATTTCAGATGTACACATGATTTGATATTTGTATATATTGTGAAATGACCACCACAATAAGTCTAATTAATATCTGTCACCATAAATAGTTATAATTTTTTTCTGATGAGAACTTTTAAGGTTGCTCTCTTAGCAATTTTCAGATATGCAACACTGTGTTATTAACTGTAGTCACCATACTGTACATTATATTCCCATGACTTATTTATTTTATAACTGGAAGTTTGTACCTTTTGATGCTCTTTACCCATTTTGTCTACCCATACCCTCTGCCTCTGGCAACCACCAATTTGTTCTCTGTATCTATAAGTTCAATTGTTTTTTTAGATTCTACCTGTGAGTGAGATCTAGTATTTGTCTTTCTCTGTTTGACTCATTTCACTAGCATAATACCCTCAGTGCCTAACCATGCTGCTATAAATGGCAAGATTTCATTCTTTCAGTGGCTGAATAGTACTCTATCTTGTGTGTGTTTGCGTATGTATGTGTGTGTACATATATATATTCATCAACACTTAGGTTCTTGGCTATTGTAAATAACGCTATAATGAATATGAAGATGTATATCTGTTTGAGTTATTATTTTTATTTTCTTTGAGTAATATGCAGAAGTGGAATTGCTAGATCATGGGGTAGTTCTATTTTTAATTTTTTGAGGAACCTCCATATGGTTTTCCACAGTAGCTGCAGCTATTTACATTCCCACCAGTAGTGCACATCCTTGACCACACTTGTTATTTTTTGTCTTTTTTTAAATGTTATTTTTTGAGAGAGAGAAAGAGAGAGAGAGAGAGAGAGAGAGAGAGAGGGCACCGCGAGAGAGAGCATGTGTGTGCATGTGCATGGGGGAGGGCAGATGGAGGGAGACAGAAAATCTAAAGTAGGCTGTACATGGGAAGCACAAAGCCCAACATGGGGCTTGAACCCATGAACTGTGAGATCATGACCTGAGCTGAAGTCGGTCGCTCGACATATTGAGCCACCCAGGTGCTCTCTTGTCTTTTTGATAATAGCCATTATGACTCATGTGAAGTGATACTCTCATTGTGGTTTTTGTTTTTGTTTTGAGAATGAGAGAGAGAGAAAGAGAGAGAAAGTGTAATCAGGGGGAGGGGCAGGAGGAGGAAGAGAGAGAATCTTTTTTAAGGGAATTTTTTTTAAGTTTATTTACTTTGAGAGAGACAGATAGCGGGAGTGGGGGAGGCACAGAGAGAGAGGGAAAGAGAGAGAATCCCAAGAAGGGATTCTCATGCTGCCTGCTGTGGAGCTTCTGGACTCAAACCCATGAATCATCAGATCATGACCTGAGCTGAAATCAAGAAGTCAGCCGATTAACCAATGGAGCCACTCAGGGGCCCCTCATTGTGGTTTTGACTTGCATTTTCCTGATGATGAGTGATCTTGAGCATCTTTTCATGCACATGTTGGCCATCTGTATGTCTTCACTTTTTAAATGGAATATTTTTTTTATTGGCTTTTTCCTTTTGAGGTGTTTTACCTCTTTGGTTAAATTTATTCCTAGGTATTTTATTCTTGTTATTGCAGGAAATTCTTTTATTAAAATAAGTTAAATATTCAAGATAATTAAAGTCAGGTTATCCTTTTGCCATGACCTGGTTCTACAGGATGTTTAACTGGTCTCTTCCATGGAAGCCCAACTGAAAAAAATTATACAAGCAAGTTCCATTATAGATCTAAAGTTGCAAATGTTACATGGTTCTCATTCAACCTGTAGAATATTTTCTTCTTACTTTGGTATCTGTATAAATCTGCTAGAGCTGTCATAACAAAGTACTGTAGACTGTATTAAATACAGAGATTTATTATGTCACAGTTTTGAGTCTGGGAAACCCAAAATCGAGGTGCTGGTCTATTTGGTTCCCGTGAAAGCAAACAGCCACCTTCCCCCTGTGTCTGCACATGACAAAGAGAATGAGCTGAATGCTCTTTGTTTCTTCATATAAGGACTCTATTGCTATCAGATCAAGGCCCTACATTTATGATCTCATTTAATCTTAATTACTTCCATAAAGGCCCTTTCTTTATGAATCACATTGAGGGTTGGGCATTCAGCATATGCATTTTGGGAGGACATAACCATTCAGTCTATAATAGTGTTTAAGGATTTCTTATAAGAAATGAGTGCCCTCTAAGGGAATAAAAAGAACACAGGAAAAGTTACCAAAATACCAAGCATCCTTCTTAAACCAAAAGAGAACCAATGTTTCATACTAATGATTAATCTGGATTTTTTTGTTGTTGTTGTTTGGGACTTTGAAATAAGCCTCAAGGAAGCTGGCTTAGATTGTTGTTATTGCAATTTTTTAAAAGCCCATCTGTCAAGAATTTTGTGTCTTTTTTCATTACTAAGAGCTGATTCTTGGATGTTGTATGTGGTCACATTTCTGTACAGAATAGTTTGAATTACAGTTGTGTATTTTGCACCTCTAGGAACCCAAGAAGGGTCTCATGTAGTTATCTAGATTTGGTTTTGAAGTTGTGCTCCTGAAAGACCACATTTCCATGTAAATAATTATTATTTGGGAGTCCTTTAAGAAAGTCTTCAAATACTGTAAAAATTTAATAGAAAAGTGTTATGCTATTTAACTATCACAACAAATTACAATAAAACAGTAGATGAAATTGGCCATAGTTCCATATAACAACTCAAGTGTCCATAAAGATGCGGGGACCGTGCACGTGTGCACACGCACGTGCGTGCACGCACACACACACATAATGGAATAGTACTCAAACATAAAAAGAACGAAATCTTGCCATTTGCAACAACTTGAATGGATTTAGAGGATTTAATCATAAGTGAAATAAGGCAGAGAAAGACAAATACCATATGATTTAATTCATATGTGGAATTTAAGACAAAACAGGGGCACCTGAGGGGCTCAGTGTGTTAGGCTTCCGACTTTGGCTCAGGTTGTGATCTCATCACTTGTGGGTTCAAGACCTGCATTGGGGTCTGTACTCTCAGCTCAGGGACTGGAGCTCTGCTTCAGCTTCTGTGTCTCTGTCTCTTTCTGCCCCTCCCCCACTCATGCCCTCGCACACACTCTCTCTCTCTCTCTTTCTGTGTCTTTCTCTCTATCTCTCAAAAATAGATGAACTTAAGAAAAAAACCAAACAAATAAAAAAAATGTACAAAAATCCCCATACTCTTAAATACAGAGAACTGGTTGTTGCCTGAGGAAATGCGGGTGAGGGGATGGGTGAAATAGGTGAAGGGGATGAAGAGCACATTGTAGAATCACTATATTGGACATCTGAAAATATACAACACTGTATGTTAATTATACTTGAATAAAAATATATAAAAACAAATTAAAAATAGAAAAGCAATAAACTGTATATTAATATTTTTAAAAACCGGTACAGAACCAGGGAAGAAGTATTTGATCATCCGAATAATATCTTGAGGTGGCAGAGGGTGGGCTCACAGGAACCTCATGTGTGTTCATTCTTACTCAGTCTCAGCCGGTGTGAGGTCAGTCAGCTATTGTACAACACAGTTCACTGGGATTTCAGCTTTCCCTTACATCATATATCACATTATCATAATTGATGGAAGCCACCTTTTAAAATAGTAAATTACATGGCTGAAGGAACATCTTATCTAAACAAGTGCGTTGTGAGCTGCCTGGCTAATAGATGGGAAGATTTCCATTAATTTCCAGCCTTTGTTCTCACTTTACTTTCTGCTCTGTCCTCCTCATGTTCAGGAGGCTGTGCTCCCCAAAATGAGAGTCAGAACCCCCTGTGCTGTCAGGCAAGAGTCAGAATTGCTTTACCCTAAGACATTTGCTTCCGTGGGTTAAAAGACATTCAGTATTATGTTAAGCACCAATTAGTTGATAGTTGTAAAGTTCTTTGGAAAGAAAAGAACACCCATCGTATAAATTTAGGGAGATATTATCTTTTTATTATTTATAAAACACCTTGAAGTGCAATTATCCTTGTTTTTAAGAAAACATTTTGTCTGAACTCAATAGGATGTTGTGATTATTGTCTGAATTGGCAAATCTTATAAGAGCTATAATTAGACTAGAGAAACCACAGGGGGATGGGGCAGATTGGAGGCTTGGCTAAGGACTAGGACTGGAACAGAGGCCCACACGGAAGGACGGATTGTGAATAATTGCAGTGGCCTTCTTTCTGCCACTGGCTCTGGATGGCAACAATATGGCAGAGAAAAGGATTTTCACAAATAGCTACCTCTGAAAATTTGTCATTGCTACAGCATTCTCTTGGCTTCAAGTATTATAAGCACAGTATATAGAAGGGACATGAGCTTTGGCATCAGACATTTCTGGTTGAAATCTTGACTTTGTTTCTTTTTTTTTAATGTTAAATATTTAATGCGGACCTAAGTGGCTCAGTTGGTTAAATATCTGAGTTTAGCTCAGGTCATGACCTCACAGCTTGTGAGTTTGAGCCCTACATCAGGCTCTGTGCTGACAGCTCAGAGCCTGGAACCTGCTTCAGACTCTGCATCTCCTTCTCTCTCTGCCCCTCCTTTGCTCATGCTCTGTCTCTCTCTCCTTTAAAAATAAATAAATATTAAAAATA
The DNA here is from genome assembly GCF_006229205.1 of Suricata suricatta. Classification (NCBI taxonomy): domain Eukaryota; kingdom Metazoa; phylum Chordata; class Mammalia; order Carnivora; family Herpestidae; genus Suricata; species Suricata suricatta. The sequence continues at coordinate 116,832,948 of NC_043705.1, forward strand.
TTTTAAATTTTAATATATAAATATTAAGCACACTACTGCACAAGCAATGGAACAAATAAAAAATCATATGGCAAATCAAAATATGTCTCAAAACAAACAGAAAAAAAGAAAACACAGTATTCCCAAACCTATGGGATTCAGTGGGATACAGCAAAACCAAATGTTAGAATGAAGTTTATGCTATAAATGCTTGTACTAAGAAAAAAAGTTCAAATAAACAACTTAACATTATGCCACAAGGAACTAGAAAAAGAAGAAACTTAGCTGAGATGTAGTAGAAGTCGGACATAACAAAAAATTTCAAAAATAAATAAAATAGAGACTAAAAGAAACACTAATGTAACTGAAAATAATGACCAGTTTTTCCAAAAAATAAACAAAATTGGCAGTGTTTTAAACTACATTAACTAAGGAAAAAAAGAGAGAAGACTCAAAAATCAAAATGAGAAATGGAAGAGAAAACAATACAATAGATAACCCCAGGAAAAGTGTGATAACAGATAACAATAAACAATATACTAACAAATAAGATAACTTAGAAAAAAACACAGATAATTCCTAAAAATGCACAAGTTGCCAAGATTGAATCATCAATCTTGAATCCAAGAAATAGGAAATCTTCTTAGACCAATAACAAGAAAGTTGAATTAGGAATAAAAAATCTAATACAGAAAAGGCCAAGACCACATGGTTTCATTGGTGAATTCTATAAAACATTAAAAATTAATTAATGACAGTCTATAAAAAATCTTACAAATAATGGAATAGAGGGAACATATTTAAGATTATTTCTTGAATCTAGTACTATCCTGATATCAGAGCAGGATAAAAACAAGAACAAAAAAGTCTAATTTGTCTAGTGTAAGTATTGCTACGACATCTTTCTTTTGACACCATTTGCATAATAAATGTTTCTCTACCCCTTCACTTTCAATTTGGAGGTGTCTTTTGGTCTGAAAGGAGTCTCTTGTAGGCAGAATATAAATGGGTCTTATTTTTTATCCATTCTGATATCCTATGTCTTTTGATTGGAATGTTTAGTTCATTTACATTCAAAGTAATTATTAGTAGATATGTATTTATTGCCATTTTATTACTTGTTTTGTCATTGTTTCTGGGGATTTTCTCCTGATCCTTTCTTGTCTTTGTCTCTCCTTTGCACTAGAAGAGTCCCTTTTAATATTCCTTGCCAGGATGGTTTAGCGTTTACAAACTCCCTTAGTTTTTGTTTGTCTGGGGAACTCTTTCCTTCTATTCTGAGTAATAGCCATGCTGGGTAGAGCATTCTTGGCTGCAGATTTTTACCATTCAGCACTTCAAATATATTATGCCTCTTCTTCTGGCTTGCCAAGTTTCTGTTGAGAAATCTCCAGCTAGCCTTATGAGTTTTTCCTTGTAAGTTAAGGACTTCTGTTTTACTGCTTTTAAGATTATTCCTTTATCACTATATTTTGCAAACCTAATTACAATATGTCTTGGTGTTGGCCTGCTTTTCTTGATTTTAGTGGGAGTTCTCTCCTGGATCTAGATGTCTGTTTCCTTCCCCAGATTATGGAAGTTTCCTATTAGTTTTTTGAAGTAAATTTTCTGCCCCCTTTTCTCTCTCTTCTTCTGGGATCCCTATAATATGAATGTTATTACGTTTGATGGAGTCACTGAATTCCCTAAGTCTATCCAAATGTTCCTTAATACTTCTTTCTCTTTTTTTTTCAGTCATTATTTTTCATTATTCTTTGTTCTCTATCACTAACTCATTGCTCTGCTTTTTCTAGCCTGCTGTTCATTGCATCAAACCTGTTTCATTTGTTGTTTCTTCATCTCTGACTGATTCTTTTTTAACTCTTTGATGTCTTCTATTCTTTTCTCAAGCCCAGTGAGTATTACAATTGTTGCTTTTAACTTTTCATCAAGCATGCTATTTGTATCTATTTTGCTGATATCTCTGGCTGTGGCCTTATCTTCTTTCACTGGGATAAATTCCTTTGTCTTGGCATTTTGTCTGTGTCTGCCTTTGTTTGTGTGTTAGAAAAGCCATTATATCTCCTGCTCCTAAAAGTAATGGCCTTATGAACAAGAGGTGCTGTAGTGCCCAGGGCCTGGCACTTTAGGGAGTGTCTTTAGTGTGTGCTGCATGTGCTTTGCTGTTGTCTTGTGGCTGCTCCATCCTTCAGGCCAGTCATCTGCAGGGGTTCTCCTTGCCTTCTGTGGACAGTGCTTGGTTCCAGGCATGACATAGGAAGTTTTAACTAGGTGTGCTCTGGTCTCCTTGTGAAATGAGACCTGACAGCAACTCCACCAGAACTGAGGCTGCAGAACTCTATGGTCAGGAGATATGAGCAGGAATTTGTGCTGGTCTTCTAGGGAATGGGAGGTGCTGCATTGGGATTGAGGCAAGCCTGACTGAGAAGAGCAGTTCCACTGAAGTGCAGGGGGAGTGAGGCTTGGTATAAGCAAGTTAGACGGCCACAGAAACACACATGGCTCTGTGTTTATGTTGAGGGGTGGAGGAGGGAAATGCTGCTGGCCACCTCCTTTGTTCCTTGCAGGGAGTCTCCAAGAATGCTGCCTCTCAGGGATGCACTCAGAGAAGAGTGAATAATCTCCTCCTTGTGTGCTCCAGGCCCTCTTCAGATCACTGTTTCCACAGTGTGTGTCCCCAGGTTGTTTGCCTTCCTTCTCTCCAGGAGCTGACAGTTCTCCAGGCTCTATCCTAGCCAAGGCTTTAAGCTCCACTAGTTGTGAGAACTTACAAAATTCAGCCCTCTTGTTTTCTAAACCAGTGGCTTTGGGGAAGTGCCTTCCCCTGTATGCTCCTCCCTCTCTTTCTTGCTTGCCCTTCTCCATAACCACAGCTCCCTCGCTCCTCAGCAGCCACAGTCTGTTTCTGCACTTACTGTCTTCTTCGATGTGGCCTCTTCTCTCCCAATAGTTGTGCAATTTGTTCTGTCAGCCCTCAGGCTGATTTCTGGGGTATTTAGGATGATTCGATAGATATCTAGTTGTATTTATGGGATGAATAAATAGGGTCCTCCTACTCTGCCAGCATCTTAGGGATTTCAACTTTGTTTCTTAGGAGCTATCTTGATCCTGACTAATCACCTAATTTCATTGATCTCAGCTTCCTAATCCATGAAATGGAAAAGTTAGTACATAATGTGTGACAGTACTAACTACTGGGCCCAATCATTATGAGTGCTCAGTAAATTGTACGGATAATAATGATCATTTTTTATTAACGTAACATGAGAAAAAGATGAAGTTGAGCCCAGTCACCAATCAACAGTGGACTTTTTTTTTTTTTTTTGAGCTGGGTCTTGCATTGGTTTCATCATCTAAAACTTTTGGTTCTAACAGGTTAATTGGTTACTCCTTTAAGAAAACCCTACAGTATTTGTATTTTGAGAGATATTCTGTAGGCATTACAATAATTTAACCCAAAGAATGGCGTTAGTAGGAATTTCAAGTTCAGAGTCAGGCCGGTGAAGAAAGATTTAGGGGGTATGACCTCCTCTGGACTTTTATATGAGGACAGTTTACACAACAAACAGCCAGTGGTAGTTTACATTATTCAGAGTTTAAGAGTTTGGTGTTTGATGTGGGGATTAATGCAGTGAACAGGAAAGGGCATAGTGCATTTGTAAGTCAATTGTTGTTACATTAAGATAAAGCATGACAGTATTGGTTCTTTGTTGATGTATAAAAAGGCTTTTTCTACCTCCTGGTAGAAAGGCCATTATTACACCTCATAGTTTCCAGACTTATATTATGACTATTCCAAAAGGAGTGCAAAAAAATATTTATATGAATATTTTAGACACAATTTGATTGCCCTGGAGTACTTATTTAATTACCAAAATAATTCATATTTACTCTAAAAAATCCTAGCAATTCAGAAGTAAATAGATTAAAAGTTGAATATTCTTAACCTTAAAGAAATTTTAACTCTCAAAGTGTTTTGAAAAAATATTTCATCGGAACGCCTGGGTGGCACAGTCAGGTGGCTGACTCTTGATCTCGGCTCAGGTCATGACCTCACGGTTTGTGGGTTTGAGCCCTGCATCAGGCTCTGCGCTGACAGTGTGGAGCCTGCTTGGGATTCTTTCTCTCTTCCTCTTTCTCCACCCCTTCCCTGCTTGTTCTCATCAAAATAAATAAATAAACTTAGGAAAGAAAAATACTTCATGGACATTTCAGTTTTCATTGCTATTTTGAAAGATGATGAGGGGCCTGGTGGCATTCTGGTGAAGGTTTACAAACTGTAAGCATTTGAAGTGAGCACACTGTGACCTCTTTTATCCACAGTTTCTTTTAGGATGACCCCTAGGCATAGTGGCAAGACAAGAACACAAGCTTCTGGCCTGGGGGCCTCCATACAGGTGTCAGGGGTTTGTCACACATGAATGCCTGGCAGAGGGATATAAAATTTCCCTTTAGGAATAACCAATCTCATAACCAACTGACAAAAAAAATTGCACCTGACTCAGTTGGTTAAGTGTCCAACTCTTGATTTCAGCTCAAGTAATGATCTCATAGTTCATGAGACTGAGCCCTGCGTTGGGCTCCACGCTGACAGTGCAGAGCCTGGTTGGGATTCTGTCTTTCCCCCGTCTGCCCCTCTTTGACTCAGGCTCTCTCTCTCTCAAAATTAATAAAATAAAAAAAAATACTCCTGTAGAATAAGCCTATGGTCACCGTGTAATGTATTTTGTTGGTGGGAGGAGTGCAGGGAGAGGGTCTTATGGTTTCAATGCTCTTTAAAGTCAAAAGGATGACACAGATTTTCAAAATGGAGTTTCTGTCTGAGGTTCCATTTCTAGAATTTTCAGTGTGGAAAATAGCAAGACTTTTAGGACATAGTGTTAATAATCACTGCCAAGGCCTCTGCTGAAACTATTATTGTTACAAAGCCTTTCTAAAAGACCTGTTAGAATTTTTGGTTTCTGACCAGCAGGAGCTTACAAGTCCTCTCTGCACGGATGGAAGCAGATACCGGGGATATGTGTAGGTTAAGAAAGTACTAAATGAATTTATGGATATGCCATTGTGTGTAGGAAGGAGTAAGTCTATGCCGGATGGGGGAATAACTATGATAATAATTTAGGAACCTCATTAACAATTTCTTTTACCCATTCCTTCTTTGTTCAAAGAAAGGATGAAACCAGCTTTTAGGGATGTGTTTCAGTTATTTAATGCCGTGTAACAAACCACATTGAAACCTAATGGCTTAAAATAATAATAGCTGTTTATGGACAGAACTTAATTCGGGGATTCCTCTGTTGGTCTCGTCCGGAGTTGTGCGGCTTCAGATATCTGGAGCTGATGTAGGGCTGTAAGTCCAGAGTGGCTTTACTCGTATGTCTGGTGGTACCTCAGCTGAGATGTCTGGACCAGATAGGGACTGGCTGGGAATCTGTCTCTGTCTCTACACTGTGTCTGCAACAGAGCAGCTGGACCTCTTTGCATTGGTTTAAGGCGCCAAAGATGGTGAAAGCAGAAGTTTATGGCCGAGGCTAGAACTGGCAAAATGTCATTCTCCCCAAATTCTCTTGATTAAAGAGAGTTACAAAGTCAGCCTTACAACAACACAGATGGTCAAATTTCAAGGGTCTTAAAAGGTCAATTTGCCAACTAGTGGGGCCTAAGGTTTAAGATTTTTTTTTCATCAGAGATACTCATAAAATTTTACAATATTAGAATTAGGAGAGAATCTGAAGCTCACCTAACCCAACTGAATGTCTTTTGACAAAAAACAGATTAGAGACATTAATCTGTAATACATCAGTATAGCATATGGGCTAGCTAATTTGTTTATATGACTAATTCACTGTGACTTTGATTAAGGTCGGGATCTAAGGAGACTGAACATAAGAAAACACATTTTACATGGAAGAGAAAAGGTGGGAAAATGTTAAGAGTATAGGGTATATTCTTACCCTTTCAAGGCCCTAGGAATGGAGATGTCCTAGATAGCACAAAGTTCTTGGAATAGAGGAGGGATCAGAAAATCTGTAAGATGTATTTTACTAAGCTTACAATTTTGCTCCAGGGAGGAACTCTAAAGTGATTTACTACGACTCTCTTCCCATTAGTCAGAGAGAAGACTTCTTGGAAGAAGTGTTTCAACATCATTGGAAATGAGAAGCATCTTTCTCATGAACTTCTTGGTTAGTATGGAGAAATGCTTAAATTTTCTCCGAGAAATGGTCAGTTTTTTATATCCTGTATAAGCTCTAGATTTATCAGAAGATAAATCTTGGCTGATTCTCATCTTTGTCTTTCTATAATCCCTCTTCCTTGTCTTCCCTGTGTTAATCAAGTGATCTGGGATTATGTTGCTCACTGGCCTCCTGATATTTTCAGAACATATATGTTTTTGGAGTGGGCTAGTATTCTAGAGTATGTGTTTATCCAAATAGGGCCCAGTGAAGCCCAGCCTGCTGGCCTTTGCACCTGAGCTTATTGAAACACATTCCATTTCATTTTGTAGTTGTCCTTGCTAGTTGGGCTTAGCAGCTTTGGTCTTCTCACTTCCTGAAAATATGGGGGTACTTTGAGGTATCATCAGACCTCAGCATGTTCTCAAGGAAGCTTCAAGAGGACCTTTACAGTGGAGCTGATACTTCAGCTGGAAACGGACAACTCTGTAAAAGAGAAAAATAACAGGCAAGGGATTTCCCGCTGACAGTGGTAAGCCAGGGATTCGCTCCACTCCCCTTTCGCGCCCCTGAGCTGGCTGATGGCATTGCTATTTCCTCTTCCCAGTTTCTTGCCTCAGTTTCCTCACTGACCAGCCCCGCGTCCATAACAGGAGCTGTTCCTGGCTGCACTTTCTGAAGGGGATAGAGCTCCTTTGTGTAACATTTCCAAGGTTCTTTTGGGGTCTGAGTAGTTTTTTATTTTCCTCCTCGGAATACAAGCACTGCAGTTCTTGAACTTACTTAGAATTTGTGCGTGTAGTGGTAAAAAAAAAAAAATCTGGTTCAATTAAATATCTTTTTTCTTAGACACAGAATTATTTCATATGATTCTGACATATTTAAAATATCTTAGTATTTTGGAACAAAATACTAAGGTCCTAGACTGTTTCTTAACATGAAAGATTTATGGAACTTGAAACTAATTCACACCTCTAGGTTCTGCTTCACTTGGTACCCTTATGCTTGAATTAGCTAAAATATTTAGGCATTTAATGAGTTGAAAAGACAGACTTTCTGGTCCCACATGTAATATTTGCAAAAGCTTTAGATACCTATTTCAATAAAGCTTAACAGAAATTCTTTTTTTTATTACAATTTTTTTAGCACCTGGGTGGCTCAGTTGGTTAAGCATTAGGTTGTGATCTCATGGTTTCTGAGTTTGAGCCCTTCATTGGGCTCTCTGCTCTCTGCCCAGAGCCTGCTTCAGTTCCTCTGTCTCCCTCTCTCTGTGCTCCCTCTTTCTTTCTCTCAAAAATAAATAAACATTAAAAAAAATAAATTAAATTAAATTAAAAAAGTTTTTTGAGAGAGGGAGAGAACACGCATGAGCAGGAGCGGCGGGGGTGGGGTGGAGGAGAAGAGAGAGAGAATCTTAAGCAGGCACCACACTCAGTGTGGAGCCCGGCACACATGGGATCATTAAGACCCCAGCTGAAAATCAAGTCGGATGTTTAACCGAATGAGCCAGTCAGGTACCCCTAAACAGAAATTCTATGCAATTAATTCTATGCAATTAATTTATAGGACTTTTGATTGATCAGGAAAGCTGGCCACTGGTGATGTGTACCTCAACTGGGGAATAATTTTTCTTTTGAAACTTCATTAAAGTATAGCAGGGGGAAATCAGTATCTATTGACTCACAGTTTTGGTTTGTCATTTGTTCTACTGACTTGATGTCATGGCTCTTTGACATATTTAGCCCTATTAGAAAGACACCTATGGATGGAAAGGTCCCTGGCTGTTTGCAGTGCTTGCACATTTGTCCTCCTGTCTTCACTCACTCTCCCTTCTCCTGTGTGATTCCTGAAGGACAGTTTTTCTCAGAGACTTTCTAATCTGGTCAATACCAGAATATCTAGGTGGTCATCAGAAAAACAGTGTCTTGGAGTCTGAGGGTAAGAGAGACATCAGTGAATTGAAAACAATTTAGCTGAAGGGGGAAACATCTCTGCCAAAGTCTGCCTTTCAGGTTCCTTGGGGAGCTATGCTAGCATGGGCCTGTGGTGAGTGTCTTCAGATGTTGCTTCACTTGCCGGAACCTATGTAAGTCTCGGAAGGGAGGTGGGTGTGGCATTCATAAAATGACTGGGACCTCCCACACCTTTCCATTAGGGGAAACAGAGAAGAGTTAACCCCCAGCTTGGCCTCCAGATTCAGAGTTCCTGCCCACTGTTATCAGAAGTCAGATTTTGGGTAGCGGCCATCTTCCCATGGTGGTGGAGACTCTTGAAACAGGCTTCAACAAGAAGAGAACACGCTGTCAACCAATTTTGTGCAAACTCAGGCTGGTTTAGCCTCACAGAAAAAGAATAATTTTGCCTGAAGGCATTTCTGGGACTGATCACAGGCTGAGGGGTTCTGAGGGCCATGCAGCTCATGACCTGGAGTAGTTTCTTAGCCTCTGGGTGGTGGTTTGCAGGGGAGGATGGGTGGTAAGGAGATATGCGATCAATCCTATAATCAGAAGGCCTCGCTGAAGAGAAAGACAGGAGAGGAGGAAAGCAGAGGAGAGGAGAGGAGGAAGGAGAAAGACTTGGATTATAGAGGTTTTCCAAGGGAGTAGAAGTAGAAGAAGGGATTGGGAGACCAAAGACAGATCCTTGAGGGACTCTTGTTCCTAATGGTGTCTTTGTCAATCCACCTTCCCTGGTAAGGTGTTATCTGCATAGGACAATCTGAAGAACAGTCTTCCCTTCTTTCAAAGTCATGAGACACATCTAGGTTTCTGGCATGCGACATATTTTATTTCTTCTCTGAGATTTTTTTTTTTAAGTAAATTCCTCAAAAGAATTAGCTATGTTGCCACCTCAACTCCTCATTTCCCAGCCTCTTTTGAACCTACTCCAGTTAGACTTTCTTCCTTTCCATGCAGGTGAAACTCTTATCAAGGTCTCCTGTGTGTTCCAGATACCCACCTAACTTCATCATCTACCAGTCCCCCTCCATCCTACAATGGCCTTACTGTTCCCTCAATACCTAAAGAGATCTTGCACTCCAGGACTTTGTACTTGCTCTTTTTCTCTTCTGGAGTGCTCCTATTCTAGCTAGACTCAGTTTCACATTTCATTCTGTTTCTCAGAGGGACTTCCAAGATGACTTTGTCTTTTCCCTGTTTCCATGTCTTGCATTCTTCATATCATTGCTCATGACATGACAGTATCTATGATACTAGAATTTAAGTTTCATGAAGGCAGGTACCTTGCCATTTACCACTTTCTCCTCCGAATCTAGAACAGAGCCTGATGTATAGTCAGTGCTGTTTCATGGATGATACACCTGGATCAACCAGCTACCTCACCAGATGGCATTCAAATAACTCTTGGGATGAGATAGCTTCTTTTCTAATTCTCTTTAATATTGTCTTCATGTGAAAAATTGCAGAAATGCAGAGAACTTGACATATGATGGCTGCAGCAGAAAATTCAAAAAACAAACACACAAAACAAAAGAACAACAACAACCCATAACAACCCAGCAAAACTCAGGCTCTTATTGAAAAATAGTTCAATTCAGCTGAATGTTGAGCAGGTGTTTTTGATGTAAGAAGTATGATAAAGCATTTTCATCTAGACTTCAACACAGTATTGTTGCACACCATATATAGATACTTAAATTTTATTTTTACTTTTTATACTTTTTCTGGTTTTATATTAGTTTGTCTTCAAGTGTACAAAATCGGACAAATCTCAGTGCGTGTCTCACAATAGTCTTATCATTGGCTTATGTATGGCCTGCACCTATCTAATCTATCTATCTCTCTATCTCTCTATCTACCTATCATCTTCACTATTAATAATGTAATCATTCATGAATCTATCACTAAAAAAGAAGAGCTAATTCTTGATAATAACTTACATCAAATTATATGGCCCCCCTCTTTCTAGCCACACCTTGCCTTTGCCTCCTGAGCAGGCATCACCCTTAACCCCACGGTTTTCTTTCACTTGTTTTCTCATTTCTTTTAAGATAGCTTTATTGCATCGATTGTAAAATTTATCCACGTTGTGTCCTGCTGTAGTTATTTCATGTTGACTTCAGGATAGTATTTCATTGTATGGATAGGTCACAGGTTTTTTCATCCATTCTCCCGTTGATGGGCTTTTTAGTTATTCCTAGGTTTTGGCTTTCCTGCTGCATTAGCCATTCTTGAGCCTGTCTCTTGGAGTAATAGCATAAGGGTTTCTTTTGGGTCTATACCTAGGAGTGAAAGAGAGTGTGTGAATGTTCAACTTCATGAGGTAATGGCAAATTTTTTTCCAAAGGGATTGAGCCAATTTGCACTTTCTTCAGCAATGAATGAAAAGATTCTGTGGATCCACATCCTCTCCAGCACTTGGCTTAGTCACACTCTCCCACCCCAAATCAGTGGGTTTAAGGTGGTATCTCATGTGGTCAGTCCCTGATTACTAATGATGTTGGACAGCTCTTCATATTGTTATTGACTATATTTGGTATATCCAGTGAAATGCCTGCTTATGTTTGTTTATTTTTACACTAAGAATTTTAATTCCTCTTCTGTTGGGAAAGTAATACTCATTCAACTTACAAAAGGCCAATACCTTCAGAAAGAGGTTAGTAAAAAGCAAAACAGCCTTTGTTTATAAGTTTACCTAACTTAGAGTAGTCTTGCAACACTTTTAGGTTCTTTCTTTTTGGTACATTTCATAATTTTTTAATGTTTATTTATTTTTGAAGGGGAGAGAGACAGAATGTGAATGGAGGAATGGCAGAAGAGAAGGAGATACAGAATCTGAAGCAGTCTCCAGGTTCTGAGCTGTCAGCACAGAGCCTGATCCAGGACTAGAACTCATGAGCCATGAGATCAGCATCTGAGCTGAAGTCAGACACTTAACTGCTACATTAGCTGCAAAAGGTATTTGAAGTGGTGATGGTTGGCTTATTTTCACAACCTCACTACCAGGTTATAAAAAATACTAAGATATGTGTGTATCTCAGACTAAGTTCTACTATATATTCAAATGCATATTCAACAAACATTCATTAGCAAGCAGGCACAGAACCATTCGTAAGTTTGTTCTGTAGGCTCCCTGAAATCTCTGTAACTGTTCTTTCAGAGCATCAGAGTACATATTGTCATGCTTCAGTGTCCTCTAGTCGGTCAGAGCAATGGCTGGATATTGGATGTGTTAGGGATTAGATTTTATCCCTTAAGGGAATGATGAGAGGCTCACATGTCCTGTGCATGAAAGTGTGGACAGATTTTTAACAACACTAGACAATCCACATTCTTTGAATGACTTTAATTGTACCAATGGGAGAACCTTTTCAGCTTGTAGTGTGCAAATAAATACTCATTAGTTTCACAGTACCATCCATTTTCACATAATATGCTAATTAACAAAGAATCAGTTGTCAATCAAGATATGGAGAGTAGAAAGACTCAAAATAATCGCCCCTGGAAAGTGACCCTTTCTGATATGCTAGCTGGCATCCCTGGGCTATGCATTCCTGAGAGAATGTTGCTGAATATCCCAAGAATTAAAATTTGAGCTAATCAGCACTTATATAATGGTGTAATAATGATACAGAAATATTTTAAGTAAAGTAACAGTCACTGTATTCTCTATTGGTATAAGGGAAAGAATGTGGATCAAATAGTCCTCTATTTTATGGCTCTGTGACCTTGGGCAGGTTACTTAACTCATCTAGGCCTCAGTTTTATTGTCTATTAAATGGGAATATATAGTAATAGTTAAATTGTAGGGTTCTTGCAAGAACTAAAGGGGTTAAAAAAAAAAAAGAATCAAAGCAGCGCCTGGGTAGCTCAGCCATCTGACTTCGGCTCAGGTCATGATCTCATGGTTCGGTTCATGGGTTCGAGCCCGACATTGAGTTCTGTGATGATAACTCTGAGCCTGGAGCATGCTTGGGATTCTGTCTCCCTCACTCTCTCTACCCCTCCCCTGCTCGCACTCTGTCTCTCTCTCCTTCAAAAAATAAAATTAAAACATTTAAAAAAATTACAAAAATAAAAGAATGAAAGAGGTCTAGCATAGTGCTTGACTATATACGTACATATTATATAATATGATATAATAGTATATATATTCCACAGATTTGCTTCTAAGCCCTGAGCAGTTTTCAAGAATCAAGTACTTCTTTAAAAAAAGTTATCGTGATTTTTATGGAAGAGAATTATAGAATTAGAAGGTTAGAATGAACCTTCTAGATCACGGAGTGAAGATTTCCAAAACTAGCTATGTGTCAACATCACTTGAAAAACTTTAAAACATGCAATTGCCAGAAGATACTGATTTATTGGGTCTGGGGTGGGGAGAAAGAGGTCTAATTTTTAAAAAATTCCATTGATAATGATGGACACATGTCATTACACATTTGTAAAAACCCATAGGGAGTACAATACGTAGAGTAAACACTATGTATTGAATTATGGACTTCAGGCAACAGTGATGTTTTAATGTAGGCTCAACGATTGTAACAAATGTACCAATGTGGTTCAAATTGTTAATAGTAGGGGAGGCTTTGTGTATGCCCGGGGAGGCAAGGGGTATAGGGATATTTTCTGTACTTTCTGTTCAGTTTTGTGATGAGCAGTAAGTAAAATCTATTTAAAAAGTTCTGTTGAGGATTCAGAAAACAGTCAGGTTTGGGAACCAGTAGTCTCTCTAGTTCACCATTCGGAGCAGAAACGCCTACAGCTACAATGCTCTTAGTTATGGCTTCCTTCCTGTGCCGCTCCAGGAAGCCCGCTTTCTCCCAAAGTGACCGTGGTTGGCTGACACCAGCATTCGAAAGTTCTTCCTTGTATGAAACTGACGTCAGCTTCATTGTTACTTCCAATCACTGTGTGTAATTCCTCCCACCCGAGCTGCAGAGACGGAATGTAATGCTTCCCACGAGGCCATGCATATATTCGAAGGCGGCACTCCCGTTCCTCCTGCCCCCACCCTACTTCATGTCTTCTCCTTTCAAGGCTAAAGACGCCTGAACTCTCAATAGTTCTGCCTCTGATATAATTTCCAGGCAATTCCCTCATCTGGTTAGTTACTTTTCTAGGTATTTCCATTTTGAATATATTAACAATGCATCTGGCAGCAGGGAGCATCCCGAGTGGAGACCTGGGTGTGCCTGTCATTAACCCTTACCTTGTTGGGGAGGGGGCGAGGTCCTGGGAGAAATGGCATGGGGCTATTTGCCAACTGGTACTGAAACATTTCAAGGTTTTAACAGTCAGTCTGGCCATCCTGGTTCACACTTGCCAAATATCAGCCTAGTCAACCTCCCTCTTAAAACAACTCCAGAAGCGCCTGGGTGGCTCAGTCGGTTGAGTGTCTGAATCTTGGGATCAAGCCCCATGTTGGGCTCTGCCCTGAGAAGCCTGTTTAAGATTCTCTCTCTGTCCCTCTACCCCTCTCTCCTCCTCTCCCCCTCTCTCTCTTAAAAAACCCAAACCAAAAGAACCCTCTAGTTTTGAGCATGATGTCATAGAGGTGGTCTGAGGCACAGAGTTGAGTGGGGGTGTCAGCTTGCAGACATCTGTGTCACCCAGTAGGCTGTGTGTCTGGTGGTAAAACAAATCCAGGAAATATTTTCAATGGAAAGGGAAACCATTTTTATTGCACCTGTTTACTGCAATTTTACGTTTGACTTCTGAATCTGAACGAAGGTTCATTTATCATGAGATTTACAGTTTATTCTTTCCTGCCTTTTTGGACTCTTGGGTTGGTCAGGCAGCATGTGGTCCTGTCTCATGACTTTGTCGTATCTGCAGCTGATAGCTTTTGATATCCTTAAGAACAATAAGGTTTCAGAGGTGGGGTTGAACTGACAATCCAGCCACACACCTCTAGAGACTTCTCTGTAGCAAGTGTACAATCCATTCATTCTGCCTGGTTATTAGAAATTACTGGGAGAATTTTTTAAAAATCAAGGTACCAGACTTTACCTCAGACCTCTTGAATCACCTTCTCCAGGGTATCAAAAGCCTTCACAATTTTTACAGATCACTTACAAAGGTTAAGTGTGACACATGGTCAGGTTTAAGGACTGTCACTTTAGTGCTCTTAGGTATTATTTTCAAACTTTATGAATGCACTTACTTGATAGGTTTTAGGCCTTTTCATGAATTTTGTCAAGCCTTATACCTTTAAAAATCCCCTTGATTCACTACCCCAAAAATAGTATTACTGTTAATATCTTTTCTACGGTGGAGTCATTACCTCCCCTGAGGAACATTTTTCTTATGATAAAATGGAAGCAGATAAGTGATTGGTTCATTTTAACATGTTCTAGAATTTTTTTCCACCGCTCTCAAGTTCTCTGGTCACCAGTTTGCTTTATTGGGGATATTCTGAATCCACAGATTTCTTCTTTGAAAAATCCACCAGCATAATCCCCACCCTACCCCCAGTTGTCTTTGGCCTACATTGTCTTCCATTGCTCCACCCTAATGGAGTGGCTGATGATGTATTGATTTTGTTTATCTCATGTAGTTAGTAGAACTTAGAACTTCTCATGTGATAAACATTCTTCTGAGAGATTTACACATATTAATTTATTTAATTTTTATAACATCTTCTGACATAATATTATTGACTTTATTTCTCAGATGAGGAAATTGAAACGAAAGAGGTGAAGTAATTTGCTGAAGGTCATACATCTAGAGAGAATGGATCTGGTTCCAGATTCCATGCCCTTAGCTCCTAGCAAATACAAAAAAAGATAGCAGTATATTACAAGCGGTTTGTCTGTTTTGGGTGGTGGTGGTGGGGAGATTGATGTAAGTGTGACAGATGTCACATAAATGAATCCACACCAGAAGTGGCAGTCGTTACTATCTGGACTGTTCACTTTTCATTTACATGAACTTATAAGGTCTAGACATTGAATTCCACATAGAAAATCCTCATTAAAAAAATACTCTAGCTCTATATTGTTTAAAAATGTATTTTGAGGAGCCTGGGTGGCTCAGTCAGTTAAGCATTTGACTTCGGTTCAGGTCATGATCTCACAGTTTGTGAATTCTCAGATTGTCTGCTCTCAGCATAGAGCCTGCTTTGGATCCACTGCCTTCCCCTCCACCCCCTGCCCTTCTCCCACTTGCACTCTCTCTCAGTCTCTCTCAAAATAAAGAAATAAACTTAAAAAGTCATAATAAATTAATAAATAATTGTGCTTTGGAATGAATAAGGGGAATGCAAATATATGAATTTTGTTCATATGTCTCCAATATACTGGGAAAACAACTGGCAAGGAAAAATGTGGGCTTTCAGGATGTACCCTCGAACTTTGCCCTTAACTGTATCTGTTCTAGCAGACTTAGGTTCATTTCTTTTGTGTCCCTGTAACTTGGCCATTCATTTATTCCTTTGTTCACTCAGCAAATATTTTTTCAGAACAAATCATATGCCAGATTTTGGGGGAACAGTGACAAGAAAAATCTAGGTTTTTACCCTCATGGAGCTTGGACTCTAGTAGAAGAAAAGACATAATCAAACAATAAAAATGCCTTCTATGACCATACTGTGTATAATTTGTTCCATCCTAGCAATTATCCTACTGAATTATAAATGTGGAGTTAACAGCCTGTCCCTGTTCTGGTTCTCATAGGTTTGAGGGAAGGCCCTAGGTTTGTTTCTCTATGTGCTCCTGGTGTTTGCTAATTCTGACATCCACTTAGTACTTAATTATGTTTTAAATCAATATGTAGATTTACATTTTTCTAAATATGGATCTGAAATAATTGGCCTATAATGATTCCAATTTTATCTTTATATATCAGAATGTAGAATGATAATGTAATTTTGGGGGCAATTCAGGAGCATTTTAGGGACTTAGTAATGAATGGGAAGATGACTTGGCTGATGTCTTTGCTGAACCACAATTAGAAATTTCACCATTTTCTTAACCTAAAGAATATAAAAGATAGATGAAATTTCTTAATAATCAGAGAGTCATTGAAGTATTTGAGCTCATAGAGACATTAAAGATCACCTGACTCAGCCTCCACATATTATCAAAGAAGAACCTGAGGGCAGGGGCCAATGAATTTAAACAAGGCCACATAACTACTAACAGAGCCACAGCTGGACACTGAGCTCTGCACAGTCATCTTTAAAACAAAACAAAATGAATATGAGGTAGTGCTTGGGTTTTCATTTCATTTCATTTCTTTACTTAAAAGTAGTTGCATTTTTTTTTAAATAGACTCAGTTCTCTGTGTGTGTGTGTGTTTATTTTTGAGAGAGCAAGAGAGAGAGAGAGAGAGAGAGCGAGCGAGCATGAGCTAGGGAGGGGTAGAGAGAGAGGGGGACAGAGGATCTGAAGCTGGCTCTATGCTGACAACAGAGAGAGCCCGATATGGGGCTCAAACTCATGAACTAGAGATATGACCTGAGCTGACATCAAGCGTTAGATGCTTAACCGACTGAGTCACCCAGGTGGCTTTCCTGGTTTTTCCTTTAAATAAAAAAGAAGAGTATGTGAGTTTATTTTCCCATCCTAGTTTACTGAAATTTTAGAATTTATTTATTGATTTACTGATTTTTTTTTCAATATTTTATTGTCAAGTTGTTTTCCATACAACACCCAGTGCTCTTCCCCATAAGTGCCCTCCACCATCACCACCACCTCTTTTCCCCCCTCCCCCTTCCCCTTCAACTCTCAGTTCATTTTCAGCATTCAATAGTCTCTCAAGTTTTGTATCCCTCTCTCTCCCCAACTCTCTGTCCCTCCTCCACTCCCCCTGGTTCTCCATTAGGTCT
Source organism: Suricata suricatta (assembly GCF_006229205.1). Lineage (NCBI taxonomy): Eukaryota > Metazoa > Chordata > Mammalia > Carnivora > Herpestidae > Suricata > Suricata suricatta. Next base: position 116,849,891 of record NC_043705.1, read on the forward strand.
CTCATGTTTTCCTGTTAGACCTATGAGTGCAAACATAGGATTTACTGATTGAAATGGCTCTATATTCTTCTTGTTTACTGACAACAGTAGATCTTGCTAGAACATAGATTATTCATGGAGATTATAATTATCTCCTTCATTTTAGTATTTCTGTTTTTTAATTTTGAATGTTTGTTTATTTTTGAGAGAGATGGAGTGCAAACTGAGGAGGGGCAGAGAGAGAGAGAGAGAGAAGGAATCCAAAGCAGGCTCCAGGCTCTGAGCTGTTGGCACAGAGCCCAACTTGGGGCTCCAACTTATGAACTGTGAGACATAACCTGAACTGAAGTCGGGTGCTTAACCAACTGAACTACCCAGGCACCCTAGTCTTCTTGAATGGTAGTCTAGAAGTTTATAGAGTAATAAAGATACAGAGACTGTGGTCATATGGAGGGTTCTGGATTCAAAGGCAGCTTTCACAGGTAATTAAATAGGCAGGTTCAGGTCTGCTTAAAGGAACAGCAAAATAGCTGACTGACTGGGTTTTTCTAGAAAATACATTGATTGGGATTGTATATATGCAAATTCCAAAATACATTTTTCTGGTCAATGGAAAAGTGAAACTTTTCATTTTCATTTTCTCTAATCTGTAATTTCTATCTTTGCTGGAAATCTAGATGGGATTGATTCTTAGAGCCCTGCAAATAGTGATTTCTATACTTTAAATTGTTTGTAGGATGGTGAAATTGTTGAGCCCTAGAACTGGGTCTCTTTTCTTCCAGTTTCTGTCCTTTCCATTGGTTGATTGATTGATTGATTCATTCTTTATTCAAGAATATTTTAAATGTATGTGTACCTCTGTATTATGCCTGATCAGGATACGACTGTGGGAATTAACGTTGAAAAGGCTTACAGTTTATCTGGCTCAGCAGCCCCAAGAAGTGTCAAGGCATAGAGCCCTGTTGTACTCTCTGAAGTCACCCAACAGCTTATTGCCTCTGAGAACACAATTCTTTTCTAATACTTACTACAGAAATATCATCTAGTGACTTATGTAATCATTTTGGAAACAATTTCTAGATTTCATATTATCTAAGATAATGTTTGTAATTCTTCCAAAAGACTACTCTGTTCTGGATACATGTCTTTCAAGTTTCATGTTTTAATTGTAGTATTTGGATACTAAGTGATGGGATGCATATTCATTCAATCCAGCGTTTCCTAAATGAGGGACAGTGTTCGTCAGATGTGGTGTGAAGATCCTGGGCATGTGCAGGTTGGTGGCTGATAGTTCAGAATTATCATAAGGGAGTTGCAATTTCATGTGTGCCCAAACATTGTTTCTGGTAGGATAAATACATAATGCCCCTCATACATAAACACACACCAAAAATATGTAGGTAGTGCTGAGATTAATAAAATGCAAGTTAATTAAAAATGATTCAATTCATGAATGTTTTTTGTCATAATGTATTTTTCCAATCAATAATTGTTAAATGTTTAAACACTATCACATGTGTTCTCAAACTATTTTGATATTAAAAAAGGTTTTTATACTCAGAAAGATGAGAGGCTACTGACATAAAATATGTCCTGTAATAGGGTTTGTTTTTTCTTGATGCAAAGTTCACTTCTTGTTTATTCTCCTATATTGTACCTGCCATCCACGTCAACACTTTAGTTTCTGTCTTCTGTACTTTTTCTAATACTGTTATGTCTTTCCTTAGGCGAGGTCATAGAAATTTCACACATATTTCTTGTCATACAGAAGTGAGAGAACAATGTGTTGTTTGTTTACACCACATTTTCTGATTATATGAAATATTTTCCGAGTTCTCCTGGTGGCACCTACTCACTGGGCCTATATTCTAAAAAAAGTGCCTTCCAGGGATTGACTTGTCATTTGAAGCTGAGGAATGGTTTCCTGTGATGTCACCTGGCCCAACTGCAGGGTCCTCAGCTCTCCGCCCCGGTTCTGGATTCCCCTTCCACCTAGGAATCAAACTCTCATCCACATCCTGTCATTTCTTTTCTTCTTTTTGTAAGTCAACCTCTCCTTTTATGTTGGCTCTTTCTTCTATAAACACCCTTCAGCTCTCCCATCTTAGAAAATAGAACCTTCTCTACAGCCCCATATCAAATCCAATGGCTCCTCTCTTTTCAGAGTTAGAATAGCACTTCCTGAGTTAGCGCTCAACTTCCTCCCTGCTTCCTTACCTCCCTTTCATTCCTTAGCCTGCGCCCATCTATCTGGCTTCTGCCTTCACCTTTTCCCTGAAACTGTGCAGGCTTAGGTCAAAATGGAACCCCCCTAATTCAAAATCTAGCAGGCACCTTTAGTTCTTATTTCATTTGCTCTCTCTGGAGCCTGTGAACTACTCACTTACTTCGACTGGGTCGCGCTATCACGTTCCTCATTTTAGAGTGCTCTTTCTCTTTTCTCTGACTGGCTGACTGCCATGTAGCCTTGAAGATTTCGTGTCAGTGGCCCAATATGGGAGGCTGTACCCAGTCTTCCTCTCAGCTTTAGACTATTAGGGGCGCCTACAGCACCTTTGTATCTTTTTTTATTTTTATTTTTTAAAGGTTTTGATTAATTTTTGAGAGAGAGAGACACACACACAGAGCCCAAGTGAGAGATGGGCAGAGAGACAGGGAGACACAGAATCCGAAGCAGGCTCCAGGCTCTGTGCTGAGTCACTTCACCCAGGGGCCCCCTATTTATTTTAATTTTTTAAACTTTCTTTATTTATTGAGAGAGAGGAGCACTGACAGTGTGGAGTCTGCTTGGGATTCTCTCTCTCCCTGTCTCTGTCCCTCCCCAGCTCTCTCTCTCTATCTCTCTTTCAAAGTAAAAAATTAAATAAAAAATTTAAATTAAAAAAAGGTTCATGTCAGTTTCTACTTCGGGTAAGCAGTCTATGTTCATTATATATAAATTAGAAAATCTGGTGAACATGAAGGAGAGTCTCTAAGAACCTTCTAACCCACAGGGAACCACTACTAGTCTTTTGAGTTATACCTTTCCATTGCACAAACATACACACATGTTGATGTAGCCTGTTTTTTTAAAAACATAATCATATATCTTGAATATTGTTCCATAATCTGCATCATAATTTTTAAGGCTTCAGTGTATTTACTTTGGATATTTTCTAATTTATTTAAACTGTTCTCTTTTTCCCCCTTTCTCACTGCCGTTTAACGTATTGCCTTGTATAGTCATCTTTGTAACTTATCTCATTATAAACTAAGGATACATTTCTAGGAGGGGGGTTGTTGGGGAAAATGGTATTTACAATCTTAGGACTTTTCGTATGTTCAACCAAATTAATCATTAGAAAAATCTTGTTCCAATTTATAAGAGTGGCTGACCACATACTGTTCTGATTGCTGGCTTATTTGATGTTTCTTCCTAAATATTTGGTCCTCAAGGGTGCTGATGTTGTGTTTCCTGGAGATCCCTAGTGTAGTGGCAATTATTTGTTGGAGGAATCAATCTATATTGATTTTTTTTTCAAAGAAGCTTGGCTGTGGGGAAAAGATTTCCAAAAACAAGTAAGTTAGGATAGATTTATAAGTGGACAACATTGCAGGCATTGCAAATGTTGATGTAGATGTGTGTAAATTGTTTACAAACGGGCTGTCCTCCAAAAAGAATAGGCTATAAACAGTATATGTAGTATGAAACCATATTGGTAATAAACCCATATGTTCATATGTTACATTTATAATATTGAAATTGGAATGTACTATGTTTTACTATCCATGTTAAAAGGGTACCAGTGACCCATTCTATAACATACAAAAAGCAATTTAAATCATCCATTTTACCAGTGGTATTTCCTCATCACTTCCACTTCTCCCTTACTAAGAGATGACCATGCAGTGTAGCACTGTGTTGTAGGGTAGTTGACTCAGCTTTCCTGCGAAACTTTCCTCACCAGTGCCTTTCAGGAGCAGTGATGCCAATCTGCATCCTCTTCCAAGGAGTGTTATGGAACTATAGAGATCACTTGGTGTTCCTGGGAGGAAAATTCACGTAGAAATCCTCATGCTTCTATTTATCATGAATATGTACCCTTGAGTTTTGAAATGACTCAGTACTTAATATGGCTTAATGTGTGTAATGGGAGGCTACTTGGGAGGAGGGAAGGAATCTGATGCAATGTAACACAATATTACTAGCAACATAATTACATTTATCACTCTAAGAGACTATAGCATTTTGTTCCTTAGCATCTCTGATGACGTAATGATACATTTGTGTCTGTTGTACTTTTCCTTTCTTCCTTTCTGATAATTTTGCCTGTTGAAAAACTTTTAAAAGTCACCTGGGTATTGACTGTGGTAAGAGAAAGTTTGCAAGTTTCAATTTGTGTACATTTGTTTATCATCCTTATGTCAACATTAAAAAACAAACAGACAAATGAAAAACCCCAAAAAACCCAAAGTATTGCCCGGCAATACTTGAGGTAATGCTATTTCTGTTTTTCATTTTATCCACAATAACATTCTTGCCTTTTCTTTGATAAGGTGCCCAAATTGGAAGGATGGAAAATTCTGCTGCAATTATTACATAAATCACTTTTTAGAGAGAACTCATAATAATTGCTACAGATTGCTGGCACCAAGGAATATTTCTTTTAATTAAATGTTAAGGAGATAAATTATAATTTTTATTTTACTTTATGCCTTTTAGATTTCTAGGAACTGTCTCATCTATGACCAGAGAAAGGTTTAGGTAATTCTAGTATGAAATGTAATGATAATAATTACTATTAATTATCAAGAACGTATAGAGTTCTAAAATTATCCCCAGTGTGCCTCACATGTCTTACTTCATTTATTATTCTGGCTGTTATTTACTAACAGCTATTTAATCATTTAATGTGGGCTCCTGGCTACCTCTGTCGGTAGAGCATGCAACTCTTGATCTTGGAGTTGTGAGTTCGAGCTCGCGTTGGGAGTAGAGATTACTTAAAGACAGAATCTTGAAAACTTGCAACAAAACAAAACAAAATAATTTTATGGACTTTCTAGCTTTCTCATATGCTCCATACCTTCTAGTCTTCTAGGATATGCTTTGTAATCTGTCCCTTACTTTGATAAATTTTGAAAAAAATAATAACTACAATTATCATTTATGGAACACTTATTAGTTGTCAGTTGCTGCTCAGATAGTCTTGTTCCTACTTTCCTATTCCTATCTTTCAGATGAGGAGGGTGGAAAGATTAGTTTTTCTTCATGTCCCACAGAGAGTAAATGTTAGAGCTGGAATTAGAACACAGCACAGAGTTACTAAAAAAAAAAATAGGCCACATTACACTCTGCCACCTGTTCTATATGACATATGATGAAAACAGAAGACATATTCTGTAAGTCATGTGAGTAATTAAAAAAACAGTAATAATAAGGAGCTCTAACTGGACATTAACAATAGGAATTCTAAAGTCACAATTAATTAAGAGGTGCCCTAATTTCCTTCCTTCCTTCCTTCCTTCCTTCCTTTCTTTCTTTCTTTCTTTCTTTCTTTCTTTCTTTCTTTCTTTCTTTCTTTCTTTTACTTTCTTCCTATTTTGAGAGAGAGAGAGCAAGCAGGGGAAAAGTAGAGAGAGGAGAGAGACAATCCCAAGCAGGTTCCTCACTGTCAAGACAGAGCCTGACATGCCGCCCTATTTCACAAATTGTGAAATCATGACCTGAGCCAAAACCAAAAGTCAGACACTTACCTGACTGAGCCACTCAGGTGTCTCAGCAGTGTCCTAATTTTAAAACTTGGCTTATAATTTGGTTCTATTTGCTAAAAAATGAGTAAGTCAGGACCTAGAAACATCTGCTCTTCTATAAGCTTTTCTAGATCATTGGGCAACTGATACAGCTTCAAGTTCAATTCTCTCAACATTCATAGAGAACCTGCTATGTACTGGGTGCCAGTGTAGAAGTAAAGAATAGAAGTAAAGGATGTTGTAGTAGGAAGAGGCCTTAGAAATCACATAGCCTATTGGTTGTCACTCTGGATTCCACAGGACTTTTGGGTTCTGCCCGGTTTATCTACAGCCATTGTTGGGTACAGGGAAGAAAGGGAGAAAATCAATGGGGAGACCGAGTAATAGAATTCTGGTACTCTCCTGCCCGCTTCCACCAGAGCAGCTCCAAACTTCTACTTATTGGCCGTTTTGAAGTTTCTTCCTTTTACAGAGGAAGAAACTTAAGTTAAAGAAGAAACTTAGGGACAGTGAGCCTCGGAGGTGGGTTAAGAAGGCACAAAAATAGGATCCTTCCATTTGCCAAATCAATGAGCTGCATAGTATTCTTTATGCTCTTTTTACCCTTTCTAGGAGCGAGTTTCACTTTTATCATGTTTCTGCAATCGTCAGCCAAGACAGTCATATTGCAATCAGATGGCCATGTCATAGGCATCGACTAATGTGGCCCATGTGGTGACTTTGGGGCTATCAAGAAATTGCCGTCAGTGAGCGTGATGCACATTACTTTGATCTTTCTTAACATTCATTCCTCTGGGATTGTTGCCTGGGACTCCAGTTGAAGTCCTGCCTTTACAGGCACGATTTCAAGCTTACATTCTTAGTGATAGACTAAGAATTATCATGCAAACCCAATTCCGTGCCTTCTTAACAAACACTCTGATAGAGGAGGAGATTCTGGGTTAGGGGGAATGATTCTATGAATTCTAACTATTTGTGCTCTAAGACTATAATTCTGTAGTCTTTGGACATTATATTTAAAGAAAAGATACATCTCATTCTATGTTTCTAAGCCATCCAGCTTTGATGGCTTTTATCCATTTAGATAATCAGAGAGCAAGGAGACTCAAGTATTCGATATCAAGTCAGAGGTAAGAACTGTTTAGCCAGTGTTATTAAAATTATATTAAATTATTGGCTAGGGGCACCTGGTTGGCTCAGTCGGTTAGGCATTCAACTTCATCTCAGGTCATAATCTCTTGGTTCATGAGTTCAAGCACCACGTTGGGCTCTTTGTGGATACCAGAACCTGGAACCTGCTTCGGACTCTGTGTCTTCCTCTTTCTGCCCTCCCCAACTCATGTTCTGTCTCTTTCTCTCTCAAAAATAAATATTAAAAAAAGTTTTTTTAAAAAATAAATTATTGGCTAGAATGACAAAAAATGTGTTCTAGTTGAGCTTTAGAGCCCAAGACTTGGACTTTTCTGCTGTTGGACTGGAGGACAGAGGCAAGGAGGCAGACTTGGACTTTAAGACTGGGAGAGTTTGCTGAAGCGGAGGAGACAAGGGAAGCAATGAAATCCAATTAGTGGCTGGTAGGAGCAGATGACATCTACAGCTGGAGGAGATCATCCAGCAGCTGTGGCTGGATCATCATGGTGACTGTAACCCAGACAAGAAAAACAGAACGTGGGAGGCAACCTGCCTGCAATTTCCTTATGCCAGTATTAAAAAATGTTAGGACTTAACTGATTTTTTTTTTTTGTGATGAAGAAAACGTTCACCCAAAATGGATGTAGGTGGAATTTTTTTTAAAAACAAAAATAGTGAACATGACTTCCATTAATAAAAATCTTTCTTTCCTAGACAGGTAGTTTCCTTTTTAATTTTTTTTATGTCTTTATTTATTTTTGAGGGACAGAGAGAGACAGCGCGAGCAGGGGAGGATCAGAGAGAGAGGGAGACACAGAATCCGAAGCAAGCTCCAGGCTCTGAGCTAGCTGTCAGCACAGAGCCCGATGCGGGGCTTGAACCCACGACCGTGAGATCATGACCTGAGCCGAAGCCAGCCACTCAACCTACTGAGCCACCCAGGCGCCCCAGTAGTTTCCTTTTTAAATTTTGCTTTGAAAGACAATACAGTGACAAGAATCCTTGTTTACTTATTTCTTAATGGATACATTCCGTTTTTTTCCTGAAGATAAAAACCTAGGATATAAATTTCTGTGGTAAAAGGTATATATATGTATATATGTATATATATACATATATATATACATATATATATTAAGGTTTTTGATAGGTAAGCAAATTATTTTTTCAAAAACTTGCATTTTTAAAATGCTTATTTATTTTTGAGAGAGAGAGCACACAGGCACAAGTGGGAGAGAGGCAGGGAGGGGTGACAGAGATTCCTAAGCAGGCTCCATGCCAACAGTGTGATCTTAATATGGGGTTTGAACTCACAAATTGTGAGATTATGAGCCAAAGTCAGATGTGCTCAAGTGACTGAGTCACTCAGGCACCCCAAAAGCTGTTGCATTCTTATGTGGATTTCTTATCATTTGTTGGGGAATCACAGAAATTACAGATGCATTGAGGCTTCACAGACTCCTGAAGTTAGATGGAACCGTCAGGGGCTGGGTAGATCATTTTTACTGTATTAGATGTTCTGAGTTCTCTCCTTGCCAAGGCTATCACCTCTTCCAAGGTCAGTTTCAGGCCTCTCTTCAGTCCTGTCTGCCTTCTTAATACCTGGGGCCCCTAGCTAGAGGAACTACTGATCCAAACTGGGACAGTTTTTTCTCTTAAGATTTTGAGCCAAGAGGCATAAAGTCTACTAGAAACTTAGAGAATGTAGCTAAATGTAATAGATCCTGGATTTCTATGGTCATACAGAGGTAAGGAGAAGAGTGCACATACAACAAACTGTATGTTTTGAAAAAAGGTGAAGTAGAAAACTTTTTCTATAGAGGGGACATAGAGAAAGAAAGGGATGCTCAACATCAGAGACCACGTACCCTGAGCAAGTCAACAGTGCAGTCCCTGTGAGTCAGTGTATTCTGTGGTTTATTCCGTAAGGACCCTCCTTTGCTTTCTGAAATTGGATCTATTTTGATCCCTGTTCAAGACACCTGACTCCAGGTAAAATGCAAAGCACTTATTTCAGAAATATCAGCCACCATCCATAAACAGAGAACTGTATTTTATGAAATATAAATTAGAATATGGCTGACAAAATGATCTTTCAGAATGGTACATTTACATAAAAAATGCCCAGACCAGACCTGTTTGAGCTAGTGGAATTTCATTTACCCAACTTCACCTTGATTTATCTAGTACAATAGTTCTCAAACTTGAGCACACATCACAATTACTTGGGGTGTTTGTTAGAATTCAGATTGTGGGTCTCCATTTTAGTTTTCTGATCTAGCAGTTCTGGGGAATGCCCCAAGAATTTAGATTTCTAACAAGTTCTCAGGTAATGTTGATGCTTCTAGTCTTGGAGCTGCATGTTGAGAACCATTCAACTAGTAAGAATGTGGCAAAGTACCTCAGAGAAGAAAATGATACAATTTCTCATGTTGTTACCAGTCACTCTTAGGAGGATCTTCTTAGCATTAACTCTTCCCCTTGTCTTCTCCTCCCCTCTACTTCCTTAGATCTCTCAACCTCCACCCTTGGCAACCCTTTGTCTCAGCTGTCATATTCTCCCATGGATGGCAGTTATCACACAGCTTGGCAATTGTTGTATGCCCAATTAACTGCCACATCCTGAGTACAGGGACCAGTGTATTTCATCTGTGTGTCTTCACTGACTAGCACCATATCTCAACATGACAGGCATGAAATACAAATGTGTTGAGTGAATGATGGAATGAATGAGAATTCCTTTCTTTTTGCACTGATTCTTTAGGACCTTGACAAAGTCCATATCTGTGGACTTGATTCCTCCATTTCTTTCTGGTAAAATTGAGAGTCTGTTGTTTATCTCTTTCTTCACTTTTATTCTTAGGATGTAAGTGGCTTGTCAGGATAGAATAAAGTAGGATAAAGGAGAGAGCATGTGCGTATATGCACATGCATGTGTGCTCTGTTTTCCTCTTTTTATTTTAAAGTAAGCTCTAGGCCCAACATGGGCTTGAACTCATGACCCTGTGATCAAGGGTCGCATGCTCCACTGACTGAGCCAGCCAGGTGCCCCTGTTTTCTTTTTATTCCCTTCTTCTTCATGTAGATACAACAGCTATGTGAGTTGGTGGAGTCGGGCATTTCCACCAGGCCATATACCTCCTTGAAGAATGTCCCATTCATAGAAAGTTTTATTTCACCTCTTGTGGCTTACAACTCTGGCCTTGCTTGAGTACCAATGCATAACCCACAAACCTAGATTGTCATTTGTTCACATAATTTCTTGTGAGTCAAGGCATTTTGAGATAGTACAAAAAAGTATTCGGCAAGGAATTAGCAATTCTGGATTCTAATCTTAGCTTAAGCCTTAATTAGGTACATGCCCTTAGCCAAGTCTCCTAATTTGATTTTTCAATGAAGGCTTTAATAAAAATAATCTAAATATTCTTTCCAAATCTTAACACTCTCAGCATTTGTAAGTAGAGAGAAAGATGTTCTCAAAAGTGTGACATGCTTTAGGCATATATTTATTTGCATGTTCAGGTTTGGCTCATATGTCCTTTTAGATGGTAAAGAGATAATTTGGTGAAATAAAGCCATTCCAAAGGGCTATAGATAATGCTGTGTTGCAGCAGCCTCTCCTGTGTCTTTGAATCTTCTAGAAGTGCATGAAAAAGAGCATTTAAAGAAGAGGAGCCAATTAGAAGAGATATTTTGCATTTATTCCCATGAAGAAGGAAGCTAGAGTTCTTGCCCAGGTCTGAGTATTTAATTTTTCAGTAAGCAGGAACCAGATCCATCAACACATCCTCTTCTTTGAATATTTATGGTTTGTTCTATATCTTGTCCCTGTGGAATTTCATCAGCAAAGAGACTCTATGTTTGACTCTTGAAGAAGATAATGTGATCTCAGAAATATGCTATTTGGCATCCGAAGAAAGTCCAGATTTAAAGTATCATCTTGGTCACTTGCTAACATCTTCCAAATGTCCAGCTGTTATCATTACAATATATCATGTCTTGGTCTTGGGAAGTATAGTTTACAGCCATGTCACAATGGCAGAATAGTTGGTAAGAATGTTTTTTTCTGCATATTTGACTAGTTAAAGAAAAATAATTTTGCGGAAGTGATGGTAAGGGTGGAGAAACATATTTTCATGGTGATGAAGCCACAGCAAATTTCCAGAAGAAGACAAGCTGTCACTTTCTTGACCTTTTGAGATTCTCCATGAAGTTTAATTCTCCATCATTTTGCTACTTCACAGGAATTAGATCTGATTTGAAAAACTAGACTGGTACTCTGTAAGTACTTCCTTTCATGGAAACTGTATTGAAGATTATTTTTAAACTTCTTGGTGCAGAGTGTGAACTGAGATATTAACTTACCTTCATCCCCAGCGTTCTGATGGCCATTACTTAAATAAAAAAAAGACAAAAACAAAAAACCCTAACTCAACTAGATTGAATTTTGGCTGAGTTGTGCCTCTTTTGAATAATATTTTTCCATTTGGTATTTACTGGGATACTCAGAAAACCTTAAAATCTTTAAAGGAAAACCATGTTTCCTTTGTAGATGTAGAAAAGTACTTTTGGCTTTCTGGATCCCTTTAAAAAAGCTTTATCAAAATAAGACATACACATATCAAGAAAGTACACATAGCATCAGTGTAAAAACCATTACATTTTCGATACTGAACACAACTATGTAAAACCAGTACTTAGATCAAGAAACAAAACACTGGGGCACAGGGGTAGCTCAGTTCGTGAGGAATCTGACTCTTGGTTTTGGGTCAGGTCATGATCTCACAGTCATGAGATAGAGTTCTACAGTCATGAGATCTAGTTCTGCAGTTGTGAGATCAAGCCCTGCCCTGGGCTGTGTGCTGAGTGCGGAGCCTGTTTAAGATTCTCTCTCATTCTCCCTCTTCCCCTTTTCCTTGTTCATTTGCATTCTTTCTCCCTCTCAGATAACAACAGTAACAACAACAACACCTGTCAGCACCACATAAGTCCCCGTGTGCTCTGTTCGTGCTCCTATCTGCTCTCCCCACCAACGGTCACCATGATGTTGATTTCAACAGCTTTTGCCTGTTTTTATACTTCCAATCTTGTTTTGGCCATACTAAAGACATTATTTGCCTATCCAAAAGTACTCCTTTGGATACACTTATTTCATTTAATATTACATTAATGAGAGTCATTGTGGTGTGTGTGGGTGCTAATCACTCATTCTCATTTCTGAATAATGTGTAAAAATGCAGTATTTATTTATCAGTTTTACTGTTGATAGAACTTGGTTATTTTTGTTTCTGGCCTTTATGAGTAGTTTGGCTATGAACATGCCAAGACATGTCTTTGTTGAATAGATATATGTGTTTGAGTTGGAGATATACCAGGAGTGGAATGCATAAGTTCAGCTTTACTAGATACTGCCCATTTTCAAAAGTCCTACTAATGTACTGTCTCATCCTTGGGTTCTTCTGACTTGTGTTCCCAAAGGTGCAAAGGAGAAAGGGCAGTTGAACAAAGGCTCTAGTATTAAAGTTGAATTATGGTAACAGGTAGAGCCCTGCTGAGGGTACCTTTCATTGCTCAGGGTCTGATCTTTCCCTAACTCTTGTTTAATAAAATCATAAAGGTCTATGCCTTTTTTGTTCAACTAAAGGTAACAAATAATGTTATGAGCTTCCCTTATGAGATCAGAGGTGGTTTAAAATAATTTTTTAAACTGTCTATACTAAAGAAAAATGTAAATATATGAGCCTTTAAAGATCACTCCTCTCTGACTCGTATCAAAAAAATGGTGAATGGAACCCATTAAAACGTTTTTTTTGGTGATGTTTATTCAATTTGCTTCCAGCTTCCACTAAACTAAGAAAAACACATTGGAATGTGGAAATGTTGGAACCATCCTTTTTAAAAAAATGCTTTTCAGCAGGGGAAACAACATAACATCTATGAAAACATATGGACGTATCTGAAAATATTTGTAAAGGAACTAGAATGAATTTGTAATTTAATTTTGTTAAATGTTTATTTATTTTTGAGAGAGACAGAGTGTAAGCAGGGGAAGGGCAGAAAGAGAGGGAGGCACAGAATTCGAAGCAGGTTCCAGTCTCTGGGCTGTCAGCACAGAGCCTGAAGCGTGGCTCGAACCCTCAGACTGTGAGATCATGACCTGAGCTGAAGTTGGACACAACTAACTGAGCCATTTAGAAATATGACTACATATTTCTAAAGAAACTTGAATGAATTTGCATACTACTGCACAATAAGGACATTTACTGTAAAAAAAAAAAAGACACTCATCAAGTTTTCTTTGGACAGCTTTCTTAGAGAGACTGGAACACTCTAAATTACTCAACCAAATATTTCTAAATTCTTAGGATATAAACATTATTGTTATGAATTAAACAATTATAAACAATGTATAAATTGAAGCAACATAGTGTTTATTATAGCCTGTGTTTTAATTTTAGATGAAATAGCAGGGACTAGAGTGCTCATATGTGCTCAGTCCCTGACATGATCTGCAGTTTCAATATTTGATCATATTTCTTATTTGACCTGAAGGATGATTTTATTATATCCAGGAGTCCTTAGGATATGTATTGTTAGCTGTATTTTCTCACCTATTTCTATGGGCATGTAATTTATTTCAAATAAGTTTCTTGGTTCAGAATGCAGTGTGTTATTAAACATGGGTTCTCTGCAAAAATAAATCATATAGATTCTAGGAATATATTGTATTATGGGTAAAATAAACTACCCCTCCTGAGTGTGTATTGTGTGATATCACTCTGTGTACACGCGCACACACACACACACACACACACACACACAGCGTACATAGAAGCCTATGGTGTGAAGTAGGGAAAGCTTATTTTTGTAAAAGCAGTGCACTCTAATATAGCTCAAAGGACCCCTGGGGTCTCTGCTCAGATGTTTGGATTTTGTGCAACAAATAATGGTGAGCCAATTAAAGTTTTTCATAGAGGAATGCTATCAGAGGTGCCTTAAGAAACTTGATTCTGGGAGAAATTGGAAGCAGGAAGAAGATTTAGAAACCCAAACTGGCTCACGTGACAGAACTCTTGAGAGTCATATTCATCTTTGTAAAACATTATGAACCATTGTTCTACTAAGCTTGAAACAACTAATTTCATTTCATGCTATAAATACTGTCTCAAACCAAATTCCAGTATAGATGAGTTACAGGTATGTCAAACTTTTAAGAAACAAGCACATTCCACTGAGAAAAATCAATCCATGAATTGTCCCACCTCCTGAAAGTTGTAAAAGAAAGCCACCCAGATTGGATTTAAGAAGCTGTCTCTGTCCATCTCTTGAAGCCTCAGTGCTCCACAGAAATAAACCTTGAGAATGGTCTGTTCTACTGTTTCACTTGACAATGAAGGCTTAAATGGAAAGGAGGCAACAAGACAAAGAAAATAAAGGCTGTTCTGAAGGAGTTGACAAGTGGTTGGTGGTAAATGATGGAAGGAGAGGAGTGCTAAAATGTTAAGAGCTGTCATGTGGAAATCCTTTTCAACAAAACAAAAGCTTCCATTCTGATTTCAGATTGGTGGTAGATCTTTCTTGTTTGATAATCTTCCTTTCAACATTCTTTTTTTTAGAGGTAACTGAACCTGGGTGGTTCAGTTGGTTAAGCATTGGACTCTTGATTTCGGCTCAGATCAGGATCTCCTGGTTGATGTGCTCATGTGACTGTGCTGACGGTGCAGGCCTGCTTGGGATTTTCCTTCTTCCTCTCTCTGCCCCTCTCCTGTTCATGCTTTCTTTCTCTTTCAACATAAAGAAATAAAAAATATAACATTCTTTTTTTTTTTAAAGCAACCTTGTGTTTATAGGCAAAAAACACATAAAGTACTCTTAGAAGTCACATTTGTCTTATCTCTCAGTGTTCATGCTAGATTGCTAGTGTTCAGAATCATGGGAACATATGAATTAGCTTTTGGAAAAACCAACCTCTTCCCTTAAGACAAAATGTTCTGTAAAGTGTAAACTCCACGGTCCTGCCTGACATTAATAAATAGGTCCTTAATTATGCTTATGTGCCTCTGTTTTTGCGAGGCAACCAGCGATATACAGCAGAGCTGGAAAATCCCAGGTGGCTTATGGTTCATGACAGAGGAGCATCAGCAGCACTGACTAATGAGGTATTGAAAGAATGGTGCAGCCTAATTTTTGTTCAGCCACTGCACAGATAAATGACTCACTTGGATAAATAGTCATGCATTGACCTTAATGATAATTGTGCACCAAACAAATAAACCAACAGAAAGCGTTTGGCACAGCCTTGGCCAGCTTTCTTGAGCCCAAAGCCAGCTTAAGGAAAGTGTGGAGTAAACAGTCTTGTAGTGTTTGCAAAGTGGGATAAAGTAGCACATAAGCTTTGACACAGCACAGAAGTTGGAATTTTGTGCACAAGGTATGCATTGGAGAAGGACAGAGGTGGTGTGTTTTGATGAGTGAGGAATCTGAGAGAGACTCGGGTCTCAGTCTTACAAAAGATTGACTCACCTGAGGCAAATCCTTGGCTTTGCTTTCCTCCATGTCATGGTTTGGAAGTTATTGTAACACAGCCTTTAAATATAGCTATTAAAGTTTATCTCCCGACTTTTAAGGGGTGTGTATCTTGAATTTCTTCACCTGATCATGTAAACTTCTGTGGGCATAGATAGGAGGCTAGCTATAAAAGTGCACTGAAAACAAGAATGTTAAATATGACTGAAATATTATTGCTGGAAATGTTAAGTCGTCTCTGGAAACATTGAGCATACCAACAATTGGTTTTGGCCCACCTCAAAAAACAGGAGGTTATAACTTTCAAAGGAAACTCTCATAGGAGATGTTAGGATAGAAAGGGGCAAACTATGCATATAATTATCAACGGGGACCAGTCTGTTTTATTTAAGTCTTGCTCTGCCACTCCAAACTGGGTTCCAACACAGCCTGAAACTGTATAAATGATGGTGCAGGTAAAGGAAATAAATATACTCCTCCTCACTTTGAGCAAAGTGAATTTAAAATTGTATATATGGGGTACAGTAGAAGAGTCAGGATGTGCCTCATAGTATCTAACTCTAAGGAAACCATATCTAGGGTTTACATTTTTATCTTGGCATGTAAGACTTCATGAAAAGCATTGAGTGAAAATAACTTTTGGCATGTGTAAGACATAGAGATGAGATTTGAGGCAAGGTTAAAGAGCTCTTTATTATATATATGAGTCATATATACAACCACATATGTATGTGTCTGTATATATAAAATATGTAACACACGCAAAGTTTTATACATAGGTATATATGTGTATGTATATATGTGTGCATGTTTATATGTTTAATAAATACAGCATGATGACAGTAATCATGTTTGAAAGCAAAATGGGAAAATGGCAAAATCATTTGGGAGTGATTTTGAGGGACCAGTGAAATTTAAGTATATTTATATAAACCTTTGTTTCCCTTGAAAACCAGAGTAATCTAAGCAAGACTTCAAGGTATTTCCCCACTTGAAATAAAGACAAGCAGTGGTGTCTTAGGAGAAGAGACTTAATGCACTCTTAACCTCACATTAAACTTGTATTTTAGGATAATTTTTTGGAAGAATACATCAAAGCATGTGAAACTGGTGCCTAATTATATTATCATTAGTACGGAGTAGATAGTGTTATCATTCTTCATAAAGCACTATGAAATGAGTATGTTAAGGATATTTAATTATGTGGGTGAGTGAAATAATAAAGGAAAATTGCTAGTTAATTGCTTTCCTTAGAAATGCTATTAGGGGTGGCAGTTGCCCAGCATTCTCATGATTCATCCTAAAGAAATATGCTGTTGGGCTGCTTTCTGCAGAATTATTCTGGGGGAAACTAGGAGGGAGATCACTTTGGTGATCTTGCCAACTAGGACGTGTTGGTACAGATTTTCTTCTTCAGTCTCTGTAATGTGCAGTGCCTCTGGGGAGCCTTCCCTGACTTCAGCTGGAAGAACTTTCTGAGCCCCGAATACTCTGCCTGTACCTCTATTATGCTTCTTAGTACGTGGTATTTTAATTATTATTCCATGTGTTTGTTTCTCCTTCCAAACTGGGAGATTATTAGACACATGACTGTGTATTATTCTTCCCAAGCCCTAGGTCAGGGCCTGGCACAGAATAGGTGCTTGATCCAGATTGTAGAGTTGAAAAGTCTCTTCTCATAGAATCAAAGGCAGTGACTGGAGAAAGTGGGTGTGACTCAAAGGTTCTCTTATTTTTTCCTTTCAGTAGCATCTGAAACAATCTCATTACCTTTAAGAAGAATTGCCTGAAGAAATTCAGTCTGTTGACAAACTTCTTTGCTTCCTTATTTTCTCTGAGTGAAGAAGAGAGGGATGGGGAGGAGGGGAAGGGAGGGAAAGGAGGTGGGGATTTTTTCCTCCTTACATTTCATCTCATTGGAAAAACATCACTTGAAGGGTGTGACTATTTAGAACAGTAGAACCATCTATAACTCAGGATCAGTTGTCTTTTATGGATGCTTTACAGTATCTTATTTTCCTCATTTACTCTAGATTTGAGTGGGTGTGACAGGAGGAGAGGAAAAGTGTATGTGTTCTACAAAATAATTGAATCTATTACCTTCTTAATATAAAGTTCTAGGATCTGCAGAAAATGTATATATGATAACTTTCTCTCAAATTGTTTTTCTCACATGCATTGCAGACTTTGGCACCCATCTATTCTCAAGGATACATATGTAACGGGGACGTGCCTAAAAAGAATCTAATTTGGAATCAACAGGGGAAGAAGTGGCCCCACAGGTACACATGGTGTTTAAGAGTGAGAATGCAAGGGGTGTCTGTGTGGCTCAGTGGGTTGAATGTCTGACTTCAGTTCAGGTCATGATCTCATGGTTCATGGGTTCGAGCCCCACATTGCCCTTTGTGCTGACAGCTCAGAGCCTGTAGCCTGCTTGGATTCTGTGTTTTCTTCTCTCTCTGTTTCTCCTCTGGTCATGCTCTGTCTCTCTCCCCCTCAAAACTAAACATTAAAAAAAATAAAAAAATAATGATAATGAGAAAATGAACTTTATCAAGGAACTCATGCTTTTTTTTCAGGAAAAAAACGCAGACAGTTGAAAAAAGTCAAAAAGGTAGAACTGTAGGTGGTTTATCATTAAAAATGGAGGAAAATAAAAGTTGGATTCTGAAAATATCTGTTAAGGAGTAGTTGCAGATAAGAAGTGAAATAGTTGCTTGGAGAAAATGTACCAGTTTTGAGACAAGGAGGAAAGTGATATGTAAATTACCAACCAGAGACATGAACTGGCCACGATGTTCAGCTGTGGTGGCACCAGGAGCATAACCTCTGGTTTTAAGGAACTAGTGTAATTATTTTGGAAATTGTCTTCCCTCTCTACCTGCCTATCTCTTGCAGACTAAAAATGAACACTTGGCGTAACACTTAAGGAGGAAAATAGGAAAATGAGAGCACATTCCCTGCACACACATACATGTGCACATGAGGGGACTTTAACGGTAGAGAGGTAATTGCCGATGGGTTGCTTTGGAACTCACCTTTCTTAGTGTTGATCTGGACTCCTGACCTTCTCTCTCTCTCTCTCTCTCTCTCTCTCTTAAAGTATTCTCTACACCCAGTATGGGGCTTGAACCTACAACTCTGAGCTTAAGAGTCACGCATTCCACTGACTCAGCCTGGCCTACCTTCTCTAAATCAGTGCCTGGCTCCTTAGCCCAGATGTGTGTGTGCGTGTGTGTGTGTGTGGTTGTGTGTTAACAGAGACAAAAATTGAGATAAAGACGATGTTAGAAAGTAACCGTGACATAGGAAATGGGAAGGGGTATTTGTTCATTTTTTCCTACCAGGTATCAATTATGTCACGGTTGATGTTATATTAAAGGGACAGGAAAATGAAATGCCACATAGTTTAATATATAAATTCCGAAGCGTTTTTTAAATTTCAGAGATTTACTTTGAAAATCAGGCTTAGTGTCAAAATTTTTCTAACCACATTTGGCTTTAGACTTGCATTGAGATTTCATGTCATTTTTGTTTTTCAGTTTCTTGAAATATTTGAAATACCTGTAATTTGTAGCTAACAGATCCTATGGAATACTATGAGAGTCTGGATAAAAACCACTACATTGGAAAAATAAAATGGCACAACAGTGTGTCATATGAAGATCCTTCTCTGGGCTTTTTATTCCCCATATATATATATATATATGTTTTATTTAATTTTGAGAGAGAGTGGGAGGGACAGAAAGAGAGGATGACACAGAATCTGAAGCAGGCTCCAGGCTCTGAGCTGTCAGCACAGAGCCTGACACAGGTCTCTAACCCATGACCCATGAGATCATGACCTGAGCTGAAGTCAGACACTTAACCAACTGAGCCACCCAGGTGCCCCTCCCATATATTTGTTTTATTTAGTGACCCATATATTTAAGATGTTTCTAAAAGGAACATAACATGATATATCAATAAGATAATAAATGAGCATCCTCTATTTTATTTGACTTATTTCTATTCTAACCCTGTAGCACAGACTTTATTTTTATGATTTTATAGATAAGGAAACTACACAGTTTAATCAGCTTTCCTAAAGCCTCACTGCTGGCCAACTCGGTGAACAACCAGTCTTCCTTCCACTGCATGGCACTGCTGAGTATCAGTCCTAAGTCATTTGAAGCCTGGAGTCATGCAGTCCGGGACTTTTGCTAATTCAGCTCATGATGGGAATGGCAATCATGAGCAGAGAGTATTGTTTCCACTTAAGCTGATTATGGCTTTAATTTCATATTTTTTTCCCCCTTTAGTACATTCTGACTATAAATCTGGAAAGTTCTTTCTTAATAAGCTAAATTGCCAGATTTATGCTCTAAAACAGTTTTTGAAAGTTTATTTATTTATTTTTTGGAGAGCGCAAGAAAGAGAGAGCACACAGGAGAGGGTCAGAGAGAGCGGGAGAGAGAGAGTCCCAAGCAGGCTCCTTACTGTCAACCCAGAACTTGACGCCGGGCTCGAACTCATGAACTGTACAATCACAACCTGAGCCAAAACCAGGAGTTGGATGCTCAACAGAGGGAGTAATCCAGGTGCCTCTAAAGCAGTTTTTGAATTATTTTGAATTATAGTTAGTAGGGGTCATTGTTTAACCCAGAAATTTGACCTCTTTCTTACTTCCCATTTTAAAAGAGCCATAATGTCACAAAGATGACTTATGGTGAGGAGGGTAGTCTTCACTCCTAAGCTCTTTGCTCTTGGAGTTGAAGCAGTGTTCTGACCCTTACTTTAAAGCCTCTGTAGTCTTCCCAGCAGGGTTAGTAGAAGAAAATGTTATATGGGGTTCTTGGTGAAACTTTTAGACCTAAGGCTTCATAGTTGGTTTTTTTTTTTTTTTAGTTTCAATCTGCAAACATGAAGATGCTCTCCACTCCTTGTCTCTTTGTTTCCCCTCTCCTCCTTGCCAAACCCCAGCTGAGGGTAGTAGACAGTGGCATTTGTTTCCTACTATTGACATTAGAGTGGTGTCTGTCCATTCAGGAGAGGACCTGTTGACTTAAAGATAAGTCAGTGGGGATGCTCCAATGCCAAAGCCAATTAGCATCTTTTCTCTTCAGCTTTGACTCTAGTGTGCAAGACTCAGAATATCACCATTTAGCTACCTGGTAAGATCTCTGTTACATGCTTGGCTTCAGATGGGCCACCTATGGTGTGGACTTGATTGCTTGCTTACTTCCGTGCCACTGTACCCGGCCCCGGGTGTACATCACCTTTGGTGTAAAGCATTTATGACAGTCTTGTTGCTCCTTGTCAGCGACTTGTTTGGATGAGCATGTGAACCTCATCTGGAAAATAATCTTTAAGTAATACACTAGGAAAGTCCTATTATGGTATGAAAACAGGGTGCTGTGATACTTGTCTTAGACCTTGAGGAAAGATATTAAATCCATACCAAGGATGGTGGCGCAGAAAATTTGAAGAAGCCTGCATCCTGATGACATCATTGAGCCATTGATTCAATGTTGGGATGGCTTTTCTCTGGTCTTTTTGTTAAGTAATGTCCTTGTGACTTAAGCCCACCAGTCAAGTTTTCCGTTACTGCAGCTAAAACTATTCCTAACAGATAGAATATCCTAAAAGGGAATTATATATTACATTTTGCTTTTCATAACTTTTAATTTCACACTCCTGAAGCTCTTACACTATAATTAAAAGTACAATTTAGTTCTCGCCTGCCACCCCTCCCCCTGGTGTGCTGGCCTTGCTGAGTCAGCTGGCCTGGCCTCCCCCCTGACGGGTGGGCAGGTTGCCCGGAGGAGGCCGGAAGGAGAGGGCTGGGCCGGCCAGCAGGTAGGTGATGATGCTGAACTTCTGCACCGCCCCCAGCTGCACGCGGAAGAGCATACAGTGGGACCTGGCCTTCTTCAAGTTCCCCGGGGGATGCTGCCAGATTGTAGGAGAGCAGACTTAGAAGATAAAACACCTGCTCCACTAAATAAACATTTCGATTGTGTGTCAAACTCTTTGAGACCTCCGTGATCTGTAGAACTAGACATTTTGCAGAGGCATCAGAAAACTCAAGAATGATTGGGTTATTTTATTTCTCAAAATTAATTGAAGCAGATACTTGTGAAGTCATTGGGAGAGAATGCAGTTCTTTGAGATAATGCAGTATCAACAATATTTGATCGTACCAGTCATTTGAACAATCCACACAGTAGACACAGAAAATGAATGAAAGCATTGAGTGAAGATGAAATCAGGACACTGAAACAGAAAAAAGTTGATGAAACTTCTGAACAGGATCAAAAACATAAAGAAATAGACAACAGCAATGCTCAGAACCCC
>NC_043705.1:116871692-116872978 GCF_006229205.1 Suricata suricatta
TTCATTGTTGTTGTTGCCATTGTTGTCCCTAAAAATATTCCATCTTTTACCAGAGCCTTTGGGAAAAATCTCTGAGGCAAACCTCCGATGTCTTCCTTGTAGCGAGTCACTTGACTGCAGTGCTGCATTTGCTAAATGAAGTGATGGAAAATATTAAAGTTTATCATGAATTTTGGTTTGCAGAAGGCACAAACTTGGCAATGAAACTTAATATTCAGATGCAACTGCCTGGGAAGTTCCGCAGAGCCCAGCAAGGTAACCTCGAATCTTAGTTAACCTCCGAGAGTTACTATAAATAAACTCTAAGTGTGCTAACAGTGGAACACATTATTCAGGAACTGAAAGATATGTTCTCAAAACAGCACCTCAGAGCACTTAAGTGCTTATCTCTGGGATGGGACAGCTCAGGTTTAATCCATCTGAGGAGCACCATGCTGACATGTACAGGAGGGACTTACCCAACCCCCACATGTTCTTAGCTGAGCTGTATTGTTGGAGGATCAAGTGGAAACACAGAGGGAAAGAGATGGAGCTTCCATACACCATTTCTAGAGCAGTGCCTCTGCCAGACATAAGTCCATTCCTACTGTTTATGCATTACTGAAAGTCCTATGTATTCTTCCGAGGATGAAGGTTGAGAATGAACCCTATGAAAATGGGTGAAAGTGTCTCAAAGCATACCCGAGGGACACTTTGACAGACCAAAAGGTCAAGTAGTTTGGCTTTGCTTACCATAAATTTTGATATAAAACATGATCTGGATTTAATGGTGGACACCTTTATCAAACTCTATACAACCAAATCAGAGTTCTACAGGTAACTCAGAAACCATTTAAAACACCTCAGAGATGTTAATGTAGGCTTTCTCTTATGTTTGATATTTGGAAAAATCTGCAAGTAATTTGAAAACATCTTACAGAAAAGCTGTCGGGTGTGTGTAGGCCACTTAATCACTGAATATCTTGACCCGTCGACCTCTCATTGAGTACATTAACCATTGATGATCTGCCTATTTAAATGGCCCCTGTTTGAACTCTTATGCTTTCGAGACATAACAGACTTCCAGAAGATAGCACTGAAAGTGCCACATTGCACTTCTGTGTGATCTCTGCTAATGGCACTTTGGAATTGTTTTGTTAAGTCATTTTAGACGTAACATTTATTATCACTGGATTCAATGATCAGGTATTGAGTTATCTGCTCTTAGAAGAAATAGATTTTGAAGAGGTGTGGGAGAAAGGAAAAATTTTATAAAATGTTACAATGAGGCTCACGAGTAACTTGGA
>NC_043705.1:116873078-116883081 GCF_006229205.1 Suricata suricatta
GAGAGAGAGAGAGAGAGAGAGAGAAATAGAGGGAATGGAAAACGTGTGAGCTAGCCAAGCAAGAATTTCAGTGTAGATTTTGTCTTTATCAAATGAACTCACAGGAACAAATTACAGTAACAGTTTGAACAGGAGAGCCTGCCATTGTGGGTGCACATGGGTTTTGCTGTTCACAGTCCTCTGTTGAGTCTACATCTTCATATGCTTTTTAGCAGGTATTTGTTGAACACCTCTGTTTCATGGTCAAGACAGGATCACAGGCCATGGATACTGACATCTGATTTGTCTGTTTTCCTCTGCCTTTTTTCATGACTACACTACTGCCTTGTTTTGATTTAGAAACAAAACCTCAAAAACCTACAAAAATAAGTGTTTTGTGGTTTATCTACAAATAATACAGAAGATGTTACTGATAGTTTTGGTGAAGAAAATCGATTTTGTATAGTTTATTTCAACTTAAATTAAACATGAATTTTGTTTAAAAAATAAAAGTATAGTTTATTCACATAACAATTGGCATATCTAATAACACAAAATCAGTAGAGAGGGCACTTGAATATTATATTAAGAAAGTAGACACGAGATTAATTTAGCAAATACATAATGCATAAATGTGCCTTATTGGTTTAGTGCCAGTTATCTTCAATGCCAATTATCTTTAATTCATAAAAGTATCCACGCTTAATTATCATCCTCCTATATCATCTTAACATCAGTATTTATAGCAAATTTTTATATGCCCACATTTTTAGGTCAGTTGAAATATTGATGCCTACATAAAGCAAGACCATAAATTGAAAATATTTAAAATAATATGGTATTAGTGCAGGCAAGTGTGAGAGTTAATTCTGGAAAAGCAGGCCCCAAACTTAATATTACTTACCGTGCTCAAGCTATCGGTAGCCAAAGTGTGGGTGACCCAGGGTATTTGTCCTTTCTCTGGCCAACTTTGCTGTCTGGTGAAGAGTCAGGGAATCAGAAAGTACTTAGAGGCCCTAGGATGATGAGCTTTAGGAAAAAATGTGGGAGGATTGAATATGCCATTAACTAGAAATTGGTATCTAAGTATTCGAACCACCGCTATATGTATGTTTTCTCAAGGTCAGCTCACATATTACTTAGGAATGCCTGGCACCAGTACAGTAAACAGAACATCTAGCTCCCTGATGGTCAAGTGCTGAAACAACAGTTGTTCTTAGGCCAGCACATTCTCATCGTGCACAAAAGCAAGCTCAAGTCTTTACGGGATTATTAGAGGAAGGATATTATTTTCTCAGTGACTCAAAGCCAGCTGTGAGGGCCTTTAGTGCAGTTTCTGCGTCTTCTGCGTCCCTCTCTTCCACCTTGGCATGTCTACAATTGGATGAAGTGCTTTTCCTGAAATGGCAATCACTATTAAACCCATTAGCTGGAAACCAAAATGTTTCCCTAATTGTTTAAAGTCTCATTGCGAAAAGGAAGTTTCTATTGATTGCAGTATGAGGGGAAACAATCCCAAGTTCATCATTTTTTTCCCTTTTTATAAACACAGTCAGATGAGACTGACATGCTCAAAGTCATCAGATTTACTTCTCCAAAGACTCTCATTCACCCCCAGGAGTTTCTAGTCTGGGTTTCTCTGTGCCCGTTCTTTATTTTGTATTTGTTGTGCCCATTCTTTATTGTGTATTTGTTGACCACTTTCAATTTTCTTCTTGGGCTTGTCTTGTGTGCTGTTCATCTTTGCCTTGTCTTCAATTTTGTAATTAATTTACAATGATTTTTAATGGCATTTCTTTTAAAAAATTAGTTGGCTGGACCACTCCCGGAATACGGCTCTTTTTCTCTTTTCTCCAACAGACATTTCAATTACTGTCAAGCACTCACTTTTAGCCATTGCCCAATAGTTGGAATCCTGATGATGCCTTTCTTTGTCCGTGTCCCTTAGGTACGTATCTCCAGTTCTTAGAACAGTGCCTGACACTTAGTGGGTGACGTTTAATTCATCCTTAATGAATGCAGAAATTCAGGTGTTATTTACTTTTTTTTTTTTTTATCTCACCAAGAACTCACTTTGACCAAATAAATCGACCCAAATTAAAAGAAAAAAAAACCAGTCAAAATGAAGAATTCTACTGTGGTTGCGCAGCATTTTATTTGGTTTAGATTCCCAGCCTCTTTGATAAAGCTTTGCTTCTCACTGAACCAGACGTGTTGGGCAATCTCTGAGTCAAGAGAAAAAATCCTGATTAACCTAAATCCCAATAAATATGACATTACCAACCAGTATGCTTTAAAACTTTGATATTTGTAAATGGGAGCTATAGACAAATCTTACTAAACTTTTGTTTTATAGATTCTGGCTGTATTATTCACATTGAAGGAAATTTCATCTTGCTCATAGAAAACTTAAAAGATTGCTTGCTAGTCCAGAACGTTTCCATAGAGGTGATGAAAATTATGGAATTGCTGAAGACTAAATTTAATCAGACTGTAATCGTATAATTAGAAGGCTAGTATTTAATTTCTCCTGAGGTCATTAATTATATAGGTTATCACATTGAGAGAAATTGCTGTATTTGATAATATAAAATCGAATTTCATTTAACAATCACCATGAAGTACAGACTATCAAGTATGTACTCCTTTTCCATGGTGTTGACCTTTAGGTATCGTCAGTTTTCTTAGTGCTTTAAATTATATGGTGGAGTGGCTGCCAGAATACTTGAAGGGAGAATAAATAAAGGTAGATTTACTGATTCCAATTTGGTAGTAATTTTGCAGGAATGAGGATAGGCTGTCACAACATTCTAATAGCAAAACTCCAAAGGGTTTTCAGTGTAATCTGTGTTTTAAGTAGTGTTGAGTTGTTAAACTAAGATACTATGTGCTCCTGTAATTGTCTTTGAGCTTTGTGCACTGGGTAATCCTTTATCATGATCAATCCCAAGGGATGAAGAGGGATGAATTAGTTATCTTTTTAGCTATTTCTCAGAAACAATCCCTAGAAGCTAAAGGAAAATTTTCCCAAAGCATTGATTAAAGGTAGGGTGGTTTAACTGAGTGGCTATAGTTTCAAAGTTGGTACCTTAAATGACACTTGTGTTCTATTTCCTTGGTGTTGGCTATGAGAATCGCTATACAGTTTTCAGACTTGGGACATTGGGGGCAAACAGAACAAAATGGACAGCCACTCCCTTTGCTTTATTAGATCCAAGTTATCTGAGGCTGTAGAAACTTATCTTTTTTGTTAAATTTGTTTAATTATGCTCTATCTTTGTTTGTACTGCCTACCCATTGTGTGCCAATTTCCTTGAGGTCAAAGACTGTCTGTCTCAATCCATATAACACATAGCAGAAAACCAGTAGGCTTACCAGGTTCTTATCTGATATTTTACAGAGTAGGCTGCAGTTTTTAACTTTCAGTCTGGTAAAATCAAAAGAAAAAAAAAACTAGATAGCAGTGGATTTTAAAGGTGGATTTAAAAATATAGTCAAAATTTTCTTCTCTATGCTCCTAGGTCAGAAACAGGATTTTGCTTTGGGGCTGACCATTTCTGCATCTTGGGAGGCATTATTTTTTGGGCACTCTGAGTCATGCAGGTGTGAATCAAGTCAAACTCAGTAGCATGTATTGAGTACTTATTATGTGCTGCACTGTTCTAAATAGTAGTAACTCATTTAAGCCTCATAACAATCCTGTGATATAGGTACTAAATACTAACTTCATTATGTGAATGAGAAAACTGAGGCACAAGTCAAACAGTGTAAGGGATAGACCTGGGATTTAAGACCCAGAAGTCAGGCTGCAGAACATATATTTATAGACTATCACAGTTACTTCCTTCTATGTCTTGGAATGGTTCCCAATAGTGCCAAAAGAATCCGAAAGCAATTATTTCAGACTAAGATTTTGAATGTTATGTTTTATAAAAGTTCATCCTATGGAAGATTCTATATCTCTTCAGAACTTCTATGGATGTCATGTATGTATGTATGTATGTGTCTGTCTATCTATCTATCTATCTATCAATCATCTATCTATCTATCTATCTATCTATCTATCTATCTATCTATCTACTCTATTTACTGTGGTAGGCAGAATTGTGTCCACCCAAAGATGTTTATGTTGTAATCTTGGAGCCTGTGGATATGTTAGGTTACACGGCAGGGGTGAATTAAGGTTGTAGATGGAATCAAGATTTCTAATGAGCTGACCTTAAAATTGGGAGATTATCCTGAGTTATTTGGGTGGACCCAGTGTAAATGTGGAATTGGGAGTCAGAAGCACTTTAGAATCATGAAATATGAGAAAGATTTGACCAGCTATTGCAGTCTTTACAGATGGAAGGAACCAAAGCCTAGAATTGTGGCTACCTTCTAGAAGCTCTAAAAGATAAAGAAATAGATTTTTCTTCTATAAGCTCAAGAAAGAATGCAACTCTGCTACATTTTGATTTTAGCCCTGTGAGACCCACACCAGACTTCCGACCTCCAGAACTATAAGAAATAAATTTGTGTTGTTTTAAGACATGAAGTTTGTGGTTAATTTTTATACTGGCAAAGGAAAGTAATATACTTACTTATTTACCATAAGCAAGGAGCTGGTAATTTCTTCAGCAGGCTGGGAGATAGGGCTTGGGGGGTTTTGTTACTGATAGGAGACAAAAAAAAAAAAAAAAAAAAACTAAGAATCTCTATGTCAAGTAAGAGCTCAGAAGTTTTTATTCAAAAATTAATTATAAATTTACTAAGATTAGGTCAGTATTGTGCAATGTGTATGATTTTTCTGAATTCTCAACACATGAACATTCTTCAAGAGTGAAAAATATAGAAGAACATACAATGGTAAGCTGTATTTGCTTTTCAATATTTGCTTCTTCAGGCTTCAAGAACAGAAATAGGATTTTACCTTGTTTATGTCTTATCACCTAGGATTTTACCTTATCGCTAAGCTACCTACTTTCTCTCCTCAGAGGCACCACTAACACCAGTTCCTTCCAGAAGTACTTTCTGTCTCTATGAATTTATACTTATGTATTGTCTTTTTAAATAACAGTAACATACTGGGCACATTGTACCACTACATTGATTTCTATCTTAAATTCAGAAAAAAAATTTTTATGGTAATTAAAAATAAGCAAAACAGAATGTTAAAGGAATTGGCGGGAAGGGACTGTGCATGATTTTCCACATTTCTGTATTCCATGGATCGAAATGTATCTGGGGGAAGCAATAGTGAGGGGTATATTATAGCTTATGCAAAATAGGTACTCAGAATGTTATTTGATGAATGAATTGAATGAATGAATACCTATGAGATGGCTGGGTGGCCAAGCTAAGATCTTATTCCCCTGTGAGCTTCTTGCAGAAATTCCTGGGGGAGAGACCATGAATGCCTGGGATATAAGTTCTGAC
Organism: Suricata suricatta; assembly: GCF_006229205.1. Classification (NCBI taxonomy): domain Eukaryota; kingdom Metazoa; phylum Chordata; class Mammalia; order Carnivora; family Herpestidae; genus Suricata; species Suricata suricatta. The sequence continues at coordinate 116,878,476 of NC_043705.1, forward strand.
TGGAACGTGACTCTTTGATCTTAAGGTTTAGATCTTTGAAACCTGAATGGCGCTGGTAGAAGGTGAGGGCAAAAGCAGCCTCTGCTTTCAAAGCCGCAAGTGTATCTGCATGAGCTGGAGAGGTGAGCACACCTTCCACAGAGAGTTCTTTATTAGGGAAACCACAAGACTGGGGTAGTTGATTTTATAATTACAGAGCTTTGCTCATAATTAGAAAAGCGTATGTTTGCCAGCGATAGCTCCCAGTAGCTAAACTGCTCTATGTCACATTGTTGGAAGGTGTTTATGTTCTAGTCTGAAGACACCGTGCCCTTTAGGTAATTTCTAAACTTACCAATACAAAAATAGTTACTTACTCTTGTGAAAATATTTTGTGTGTACTCATTTTTTTCCAAGTGGACTTAGTAGCTGAGTTTTGGAAAGGTTGGAGCTGGGAAAACAACACCCTGCCCAGTGCCTTGGATTGGCTTAGATGGAGGATGGATTTTGTAGGCTCTGGATAGCTTTCAGCTCCAGCCTAAGACTGGGTGGAGGGCTTTTCGTCTCACCTTTGGCACAGTGTCCAGGAGCTTTCTGGCATCAAAGGACTGCAGACAGCATCTCTGGCATGGACATTTGGGTTCTCACGGTTGGCATCGTCTGCAGTGGGAGCTGGGGATTCCTTCAAGAAGCTTTGTAAGCATAGTTACAGAGACACACACCTCATCATACATATGTGTAGGATTCTTTATGTTTTATATAAACTGAAGCATCCTAGACATAATGTTTTGCTTACTTGTACATTGTTTTATATCTTAAAAAATTTTAATGTTTATTTATTTTTGAGAGAGAGAGACAGTGGGGAAGGGGCAGAGAGAGAAGGAGACACAGAATCTGAAGTGGGCTCCGGGCTCTGAGCTGTCAGCACAGAGCCTGATGCAGAGCTTGAATTCACGATCATGACCTGAGCCGAAGTCAGACACTTAACCAACTGAGCCACTCAGGCACCCTTGTTTTATATTTTAAAAGAAGGAATTGTCAGCATGCCTGGGTGGCTCAGTTGGCTCAGCATATGACTCTTGATTTAAGCTCAGGTCATGATCTCACAGTTTGTGGAATTGAGTCCCAATGGCAGTGCAGAGCCGGCTTGGGACTCTCTGTCCTCTCTCTCTGCCCCTCCCCCTCACTCTCTTTTTCTTTCTCAAAATAAATAAATAAACTTAAAAAAAAGAAAGGATTATCAGCCACAAAGGGGAGAAAAAGGATTTGAGAGTTGATAATGATTAAAAATGTCAGTAAGTAAAATTTATTGAATAATTACTATGTGCCAGGTACTATGTGCCTTATGCGTATTTGCTCATTAATCTCTGTAGTTGCTCAGTAGAGGCTGATAGATATCTCACAGGGTAAGAAGCTTCCTGGCTATAGATGTTGTTAAGCAGATGTTGTTGACCATCTGCTCCAAATGAAATAGAGAACGTTCTTCCTTCGGGGTAAGTCAGAAGAGGTGATTGCCAGACCTTTTCCAAGTGTCAGTGCTCAGGATTCTACCAGTTAATGGTTGAGTGCATGGTTGGGTATTTGGAGTGTTCAGTAATGCTTGTCAAGGACCAGTGAAGACTTGAGTTTCTTGCTTGCTTCTGGGTAATGATTGGTGCAGCTTAGAGGTGATGAGGGCAGTCACTGCATACTGCTCTCATTGAACTGAATCAAGGGCAGAGTAACCTCGCTCTGTCTTCTAGACTGAGTTTGTGACCATGATTAAGTCAGGTTATAGAGCAAATTGGAGGTTTGTAGAGAAGGAACTCTGTCTTCTATTCTTCTGAGACCTCTGAGTCTTCTTCAAGTAACAGATACACACCCAAACTTTTATCCTTTACCTCAGCGTCATCTCTGAGCTACAAAGATGGCTTAAAATGGCAAGTTTAGGTCATCCAAGCACCTTTAATACAGCTGGTAGGACAGCACTAAATTGATGCTTGCTGAAAAACAATTTTATCAGAGGAGTAGGCTATTAATTGCTTCATTAATTCATCAGTGATTTATTTGTCAGGAACCATTCTAAATGCTTAAAAAATAACTTCCTCTTTGGCGGGGTAATCTCATAAAGAAACAGCTGGATGCTATATTTGTGCTGCAATGGAGATATGAGGCAAAAGTGGAAATGCCGAGGAGGGATGACTTTTAGCGACAGAGGAGTCACAGTGGCAGTCGGGCCTCGGCTGGGATGTGAAGGACGAATAGAATTTCACCAGGCAAAGAAGAGAAAGCAGAAAATTCTGTTCAGGAAGGCGATAGCTCTGTGGCTGGCAGCTCTGAGCGAGAGTGGCACCCTGCAGATGGGGGATGGTCACAGCTTTGGCCACGTGGGGGTGGGGATAGTGGGTGTGGTCGTGCCGCAGCAGTGTGTGCGCTGTGTGTGCGAGTGGAGTAAGAGGTGAAGCTGTATCACTGAAACGCTGGACATTAAGAAAGAGCCTACATAAAAGCAGGCAGAGAATTTAAAAAACGACAACAACCCACATCTTTAAAAAAATACATCTTGACTCATACTTTAATTTTTTTACTTTATAAGTTTTTGTGTAAATTCCAGTACTTCACATACAGTGAATATTAATTTCAGGTATATAATGTAAGTGATTCAACACTTACATACAACACCCAGTGCTCATCACAACAAGTGCACTGTGTAATTGTCATCACTGGGGCGCCTGGGCTCCTCCATCGGTTAAGCTTCTGATTCAGCTCAGGTCATGATCTTGCAGTTTGTGAGTTCAAGCCCCACATTAGACTGTGCTGACAGCTCAGAGCCTGGAGTCTGCTTAAGAATCTTGTCTCCTTCTCCTACTCATGCCTTCTCTCTCTCTCTCTCTCTCTCTCAAATAAATAAACATTATGAAAGTGAATAGTCATCACCTATTTTACCCATCTGCCCGCCCACCTTCGCTCTGACAACCATTAGTTTGTTCTCTATATTTGATGGTCTGTTTCTTGGAGGGCACCTGGGTGGCTCAGTTGGTTGCATCTGATTCTTCATTTTGGCTCAGGTCATGATCTCACCGTTAGTGAGTTCAAGCCCTACATTAGGCTCTGCACTGCACTGTGTCAGATGGGATCTCTCTCCTTCTCTCTCTGTCCCTCCCCAGTTTGCGCTTTCTCTCTCTCAAAAAATATAAACTTTTTTTTTAAAAGAGTCTGTTTCTTGGTTTGACTCATAATTTTAAATGATGGATCATGGTTATTGACTTTAGGCATTCTCAGGGGTAAGTAAAGATGGACCACAACCGTTGCCTGGAAAACTGACATTTAAAAATTTTTTGTACTGTTTATTTATTTTTGAGAGATAGAGACAGAGTGTGAACTGGAAGGGCAGAGAGAGAGGGAGACACAGAATCTGAAGCAGGCTCCAGGTTCTGAACCGTCAGCACAGAGTCTGATGCAGGGTTTAAATTCATGAACCATGAGACCATGACCTGAGCCAAATTCTGACACTTAACTGACTGAGCCACTCAGGCACCCTGAAAACTGACAGTTTTGTCTGAACAGGTTAGGAGCCCAACTCGGAATGTGAACTGGAACCCCCTCACATCTGGAACAGCAAGCAGTTTTTGCAGCTATAAACCAAATTTCAGTCTTCACTTATAGGCAATGAAAAGGAGATTGTTTATATATTGATATATATATATTTTGTCAGCCACATCCACACACACACACACACACACACACACACACACACACACACACGATAGTGAGCTCCATCTGTGGGGTTATCTTTAAATAGAAATGGAACTTCCTGCTGAGGGTTCAGAGGCGTGCTTTTGGTGAGCACCATCTGTCATGCTCTGTGACATCTCAGTCACAGAGACTAACCCAAGCTCTGGCAGTGTCTGTGAGTGGTCCAAGCACTTCAGTTCCATCCATGGTGACCACCTTCAGGAGAAGGATCACATCTTAGGATTCTCTGTAGTTTGAATGGATTTGCCTTACATGTTAACTGAATGACTGAATGAATTTCATTCACAGGCCATCTTGGAGAACCTATAAATACTCTGATCTTTGGTTTTGTCACTGCCCAGACTCACCCCCCTTGTCCAGGCTGACATCGACAGGCTCTAATTTTGCCTCTGTGACCTGTTTTCTTAAATTTTTTAATGTTTATTTATTTTTGAGAGAGAGACAGCACAAGCAGGGGAGGGGCAGATAGAGAGAATCTGAAGCAAGCTCCAGGCTCTGAGCTATCAGCATAGAGCCCAACACAGAGTTCGAACTCACAAACTGCGAGATCATGTCCTGAGCCTAATAAGATGTTTAAAGGACTGAGCCAGCCAAATGCCCCACCTCTGTGACCTGTTAAAAAGAAAAGTTCACCTGGAGACTAATGTTCAGAGTTCCCTTGTTTCAAGCCATGGAACCGTAGTCATTTGATTAAAAAGCTGGTGGTTAGAGTGGGCACCCCTATCGTGTTCCTGATCTCAGGGGGAATGCTCTCAGTTTTTCCCCATTGAGGATGATATTAGCTGTGGGTTTTTCATAGACTGCTCTTATAATGTTTAGGTAAGTTCCTTCTATCCGACTTTCTCAAGAGTTTTTATTAAGAAAGGGTGCTGTATTTTGTCAAATGCTTTTT
>NC_043705.1:116883181-116884844 GCF_006229205.1 Suricata suricatta
GCAGAACTTGAGAGACTATTGAAAGCTGAGAATGAACTGAGGGTTGGGGGGGGGAGGGGAGAGGGGGGAAGACAGGTGGTGGTGATGGTGGAGGGCACTTGAGGGGAAGAGCACTGGGTGTTGTATGGAAAACAATTTGACAATAAAATATTATGGAAAAAAAAAGCTGGTGGTTAATTAAAGTGCTGAAGATTTTCTTTGGGAGAGCGCACCTCCTTTGCAGACCTTTGTAGGGTCCTCCTGTATCTGCTCTTCCCTGAAGAGCATCCCTCACTTCACACTTCTTTAGCAGAATCTGGAAGCTTTGCATCACATCTAGTTTTACCCATCTCTTTGTCCATTTCTTTAGGGTCTTGTTCTCTGAAGTTGGCTAATGGCTGAACTCATCTGTGCCAAGTGCTAGAATCTGGAAGTTCAACTTGCATTTTAATAGGGAATTGGTGGAAACAGGGAGTTGACTCAAAAGAAAGAGAGAACATTCTGGGACTTTCGACCTTTCTCTTATCAAGTACCCATCCGGACCTGGAATCAGAATTCCATTATGAGAGGCAGCTTAGAGTAACTCAAACTCTCGTTAGGTGCTTCAAAGTGAGGAACAGCCAGATGATGAGCAGTTCTCTGAAACCAGATAGAAATTGAGGATAGTGAAATGATCCCTTCTCCTCCCACCACTGGCTAGGAGTTTATTTTAAAAAAACCCAAAACAAAACAAAACATAGAACAGGAGACTAATTGTGAATAAAATAAAGAACATCAAAAGAATCTTCCTAATTAGCTTAAATACTGATTGTTACCATTAGAAAATGAGTCAGCCTAAAAACACACATAATTGCAGTCTTCCTGTGTTGTGGGAAGCCTAGAGACTGAAGAACTACATTATTAGCAGGAAAGGACAGGCCATGGTGATATCCATTATAAGCAAGTGATGGTTTTGCCATCACTGACTGTGGCATGTGACATTTGCTTGACTGAGTGCAAAGCATTTGATGCCCAGGACGCTGGGAGTCTTCCCTACACAGCCAGGACATGAGTGGCAAGCACGAATTACCACTCCTGTTTGGCACATGGGAAAGCGAGGAACTGGCAATTATACTAACTTAGAATTAAAGTGAATCATTGAAGTTTAGGACGAAATTGTGAGAGACTTTGGTACCTTATTTCTCTTGTGCTCTTTTCCCTCCCTCCTCAAAACTTCTTTCTTATTGTAAAATTTTCCTTGGGGTGAGGGGTGCCTGGGTGACTCAGTCAGTTAAGTGTCCGATTTTGGCTCAGGTTGTGATCTCGAGGTTCTTAAGTTTGAGCACCGCGTTGGGCTCTGTGCTGACAGCTCGGAGGCTGGAGCCTGCTTTAGATTCTGTGTCTCTCTCCCTGCCCCTCCTCTGCGCATGCTCTCTCTCTCTCTCTCTCTCTCTCTCTCTCTCTCTCTCTCTCTCTCTCAAATAAATAAAAACAGTAAAAAAATTAAAAAAAAAGGATTTATTTTCATTTTCCTTGGGGGAAACTATGTGTTTTTTTTATACCTCTGTATGCATGTTAATCATCATCCTCCTTGTAGAGGGCACTTGACCACTAACTCTTATCCCTAATAATGATACAAAAATTTTTGAACGGACCCTCCTAAACCCTGAATTCGTAAAGAATTAGCATGAATCTGGTAGAGGAG
>NC_043705.1:116884944-116963036 GCF_006229205.1 Suricata suricatta
AAAAAAAAGGATTTATTTTCATTTTCCTTGGGGGAAACTATGTGTTTTTTTTATACCTCTGTATGCATGTTAATCATCATCCTCCTTGTAGAGGGCACTTGACCACTAACTCTTATCCCTAATAATGATACAAAAATTTTTGAACGGACCCTCCTAAACCCTGAATTCGTAAAGAATTAGCATGAATCTGGTAGAGGAGGAAGGAAGAAGGAACAAAATCTTTCTGGTGCCCCTGACATCCCCTCGCAGACCTGCCCTGCATAAGGTGAGGTATCTAGGAATAAGTGGACTAGCAGAGAATAGTTGAATTTCTTCTGGTGATGCAAGAGTGAATGGCTGGTTCGCGAAGTTAACTAAAAGACGGCCTTTCAAAGAGTATGTACTATGAGAAATTACTTGAGAAATATGTGATGCCCAGATTGGGGATTATTGATTAGTAGAATTGTTGTCTTAGTTCAGTCAGAATACAATAAACAAAACCAGTTTGTATGTCATTGCTTATTCAAATACTGCTAATTATATGGCCCTTAGGTAGATATTCTTAATCTTATTAGTGTTGTGAACTTTTGGGCAGTGTTGTGAAGTACTTTTTTTTGGAGAGGGCGAGACACATGTCACATACACGTGTATGTGAGCAGGGAGAGGGGAAGGGCAGAAAGAAAGGGAGAGAGAGAGAGAGAGAGAGAGAGAGAGAGAGAGAGAGAGAGAGAATCTTAAGCAGGCTCCATGCCTAGTGTGGAGCTGGTTGTCAATCATGAGATGTGACCTGAGTTGGATGCTTAACTAACTGAGCCACTCAGGCACCCTGAGAATAGCATTTTTAATACATAAAACACTTAAAATTTCAAAGAAAACCAATACTACTGGAAGACATTAACCAAAATTTTTGAAATTTCATGATTTATGCTTTATTAATGAGTTAATAAAGATCTAGTACACAGACAATGATTTCATAAATTCATAGTAGTGATGAATAAAAATAATATTTTAAGGTATCTGCAACAACTATACTGTTATATTAAAATATTTGAGATTTCTTTGGAGGTGAAGTTACAAATGCCTGAATACCTGTGGCGATTAGTGACTACTGGTCCATATTTATAACGAAATGAAAAGCTGTATTTAATTCAAAGTTGATGAATGGTTTGCAATAGACTTCTTGGCTCGGCAGTCTATCTTACCTCTTTGAGCTGTGGGGTGGTGCTGCAGGGAGAACACAGCCTTTGAATCACAGCTCTGAGTTCAAGTCTCCATGAAGACTTTACTTCTAGTGTGACTTGACTATTTTACTTAACCTTTTGGAATTAAGTTCGCTGTTATTAAAATGGGAAAATAGTGAATTCTGCATGAAGCTATTGAGCAGACTAAATGATATAATGTATATTGAACATCTAGCACAATGCCTGTCGTGAAGAGGGAGCTCAGCAAATACCGTCTGGACACCTTTCCCCTACAGCTGAAGGGAAATAGGTAAGCAAAATAGGTAAGATATTTGTAAAGTTAAGTCTCACACTAACATTTTAGCTCTGGATAATTCTCTGTCTGAGACAGGGTATATACGGTCTTTCAGTTTCAAAAGAATTTGGGAAGGAAAATATCCTGGAAAATATATTGCATCTTATGCAGCTCTAAACCAAGCCATAAATCTAGCAATCTAAAATTTCAAGTCTGTAAAATTCAACAAGTTTTCATAAATTAATTGTTAAAAGGTAATTAAGATTCCAGTGAAATAAGATACCATTTTAGGACTGGGAATGCTGGCTTTTCTATTTTATGATGATATGAAGATTTTAGTTGAGTCCTTATCTTCTCCCACGCAGAACCGAGAGCAGGCTGATGTACCAGGAGCCCTGTAGGAGCCAGAGGAAGGGGAGGACAAAACCCTAGTCTCAGGAGCCTGAGCCACTCCCTCGAGCCGCAGGTCGGAAACAAGTCAGGTAATGGACACAGTGGCCAATTTCAGATGTTTTGCGGACATCCTAAACTGAGTTAATTGGGAAGAAACTCCACAAGGTATTTCCCGAGTGAGAACTTCTTGGCTTTTAGCTTCTGAAGCTATCAAGAAATTATTGGATTTTTGGAATTTTTTTTGGAACGTATTCCAGATACCTTAGAATCTAGTAAAACTTATTTGAAATTTACAACTTAAAATCTTAACTTGAAAAAAATAGAACCTATTGTGTGGTATATGAGGCATAAATGTTCAATTTAATGAAACTTGTTTAAATTTCTGTTTTCAGATTTGGGAAGCTACAATCAAGGTCATTTGAGAAGTAGGACCCAGTGTATTACCATTACCTATGGGTGTCGACATAGAGATTTATAGACACGGGAAAGGCTAGATAATGAGATTCCCCGTAAAGAGGCGCCATGTTTCACCAGGGAGTAATGTATCCAAGTTACCTCGCAAATGTTAAGAAATATGCCTACTTAGCTGTATGGTGCATTTTCCATGGTCTTTGTTTATCCATTTCATGTGCATTTTGATTAAAATATTGCATCTTATTATCTCTTATGTTTTTAAATAAATATAAACCTGGACTGCTTTCCCCCCTCTTTTTTCACTCTTCTCAGGTGTGGTGACCATCGAATAAGATAATAATTCTGAAATGCTTATGTCTTGTCCTTCTGGGCTGCTGTAACACAGTACCACACGCTGAGTAGCTTACGGATAACAGAAGTTTATCTCTCACAGTTCTAGAGGATGGCAGTCCGAAATCATGGGGCCAGCGTGTCAGGTGAGGGTTTGCTTTCAGGTTACAGACTTCTTACATCCTCATGTGGCAGAAGGAGCTCCAGGAGCCTTTGTAAGGAGGCACTAATCACCTCCTATGGCTCCACCTCCAAATACCGTCACCTTCGGGTGTAAGAATTTGACATATGAAATTTGGGAGGACACTCTGTGATACTGTGGTTTATAAGAAGTATATATTTGGCCATTTAGATGGCCAAAATATACAGTAGTTCCCCCTTTCTGCACTTTCACTTTCTGAAGTTTGTTATCTGAGGTCAACCTGGGTCCAGAAGCAGGGGACCCCCCCTTCTGACTTGATCAGAAGGTCAACAAGAGCCTACCGCTACATCACAGTGTCTACATCCTTCACCTCGCCTCACCTTATCATGTAGGCGTTTTATCATCTCACATCATCCCCAGGAGAAGGGTGAGTATAGCACAATAAGAAATTTTGAGAGACAGAAACCACATTCATGTAACTTTTATCACAGTAGATTGTTATAACTGTTCTATTTTATTGTTGTTGATAATCTCTTTGTGTGCCAATCGTATAAATTAAACCTTATCATAAGTATGCATATATGTATGTATATACAGGGCTCTGTACTATCTGAATTTTTAGGGATCCTCTAGGGGTCTTGTAATGTGTCCCTTCGAATAAAACAGGACTACTGTGTCTCTCATATATACTTGGTTTCAGTCAGCAGTTCCTGGCTCACAGTTCCCCAAACCCTTGGAATTTCCTGAGTGTTGAGAATGACAAAGGTGTCTTAGGTCATGTTAATGAGACAACCTCTGGAAAGCACCTAAGGCTGGGGGTGCTTTCCCTGGAGAACTGACCATATGATCCCTTTGGGACTCTCAGGTGACTCCCCAACCTCAGGGGAGGGGAGAAGCCCTGGAGGTTGAATTCGTCATCAAAGGCCAATGATTTGATAAACCATGCCTCTGTAATGAAACCTTCAGGACAGGGTTTGGAGAGCTCTGGGTTGGTGAAAGCTCGAAGGGCTGGAGGACTGGTGTCTTGGATAGAGCATAGCTCTCTTCCCACGCCTTGTCCTGTGCGGCTTTTCCGTCTGGTTGTTGCGGAGTTATATCTTTTTATGATAAACAGGAAATCTAGTAAGTAAAATGTTTCTCTGAGTTCTGTGAGCTGCTCTAGCAAATTAATACAACCCAAGGGAGTGAGACTTGGGAAGTTCGAACTTACAGCTGGTTGGTCAGAAGTACAGATAACAACCTGAGCTTGCAACTGGCATCTGAAGTTGCGGTGTGTGTGTGTGTGTGTGTGTGTGTGTGTGTGTGCGTGTGTGTGTGTGCTGGCAATCTTGTAGGACTGAACTCTTAACCTGCAGAACCTAATGCCGTCTCTGGCTCGATGGTGACAGAGGACATCAATGGTGTCCAAGAATTGTTTGTTGGTATGAAGGGAATCCTCTTCACACACATTGGAATTGAGTCCAAGTACCCCCAAAAGACACTCAGACATAGCAACTTAATAAACAGAATTATCTGATTGTTACTGACTTATGTTATAAATACATGTTCTCTCTTAAAAAGATGGCTTATTAAAAAAAGATGACTTATTTTATTACATCATTATCCAACTATATATTCAAACTGGTATTGCCTTGAGTGAATCTATAAGATTCTCTTTTTGCATTAAAAAATAGATTTCATATTTTAGAATAACTTTCATTTTATAAGAAAATTGGGAAGATAGTACAGGGAATACCCATACACTCCATACTCGGTTTCCCATCTTAACATCTGATGTTAATATAACATATCTATTACAGTTAATAAATTAATATTGATGCATTATTATTAAAGTTCATAGTTTATTTAAATTTTGGTAGTTTTTAATCTTATGTCCTTTTTCTGTTCCAGAATTTCATTGAGGATACCACATTGTATTTAGTTGTCACGTTTCCATAGGCAGTTCTTGGCTATGACAGGCTCAGCTTTTCTTGTTTTTAAATACCTTGCTAGTTTTTAGGAATACTGGTCAGTTATTTTATAGAATGCCATCTGTTGGATTTGGATGTTTTTCTTCCTCCCCAAAACCCACAACTCCAAAGATGTCCAGATTGGAGTTGTGGGTTTTGAGGAGGAAGGTCACAGAGATAAAGTGCCATTTTAAAAATGTTTTTAATTTATTTTTGAGAGATAGAGAGACAGCATGAGCAGGGGAGGGTCAGAGAGAGAGAGGGAGACACAGAATCGGAAGACAGGCTCAGGCTCTGAGCTGTCAGCACAGAGCCCAACGCAGGGTTTGAACTCACGAACTGTGAGATCATGACCTGAGCTGAAGCCGGATGCTTAAGCGACTGAGCCACCCAGGTGGCCTGAAAGTGCCATTTTTTAAATCATATTATATCAAAGGAACATACTCTCTACATGGTTTATCACTATTGATACTGACCTTAATCACCTGGCTGAGGTAATGTAGGTTAGGTTTCTCCACTGTAATTTTGATGCTAGGTGTGCTTTTCATTACTGGCGTTTTGTTACTTTTAGGTTACTTTAGGAGTAAGGAAAGATATGCGCTTGTTTATATATTACATACTGTGTATATTTATAACATCTGTAACTATTTCTATGAGTAGCCATTGTGTGTCTGTATTAAGCTAAACATGAGTGCATGCTGGTATGTCCAGTTCTTTTTTTTTAAGTTTATTTATTATGGGGGGGAGCATGTGGGGGAGAGATAGAAGAGGAAGAGAGAATCCCAAGCATGCTCTGTGCTGTTAGCAACAGAGCCTGACTAGGGGCTTGAACTTACGAATGATGACATCATGACCTGAACCGAGATCAAGAGTTGGACGCTTAATTGACTGAGCCACCCAAGCACCTCTGGTATCTCCAATTCTAACCAGTTACTAAATAGATCATACTAGCCTTTTCTCTTGCTCTTCTGTAACTTCCTGCACCAACATTGAGAAATCTGGTTCCCCCTCAAAATAAATAAACTAAAAATATATACCTTCAAGCACAATTTTCTAAGGAGCATCTTATAATTTACAGACATTTGGTGTGAAGAAATGTAGAAAATGTAAAGCACATTTTATTATGTTTTTATGAGTCAAGAGAAATAACTAGAATTATATTGCTGACTATTTTTTTCAAAACTGTTGAGATAGTGGCATCTGGGTGGCTTAGTCAGTTGGGCTTCCGACTTTGGCTCAGGTCACACGATTTGTGAGTTTGAGCCCCGCCTCAGGCTCTGTGCTGACAGCTCAGAGCCTGGATCCTGCTTCAGGTTCTGTGTCTCCCTCTTTCTCTGCCCCTCCCCCATGTGTGCTCTGTTTCTTTCTCTCTCAAAAATGAATAAACATTAAAAAAAAAAGGAAACTGGTGAGATAAATGTTTAAGGTTAGATAATGTATTTTCTCTAGTTTAGCTTTTCTAACTCTGTTCCCCTTCTCCCCCCGCCCCAAAAGAACTGAGGTTTAAATGGAACTTAAAACTGTGAGTTGTACAGTTGATCTAAGTCAGGATTTCCAACCCATTTGACCATCAAACACAACAGGAGGTATAATTTCTTGGCAGAGCACAAGCGAGGTGTACTTGTGCTCTTGGAATGAAATGGACAGTGACAGGCATCACTGTCACCAGGGACACCCATACCGCCATATGCAACAGGCAGCTTTTTGTTTTCCTCCTCCCTGGTTTCTCCTCAGTGATTGATCTGATGAGCACTCCTCACCTCTACAAAGCTTTTCCTCTGTGTGCCTCGAGTCCTTGCACTGTCCTGTTGTCCTGTCTTCCCGCCACTCCTTCATAGGAGCATCTTGAGGCCCTTAAAGTTCCATCCCGGGCCCCTTTCTCTTTTGTGGTTGTCCTCTCTCTCTTCCTTTTTCTAAAAAACATTTTTTAAACTTTATTTATTTATTTTGAGAGAGAGAGAGGGAGCCAGCAGGGGAGGGGCAGAGAAAGGGAGAAAGAATCCCAAGCAGGCTCCACACCATCAGTACAGAGCCCAATGCAGGGCTCAAACTCCTGAATCATGAGATCATGACCTGTGCTAAAATCGAGTCAGGATGATTAACTGATGAAGCCACCCAGGTGCCCCTCTGGTTGTCATCTCTCTAGATGACATTTTCATTCCCAATCTTTAAGCTCTGCATGCTTGTAGACTTACATACAGTCTTATAGACTACAGCTTGACCTCTCTGTTGATCTTATCCTCTATGTTTCTTAAAGCTTTAGATACTGAATTATTCTGAAAAGTAAAGAGGCTTTATTGCCAAGGGAAAGGGCAAGTTTAAACTCTGTTTTCTTGCAGTGGCCTTTCAAGTGACTTCTTAGGCCTCAATTAACTTAGATATTTCCTCTAGGAAATATCTATGCAATTCTAAGTTTTTGTCAGGAAGTTATTTCTACTTATCATTGTTTTTCAACTTCCTTTTTGGGCTATGAATTAGCTTATAAACATGCTGAAAGGAATCATCTGCATTATGCTTCTGGCCAAAAATATTTGTTTTGGCCACTTACAGGAACTCTGTCAATTGGTTTCAGAAATATTGGTTACTTTGTTTCCTGGACAGGTGGCCTTTTCACTAGTTCATGGCATTTAGGTAGCCTTCTCCTAGCACAGTGTCTTCAACCTTGGCTACACACTATAATTACATGGGAAGCTTTTTATTTTATTTATTTTTAACAATTTTTAAAGGTTATTTTGTTGTTGTAATTTCTGCATCCAATTTGGGGCTCAAACTTACAACCCCAAGATCAAGAGTTGCATGCTCTACCGACTGAGCCAGTAAGGTGCACCTCCACCCTCCCAACATTTTAAACAATTTTTAAAGAAGATTTTAATACAGGAAGCTTTTTAATTTTTTGTAATTTTTTAAATGTTTATTTATTTTTGAGAGAGCAAGAGACAGAGTGCAAGCTGGGAGGGGCAGAGATAGAGGGAGACACAGAATCCGAAGCAGGTTCCAGGCTCTGAGCTGTCAGCACAGAGCCTGACACGGGGCTCAAACTCATGAACTGTGAGATCATGACCTGAGCCAGAGTCAGACGCTTAACCGACTGAGCCACCCAGGCACCCCTAATATCGGAAGTTTTTAAAAAGTACTCCAGTTTGGCTCCTGTAGAGATTCATGTTCATCTGACCTTGAGTGGTGCCCAAGCAGGTACTTTTTCAAAGATCCTTCGGTGATAGCAGCATGAGGCTGCGTCGGAGAAGCACTGACATCTGCACTGGAACAAACAGTTGTTGCCTCAGTTAAATGTGGCGTTCGTTTCTGCCTCATACATGTCACCTGAGTGTGCAGATCACTTTCATGTTCAGAGCCTAGTTCCTCCTTGTAATGTCAACACCACAAAAACTTGTTCTGAAGAGTATATAGTTTAACCTGACCTGTCTAGCATTTTAAAGGATCTAATAGGGGTTTAACTCCAACTATGACCCTTTAATAAGACTCTCTTATTTTTCTTCCTGGTAAGATTTTCTTTTGAAAAACCAATAGTGACATTTTCTTTTGTCCTCTAAAATCTAGATATATCCCCATATAGCACGTTGTATTTTGTTGTTGATGATAATAGCCAGGAAAAAGCAGCAGATCAAAGGTCAAAAAATGGGATCTTGGATCAGCTGTGCTTTTTTCACTTCATTCTTAACATCTTCACGTTGAATAAGCTGATAACCAATCTCAACTTTGCACCACTGCCAGATCCTCCCTTAGTCTTTTGGACCGATATTTGATATTTACATTCTCTTTCTTTAGAATTAACCCCTTGAAAATTTCTAGCTTCAATTCTGTTTTGCCTCCCTTGTGGTTGGTTACACATTGACAGTGCTGGTGATGATGATTATGATGAGGATGGTAACTGATGTCATTTCCAGGACATTCAACTACAAGCACGGTGTGAGAAAGAATTCCTTCTGGTTTCAGTGGGAGAACATGAGTTGACAAAGCACTTTTCTTCACTAGCTGAAATTTTATGAACATTTCCGGTTTTCAGTTGAATTGAAAACTAATGCTTAGAGCCAGCCTGAACCCCGTTTTCTCGGCTATGTGTCGCAGCTCATGAGACAGATACTTTTCCAATGAGACTGTTCTGAGTGTATGAAAAAGTCAATGACAGGCTATTGACATTAAAGTATTTTGAAAATGCCACATTAGCTTTTGTTTTCAGACCAGTTTTACCTGAAACAAAGAATACTTTTTAAAAAATGTTGAAATTTTAATTGGAAACATTTCTAGGCTGTCATCAATGCGGGCATAATGCCATCTCACTACATAAAAACTGAAATACTAGATGTAAAGTTTGAACTAATGGGGAGAAGAACGATATAATCAATAATTTACTCACATACTGGTGATTTGTTTTGTTGAGCATAATGTGCTGTTCAGAAGTATTTTAATCCATAAAGGACCATATTGAACCCATTTGTGAAGGGTTCAACTTGAAAAGACATAATAATTCAACAATAATATATGTCCCCCAAATATCATTAAGGAAAAATCAATAGCTCATCTTCAGCACAGAGAATGCAGCACACTGCACTTTACTCAGCAAAACACAATTCTTTTCTGAGAAAAGCTGCAGAGTAAACAATTCAGTGACTGGTAGACTTTAAAACAGCTAAATAATACCAGGGAAATTAAGGGAAAAGTGTTTCTTTAAAAAGATAGCCAAAGACCCAAAGATGACCACTATGACTATTTGCCTGTTGTGATTTAGAAATGACTAATGAGGAAATAGTATGGGCATCCATATTAACCCCAGAGTTAGTTTTGCAGAGAATTAAAAAGAGGAGAAGCAGGTAAGGAGATCGCCAAATTCTATGATAGCCATAAAATCAGGGCAGCCATACACAATATACCTAATATTATCCTGGGCAAGATAAGTAAGCCATGTTAAACTGGGGAGTCATTTATTACTTGGAGGAAGGATGCAGACAAATTAGGGAAGCACCAACAAATTCATTCTGAACATAAAGGAAACATATGAGCATATGAATATATAACTAATGCCAAAGTGTTATTAGGGCCAAAGTTTCAACTTCTTTTTCCTATCAGTATTATTCCAGAGATTTTGGGGGAAGCAAAAATCGTTTGCATTTTAGGGCATTTGGAGAAGCTAAGTCAGTCTTGGTTATGAAATAATTTAAGACAGGTGGTTAGAAGGAAGCTGACAATGTAAGAAGTGGTGGTCATGTACACGTTCACTTTCTGACGACTCCACAAGAGCTTGATGTCAGAAAACTTGTTCACACCAGTGGGTCTCTGTGAGGTGATTTTCAGCAGACTTGTTTGGGAACCACTTCTCTAAATCATCTTACACAAAGTTCCAAACTGCTGAGTCTAGTCAGAGGGAGTTATTTCCTCTGAATCTATTTGTAAACCTTTTTCTGCTTTGTTATTAAAAATATAACTCACTGTGAGCAAGCTCAGTATAGTAAAATATGGAGGAGCCCCTGAAGAATTATCAAAAGCTTGATAATTTGGGGATATTTTGTCTGGGTTCTGAGAGGAAGATGAGATTGGTCAGGTGAAGTTCAGGATTGTAAGTCCAGGCAAACAGACATGATGTGAGCCTGACGGAAGGTTCAGAACTGGATGCCAGGCGAACCAGCAGGAAGGACAGATAGTGTACATCTACCTTTGGTCCAGGTCAAGTGCGAGATCTGGAGCAGGTGACTTATAAAGATTCAGATGTTGGGCAGTTAACCCAAGTACAGTTGGAAGGCAGCCAGCTGGGAGCAGAGACCTAGTCTCCAAAAGACGAGGATAAAGGGAGGAAGACGTAGACTTTGGAGGAACTAGAGTATCAAGCAGAGACATGAAAAAGAAGTCAGTAACGAATACCAGGGACACAGAAAACTCTAACCTGATAGGTTGGGATCTGTGGTGCCATGGAGCATCAGTGAGAAGCGTACCGCGCTGACTCAGAGGGCAGTGGGTAACCAGGACACCTTAGAGTACTAGGCCCCAGGCCAGGATGATGCTTGCGTCAGAGCAGTTTCATCACTCGGTAACAGGTGTTTGAGTATCTCATGGATAGGGAGTCAGACATAAATACAAGAAATCGAAATAATGTGGGATTTGATTTTGTCAAAAGCAGTTCTGTTTACACTTCTAGATTTGTTAGAGTTGTGTCATATGTTCTTTTCTCCTTTAATTTACTAGCTCAAAAAGTTTATTGATTGCATGTTAGGATACATGTAACAAGCCATGCACTAGGGATATATGGATGCATATGACCTGATACTTACCATTGGAAGCAAACAAATGGTGAGTTGATACTTAAAATACCCAGGCGTTGGTGCAGGGGAGATGCACACAGGGTACTGTGAGGTACAGTTTGGGAAGAGGAAGCTACGTGAGGCATCTTGCAGTTGGACAGCTACAGTCTGAAGTGTAATGAGAAAGTAACGCTTATTCAGGTAGATAGGCAGGAGTGAAGGGTAGTGAAAAATGGGAAAGAGGTCCTTCCAGCTGGGAGGTCTGCAAAGCCAATGTGGGAGGGGGAGAGATGGTAAGGAGTAAGGCCAGAACTGCCAAGGAGTGGCAGAAAATGAGGTGAGGGAGGTCAGGAGGTTGGATCCCAGAGCGCCTTGTGAATGAGGATAAGGAACCTCAGTGTCATCTTAGGTAATGAGGAGCCCCTGAAGAATTTCAAGCAGCAGACAAGGTCAGATTTGCCATTGAGATCTCTTTCTTCGGTGGCAGTGAGAGACGGACATAAGGAAGTGAACACTGGAGGAAGCCTGCTGCAGTGAGAGATGCTGAAGGCCTGAGCTAGGGGAGTGGCCTTCATTTATAGAAAAAAGAGAATAGATCCACATGTAAGGAAGCACCCGTTGGAGACAGGAGTTTAAATTTGAGAGAATTTGTCTTTAAAGTTTGCTGACAACAAGGATATCAAGACATCAAATTACTAGAAGCCTTGTTTTTAGCAAAAGAGAGGCTGACTATGTTTTGGAGAAAATTTAGTTTTTTCTAGAAAACTTCTAGTAGAAGACTGAGTAGGACCTCTCCTACTCAGATTTCTCTAGAAAGCTTATGAGGAACAGCATGAAATGCACTTTAGGGGAAATGTTTGGCCATCTCCATTGGTCTGAGGTTTGCCCCACAAATAACTCTGGCAGTTCTGAGTTAGATTCTCATGGTGTCTTTCACTTTGTCATCAGAAGCAAAGCCCCAGTGTGGGAGGCAAGAGGCACAAAGTCCACAAATGGAACTCTGGGGCTGATTGTGAGAAGAGCCAATCTGACTTCTACTCCTTGGTCCTGAGACTGATACAGTACAGCTGTTGAGGAGATGGCGTCGTGTTTCAGCTGTTAGTTCAGCATGTAATCATCGTGGAGGTCAGTATCTCAAGATCCTGCATAGTGTGCCTCAAGCTGGTGCCTTAGCAGAGTCATTGAGAAGCCCCTCGCTGTCTTATTGGGTCCACTGCTTCTAATTCAGTGCATGGTAGAGGCCAAGGGATTCTGTGGTCTTGTGCCCACTGTCACATGTGCTTTGGAATAAAACAGCCCTCTTGACTTAAGGCAGGGTGGTATGTGACCATGGAATAGATCAGGCGTCCTGTCACTCTCAGATGGTACTCCTGCAAGAAGCGCTTAGGACAGGAAGGACACTCTTCTGAAAGTAGATCTAAATTCTGGAAAGGACAAATGGCAGCACTTTCAGGGTGAGGGAGTCCAGTGCAACCCACCTGCCACCCAGTGGCTGGCTGCTCTCTCCTGAGGCATGTCCCACATTCGATTCCTCATTATTGAATACTCAAGATTGATTTTGGCTGCTGGCAAGTTGGACAGTCTGCTGTGACAGTAGGTAGGTCAGTCTTTGTGAGAGTGGTCACAGCATAGCCTTTATTTCTACCATCACGGGTACTATATGTTCATGTGCTTATCACATCAGTCCTGGCTTGACCAAAATGAGAGGCTTGCTGATGTTTACCTAACAAGTCATCCTGAGTACCTACTTTTTGATTGCAATGGGTAGAGGTGGGTATTGTGAAACAAAAAAATCTGCATGCCTTGGCCATTTCCCATGGGTCATCCACATACCTCTTTGCCAGTTTCTTTTTTTGTTTTATGTTTTTTGGTTCTCCTAATCTTTCAGTATAATTACATCCTGGCCTCTAACAACCATCCAAGCCATTCATCTGCTCAGAAATCCATGTATATTTGTATCTTGTACCACTTCTCTCTTCATACAAAATGACCAAATAGACTGCTTGCAAAAGTGCCTACTGGGAGGATTTATCGTTGCCCATTAGGACCACTCCTGAGTGGGACTGTGTTACAACAGAAGTCCATTTCTTGCCAGCACCAACCTTGAACCGGTTTATCTGTACACCAGGACTGTTTTTCTTCCTCTATCATTTGGTTGGGAGGGACCACCTCTTCCTTCCCCATTAGGCTGTCTATGTAAGCTGAGGGGCTGGTGTTAGTACAACTTCTCAATGGCATGGGAGTCTAGGCTGCCTTTTCATATGGTGCCTTCTGGATCTGACCCAGAATGTATTATTTATTTCTATCATTCTGTCAGTAAATCAGTCAATTACTATGACTTGCATTCAACAATTAAATGTCAATAACTGATTCCTGTTAATCTGGAAGTATTCATCCCTTAGACAGTAGGGAACACAGCTATGTGGTGCCATCTTCTATGTCAATAGTGTATTTCAGAGGACATCCTCACTGAGTTTCTTAATGATATTTCTTAAAGATCTCCCTCATGCCCTATCTATGCATCTGTTGCTCCAGTGAAGGGGTATCCTCTATGCCTTCATAGGAAACATAGACATGAGTTGGATTCTTACATAATAAATCCAATTTAATATTCCAACCTCCCTGAATCTTCTGATCCTTTTCTTAGTATTATGCTAAGAATGCTAAGAAAGTTTTGGCATGTCCACTTCATTTACAATGGACACATCATGTCTAATCTTCAGGAAAGCATCTTAGCAGTATATTAGGACTGGTCCCACTTTTCAATAAATTCTCCCTGTCTGATTTTGTATCCTTAGACCAAATATGCAAATACTTTACTAGGGAGTATATTTCCAAAGAACAGAATTTCAGGGCAACAAAGAGAAAGAGGGAGAGCATCTAGAAGAAAGTGTTATCAAGTTGGTCACTGATTCATGGGATTATCCTCGAAACCTTGAAAAATGCATATCATGACCATCTCTCCTGAGGAAGAGAGGGGGAAACATGTATCCATCAGCTCGCACCCTCTATTTGTCAAAGGTCCATCTCATGGCACAAATTATCTGAACTTCTGGGTTGTATATGGTTAAGCATGAAACAGCTTCCTGTGGTGTCTCACTCTGTGCTGTCAACAAAGAAGCCCCAGGGTGGAAGGCAAGATGTGCTTGACATAGGACTGACGCAAAGCACCATTGGGTTGCACCTGCAAGAAATGGATCAGAATCTGTGCAGAACTGGTCATCATGGCAGTGGCCGGGATGAGACACAGGTAAAGCTGAGGAGATCTGAAATGGTGCCTGAATGACATCTGATACCGTCCCCCAAATACTAATATGCTACATGGAGCCACTCATTGTTTTCAGGATAACACTGTAGAACTGCTCAAATATGAATTTGTAAGTTGATAACTAGAATGTTAAATATCATGTTTGATAATATAAATTGAAAGTACTGTTAGAAAACCATATCATTATGTTAGAGAAATAGAGAATTGGATTAATCTGGCTCTGTTTCTCTGTGACTTATTTTTGATCAATACATTTTCAGGAGACCTTAAGATTGGAAACCTGTAGAAGGGACCTACTGGTCTGTTGTTTTCTCCACTCATGTTAGGGGAATGGCCATGTAAAGGGATTAGCATGAGGTTGATGCTGAGCTATCTGGACTAGATTTCTGGGAAATCTAATGCAGGCTACTGAGGTGCCCCAAATGATGAATTTCGGGGTGAACCAGAACCTCAGAGCAAAAAGCATGTCAGCTAAGTTGGTACCAATGAGTGCTAGCTGGAGTACCCACCCATTAGTCTTCCATGGTTTAGAATAGAGGACTTCAAACTTTTTGCTGGCACATCCATTAAAATAATACATACAAAAATACAAATAATACATAGAAAAATCTATGTATTTCTTCCACACTTATAGCTAAAATATTTTACCCTAAGTTGTTGAAAGTAATGTCATTTCTGCCCAGTCGCAAATATTAATATTAAAACAAACTATTAGGGGCGCCTGGGTGGCTCAGTCGGTTAAGCATCTGGCTTTGGCTCAGGTCATGATCTCATGGTTTGTGAGGTGGAGCCCTGTGTTGGACTCTGTGCTGATGGCTCAGAGCCTGGAGCCTGCTTTGTATTCTGTAGCTCCCTCTCTCTCTGTCCCTCCCTTGCTCATGCTCTGTGTCTCTCTCTCTCAAAAATAAACAGTAAAAAAAAACAAACAAAGGATTTTCCTTTTCTGAAAAAAAACCTATCAAATCACCTTAAACATTTTCTAGTGGAATCCACAATAGCCATCAAGTCTCACTTAAAAAAGTATGTGAATGAGGTCATTTTCATAGTCAGAAATTTTTATACCATTTCTTCTCTGTTTGAATTCATTTCCATCCAAACTTGCCCTGGATGTTTTTAATCTAATGTAATTAAAAAATTTTTAAGTGTTCATTAAAAATTTTTTTAATGTCTATTGAGAGAGAGAGAGAGAGAGAAAGAGAGAGAGAAACAAGCAGGAAAGGGGCAGAGAGAAAGACAGAGAATCTGAAGCCAGCCCCAGGCTCCAAGAGAACACAGAGCCTGAAGCCAGGCTCAAGCCCACAAACTGTGAGATCATAACCTGAGCCAAAGTTGGAGGCTTAACTGACTGAGCCACCTAGGCGTCCAAAGGTTTACTTATTTTTGAAAGAAAGAGAGAGAGAGAGAGAGAGAGAGAGAGAGAGAGAGAGAAAGAGAGGCAGACACAGAATCCCAAGCAGGTTCCAGGCTCTGAGCTGTCAGCACACAGCCCAACGCGGGGCTCTGAACCCACAAACTGTGAGATTATGACTTGAGCTGAAGTCCGACGCTTAACCGACTGAGCCCCCCAGGCGCCCCTCTTGTGATAAATATTTTTAATGTTTGAATGTCTTCTACTGAACCTGTATACTTTGCAAAAATTATGTAAATAAAGTGAAATGTGAAATTAGCATTTTTCTGTGATGTGTCGAAGTAATAATTTTATTCGGAATCAATTTAACTTTATTTCCATTATGACACAAAGTAGCTTATTTTACAGTAATATAATGATGGGTTTATAAACATAGAAGTAGACTTTATGGGAGAAAGGATCGTGCAAATCTATACAGTCCTACAGGACCACAAGCGTAGGCTGGGCCGCCGCTAGTGCCAGATACGGAGGTGTCCTCCGCGCGTGGTCGCAAAACCTGGGGCTGCAGTGTCGTAAAAGCTCCCTTCTGGGAGGTCCTGGCGCTGCCCTGGCGCTGGCCGAGGGGGAGTGTGAAGATGGCGCCTGCCAGTGTCCGAAGGGAGAGCTCCCTGACAGGCCCCTAACTGTGTCAGGTGCCTGTCCCTCAGGCCAGAGCTCCAAGACCAGCAAGTGAGCCTCTCCTACACAAAATCCGGCTACCCTCCACGGGCGGCGTCTACGCTGGAACCCGGGGGCCGGTGAGTCCTAGCGCGCCAGGCCTGTTACTTGTCCAAGCTAGATGCTTTGCGGCTCCTGTCTCAGGTGTAGATCTTAAATGGCGGCGTGGGTGGGGCGTCTGGGGTTCAAACTCTTCACGTCTCAGGGAGAAGCTCCGGGTTTTGAGTTCCCTCCCTACTGGGTTGCCCCAAGCAGAATAGTATCTATGACAAGATTGTGTCCCAGGCTTTCTTACCCACTTTGATGGGGGCCTTCTCTCCTTGGCTCACTGCACACAAGTCAGTTTTTAGGTTTTTTTTTTTTTTTTAAAGAGGAAGTTGTGGGGCGCCTGGGTGGCTCAGTTGGTTAAGTGTCCGACTTTGGCTCAGGTCATCTCACAGTTCCTGGGTTCAAGCCCCGCATCAGGCTCTATGCTGACAGCTAGCTCAGAGCCTGGAGCCTGTTTCTGATTCTGTGTGTCCCTCTCTCTCTGCCCCTCCCCTGCTCATGATATGTCTCTCTCTGTCTCTCAAAAATAAAAATAAATGTTAAAAAATTAAAAAAAAAAACAAAAAATAAAGAAGAAGTTGTTCCATGTATAGGAGGAAGGCCATTCAGGATCCTCTTAGGTAGCCATCTTGAACGGAACCCTCCTCAAGGCTCATGATGAGGTACATTAGCTTATTATTTGCATCTGAGTATTACTGATTATTGGAATGAGCTAGGATTTAGTGGAATTCAACAGCCAAAACTGTGGAGGATACTAAATGTATAAAAGGTATATTAATCACAGCATAGTCTCATTAATGTAAATCTACCAGGTATATGATAAGAATGAATAAGAAATCAGAGAAGTGGTTGATGAGTGATAGTTGTCAGAAGACTTGGTGGTCAAGTAAAATAGACATATGGATTTTCATCATATGGTTGCAGCTGTAGCCTAAGAATGCAGCTGAGAATCTAGAAATCTGCTGCTTGGAAATTACCCATGCTTGCCCACTCCGTTATGTAACTCAGGGCTACTTGAAACCCAAATCAGAGACCCCTAATTATTTGCCATATTTTATAAATATCATTAATTATGTCATGAACCAACAGAGCAAAATCAGTAAGAAAAAGAGTGCCTACACGTGGGAATGTACATTTACACTAGAAATGAAAGCAGAAATCAAGGTAGAGCTAATGCTTTTTCTTTTTAAAGGAGAAAACGAATAAAGTTCATGGCTGTATTCAGTATAGGAATGATTTTGAAAGAAGAAAGGGCAAATTAAACAAAGTGGAAAGTGCCGATTGGACCCTATGAGCAATATCAGAAACCCCCAAACCCAAAAACCAAAATACAAAAAAGACCAAACCTCAGAAAACAACACAGCCTTATAAGCATGTGGCTAGAGGTTCCCATCACCACTGCAGGTCAATTATGGTATCATGAATTCAGGTGAAGATACTCATGAGCTGGGCAATTTAAAGCCGATGCTTGGTGACAGTACTCTGAAGAACCCTTTTTCAATAGATTCCAGACCTGGTACCCTCTGTTCAGATAACAAAGTGATGGACGAGGCCACCTATTAAGCACCTGCACACCTATGGGGATCGTCATAGAATGTGTTGGTGGCTGCATTGGACTTTCAAAGTAGCTGTGAGTGGCCACCCCTACTAACAATAGTGTAGGTTCCTCTGGGATGTACTCCTGCTATCTCCAAATTCAGTAACGATTTGTTACACTTCATGGGGTTTTCTGTATGGTGGGGGAATTAAGGTTGGGACTGTATTCCCACTTGCAGCAAACTGGTAGGGGGACAGCATAGTAGAGCATGATTGGCGGGGCTGTGGGGCTGACAAATCAAATGGACACTTTAAGCTTCTATATTTGGGTGTGTTTACTTGGATCTTACTCTTTATAGATGATATTAAAGATAGCACAGTAAAATCTTGTTCTGTGAGTGTTCTGCAAGACAAGCAAACATTTTAAATAAATTTTAACTTGATAAATGAGTGATGTCCTGCAATAGGAGTGGAATGTGATGCTGAATGTTGCGTGATCACAACTGAGCCAATGGTTCTCCTCTCTCTCTCTGCGGAATTGTGGGTGATCGTCTCCAATGCTTGGATGCTCTGTCTCAGGCTGTGGTGTTTGGCAGAAATTAGTGATTTTTTGAGAACATAAGAAGGTGCCCACAACTGGCACTAGTGTATTTTTTGGTTACTTTAAACCACCTATGGACATTCCTTTGGTTTTCCATATAAGAGTAAGCTTAGGAATGCTTTGCTTCATTCTAGGTCAGGCTGCCTGCAGATATAGACCCCTTCCTTTGCTGCATTATTTCCAGTCACATAAAATACAGTATATGACAAGAGTTTATTAATATTGTTCTGTACTCAACATGTAAATGATAGTGAAAGTCATCCTACAAAATAGCCCTCCTCTTCCGTCTCCCCCACACCAGTCATGAAAGTTTGCAAAGGTAAGTGTAGGTTAGTTTATTTTTCTTTATATTTTGTATTTTCTGTATTATTTTGTATTATATTACAGTATTATAATCATTTTTATATGAATTTTTTTGGGTCGAGGGACAATCATCTGAGTTTCTATTCTTTCTTACCGGGAAATTTGCTTTGAAATACAAGTGCTTTGGATTACAAGCATGTTTCTGGAATGAATTGTGCTTGAAAAACCAGGGTCCTATGTAATTAGCTTTTCCCCCGACTAGTGAAAGAAATTCTCAGAGCTCTCTCCTTTCTTTGTGCTTATTCACACTAAGAAGAATTCAGATAATACTCATTTAAAAAATATTTTAAATATGTCAATTATATATCCATTATTCACCTACTCAAGACATATTTCTTGTGTAGCTATTATGCATTTGGCATTGGAAATAAAGTAATGGTCCAAGTGGTGACTGACCTTGAGGTCATGGAATTTAAAGCATCATAGGGAAATAGATGTTTAAAAATTAGTCTAAAAATTACTTAATACTAGTATTAAGAGTTTTGACAAATAACTTCAAGGTACTATGGGAGTATATGACTTATCAACTGGACTGTGATTGTGTTGAAATCAGGGACTATGTCTTAAATTTCTTTTGAGTTTCTCTATGGATCCTAACATGGATCAAAGTAGTAGATGCTCAATAAATATTTGATTGATTACCATCCCGGTATTTGAGGTTGCAATGATTGATGTCAAATGAAGTATTTTTTTCTTCCTTACTGAGCAAGCATTGTAATTTTAAATATGTAATTTGTTCCTGAAACCATTATTTGCAAAGCTCACCAATGTTGTGCCCTTCCCTTAGACTTGTGCCCTAGCCAGAGCCTATGTTTAAATAAGAGCAGCTGCATTCTTATTCTATGAACCCTGACTTATTGGTTACTAGGTCTCAGTTCATAGCCTTATTGTTGTTCAGTGAGCCTCCAGAGTCTGAAAGTAGTTCTTCGACTTGTCCTTGGTCTCGTTGCCAACTTCCACCTGCCAGATAATTGTTGCCCCACCATCCTGCCACAATCTAACAGGGTGCTCAAGGTGGGCCTCAGTAGCCTGGCTATATTTCAGGATTTACAGTTAAGGTCAAACAGGCTGGTAGATAATGCTGTTGGAATTTAAGGAGTTTCATGTTAGTGTTATGCCCCAGCAGTATGCTTGCTGATCGGGCAGGCCTCAATCTAGCACTTCAACAACAAAATAGCAAATCCAATCAAAACCAGAATGTCTTTTAAAGGATTATCAACAGATGAGCAATTTTTGTTTGTTTGCTTGTTTTAGCAAGTAGCTGTCCGTTATACTATAATTGGTGATAGTTTTGGACACTAGGATATCATGCAGTAGCTGATATATTAACTGAGGTCATTTAAAAAACTTCTTAGTTCACAGTAGAGGGGCTATGGGTATATGTGAGGACTCTTGAATGTGTATTTCAGAGGGTCGTAAGAGACTCTGTCTTCTGTGTATCCGCACAGTACTGCTATTATTGTTGTGAGTTATGCCTTCCTTGAATTTTCATGCCTGTCTTTTTCTGTATCTACATAATAAGGGATGAGATCAGATTCATCCATATATAAATATTTAGTGCATATCACCATGCTCTAGGATTTAGCACATATTCTGTTAAGTGAATAAGTGTATATGGCAACTGTTGAATATATATGAGGCCTTTCAAGATGGGATTTTCTCAGAAGACTCAAAGAAAACCTTGACGGTGGATTCTGAACTCCTTCGTTGAGTTGGAAAGTAAAGAAAATTAAAAAGAAAAAATTGGAGCTTTAGCCTCATCAAAATGCCCCTTCATCCAATGGGAAGAGAAAAATAGGTCATATGTTCTATTTACTGCTTTGATATAGAAAACCTTAACCTTAGGAAGTGCAATGTACAATCTTAGTGAACTCTTCTGGGCAAACAATAGCTAAAAATACTATTTTCAAATAATTAGCTCATCTAAAATTTTTTTAATTGATTCTCTTGGGTTTTACAGGCAAAAAAAATCACACTACATATAAATAATAGTAATGATTCTGTCTCTGCTGCTTTTAAATTTATAATTTATTTTATGTTATTAGTTTTGGTCAGACTACTGGAACAGTGATAAATAGTAGTGACTTCAGGCACACTTGTCAATGGAAATTTTTCTTGTGTTTTGACAGTAAGCATGAAATTGACTGTTGGTTTTTGGATTGGGAACATTTTTCCCTATTTTATTAATATTTTCTCAAATTCCCAAGAATGAGTGTTTAATTATTTACAAAAGTTGTTCCAGCATCTGTTGAGATGGTTGCTTTATCTCCTTGTTTCCCTGATCTGATAAATAGCAGTAAAGATTTTCTTTTATATGTTAAAGAAGTATATGCCTAGAATTCTTGGAATGTCTTCTAACTGGCACTGACTGTGGGGTCTTTTTTTTAAATTTTTATATTACATGAAAAGGTTTGTATTTGCTAATATCTTATTTATAAATCTAATATTAATATTTTTGTAAGATTTATTTACTTCTTTAAAAAGTTTTTTTTATAATAGTTTATTGTCAGATTGGTTTCCATATAACACCCAGTGCTCTTCCCCACAAGTGCCTCCCTCCATGATCATCACCCCCTTCCTCTTTCCCCCTCCCCCTTCAGCCCTCTGTTCCTTCTCAGTATTCAGTAGTCTCTCATGATTTGTGTCCCTCTCTCCAACTCTCTTTCCCTCTTCCCCTCCCTATGGTCCTCCTGTTAGACCTATGAATGCAAACATATGGTATCTGTCCTTCTCTGCCCGACTTATTTCGCTTAACATGACACCCTCGAGGTCCATCCACTTTGCTACAAGTGGCCATATTTCATTCTTTCTCATTGCCATGTAGCACTACAGATTTATTTACTTCTGAGAGAGAGAGAGACAGAGTGCGAGCTGGGGAGGGGCAGAGAGAGGGAGACACAGGATCCAAAGCAGATTCCAGGCTCTGAGCAGTCAGCACAGAGCCCAATGCAGGGCTCAAACTCAAGAACTTCGAGACGGTGACCTGAGTTGAAGTCAGATGCTTAACTGACCTAGCCACCTAGGTGTCCCTTATATTAATATTTTTAAGTTAGATGAGTTTGTGGTTTCTTTAATCTGCTATGTCATGTTTCTGTATATGGATTATTTTAGATTGACTAAATTAATTATGAGGCATCTCATCTTTTTTCTTTATTTTTTAACAACTTAACTAGAAAAGGAATTATTTGTTACTTGAAAAAACAGAAACATCTCCCTATCCATTTGCATGTGTGTGGGCCATACATTATCTTTTCACGGATTTTCTTTTGACAACTTTCACCAATTTATCTTATGGTTATTTAAAAAAATTTTTTTAAATGTTTACTTATTATTGAGAGAGCATGAGTTGGGGAGGGGCAGAGGGAGAGGCAGACAGAATCCAAAGCAGGTTCCAGGCTCTGAGCTGTCAGCACAGAGCCTAGTGAGAGGCTCAAACTCACAATCTAGGAGATCATTACCTGAGCCAAAATCAGAAGCTTAACCAATTGAACCATTCAGGTGCCCCATCCTATGGTTATTAATCTTTAACCTTTTCCCCAAATTAAAATACTTTTCATTTTTTGTTATTTGATCTTTTATCTTTTTCCTTTTCTTTTTTAAAGTCTATTTATTGGGGTACCTCTTCCCCTCCCCCATTCACCTTCTGTCTGGCTCAAAAACAAATGTTAAAAAATAAAAACTTTATTTATTTATTTATTTATTTATTTATTTATTTATTTATTTATTTATTTTTAGAGAGAGAGTGTGTGCCTGCAAGTGTGAGCAGGGGAGGGGGAGAGAGAAAGGGAGAGAGAAAATCCTAAATGGGCCTCATGTGGGGCTTGATCCCACAAACTGTGAGATCATGACCTGAGCTGAATCCTTAGTCAGATACTTAACCGACTGAGCCACCCAGGCGCCCCTGATCTTCTTCTGATATCGTATAATGTGTCTGTGGTTCTTTGCCCCTTCACTTTTCTGTTTTTAAATTATATTTGACCAAACTGGTTTATACTATTATTTAAAAATAATTAGATTTTAAATTTATTTATAATTCTGATTTATCTCTATTTTACTAATTTTTAATTTATTGATTTGTGTTTTTAAAAAATTTCTTAATGTTTATTTATTTTTGAGAGACAGAGAGACAGGGCACAACTGGGGTAGGAGCAGACAGAGAGGGAGACACAGAATCTGAAGCAGGCTCCAGGTTCTGAGCTGGCAGTACAGAGCCTGACGTGAGCTTGAACTCACAAACTGGGAGATCATGACCTGAGCCGAAGTTGGATGCTCAACTGACTGAGCCACCCAGGAGCCCCTCTTTTGATTTGTATTTTATTAATTTCTGCTTGTTTTTCTAAAGTTTGTTCTGTTTTACTCTAACTTGAGTTACTTTGCCCATTTGTTTTATTTTTTAGAAATTAATAATAAAACACTTAAAGTAACATTCTTTGAGTATACAGCAGTATTTTCTATCTTTTTATATGTAGTATTCTTATTTTTGTTATTTTCCCAGTGGTGAGTGGTTTTTTGTTTTATCCAAGGGTTATTTTAAAAATTATTTATTTATTTATTTATTTATTTATTTATTTGAGAGAGAGGGAGAGAGAGCGAGAGAGAGAATGAATCTTAAGCAGGCTTCACACTCAGCATGGAGCCTGATGGGTGCTGGGTCCCACAACCTTGGGATCATGACCAGAGCTGAAATCAGGAGTTGGATATTTAACCAACTGAGCCACCCAGATGCCCCTATCCAAGGGTTATTTAAAAGTAACTTTCCTCTTCTGATTTCCAAATGGTACCTAAATTAAAAACGAAACAAAACAAAACAACTATTATAATCTGCTTTGTGGGGAGAAAGTGTAACTTGAACAATTGTTGCTCTTTGAGTTAAAGAATTTTATTTTGTTTTGTTTTTGTTTTTGTAGCCGAATAGAATGTCTGATGGTGGGGAGGGTAAATGGATATAGTTACTCTTTTCTTTACAGAGTAGAGTAGAGAAAGCAAAAAGACACACTGACTTTGTTCTTCATTTGTAATATCTTAGTCTTTGAGTCTGGAAATACATGAAGAGATATAAGAAAAAATATTCCTACCTTCTTGTTTCTAGTGGTTCCTATTTCATGATGTCAAGTTGGAATATGCTGTGAGTAGAATCCTTTGAAGGTTGATTTTCAGCTAATTTCTTCTGTTTTGGGGTGAGCTACTAGTCTTAACCTATCAGGTTAACTTTTTAAAAATTATTTTTTATTGTTTTTTAAAAAAATTATATTCTAGTGTGATGTTTGGCTAATGTGTTGGAGATTACTATCCAGATGCCAGTATGAACCCAAACTTATGTATGTAACAACTTTGGCTTTCTCAAAACTGGTGTTAATATGCTATTTTGTTAATCTTGAAACATACAGAAAAGCAAAAATAAGTAGGTTACTATCACCCATAATACAAACCTCTTTAGATAACCAAACTGTTAATATTTTGCTGAGTAGCTTTCTAATTTTGTCCTGTTGTTTCCAAAAATACTGTTGAGCATACATTAAGCTTTTTACTTCTGTGAACCGCTGAAGGAAATTCACTTGAAGGAAAAATACAGTCTCGGATGAGTAGATCTAAATTTTCACCTACTTTTAACAAGAGGTTAAACCTATTTCTTCTTGACAGATGTCCACAGCATATCCTGAATCACCACAGAGATCAGTGAACACGAAGGGGTAGCCCTTTAGGAACAGTTACACGTGAACACACAAAAGCGTCTGACTTAAAACTGAGGGGTAGCTGGTATCTGTATGGCAGAGGAGATGAAGTTGGGGATTATCATGTTAGATTTCTACTGCTGATTACATAGTCAAGATTAATAAAATGCCTAATATTAAAAAAAATCCTGGTCATTCTCAACAGTTCATGTCAGTAAAGAAGAGACTTTTGGGGAAAAAATGAATTTTGAACAATTTGAAGAAAGAATAAAATAGCTTGCTGAAAGAATAATTTGGATATATTTTCCATGATTATCTTGGAGGAATTTGAAATAAGAGGACAAAGGGAAATGGCAGACAGAAAATAAAATTTGGCTGGACTGACTGGAGGACTGATATTTATATAATCGGACTCCTGTATATGTGGGGAAGAATATAATGTAATTTAGAGAGGCTCACAGCACTGTCACCTTAAAAAAACATCCTATGAAGATGAATAGAATGGTAAAGATTAATGTTGGATGGAAAAGCAGGATTGTTAGTGAAGTCTAGTTACACTATTGCCCAAAGTTTAGCATATTACACAACACCAATTTTGCATCAGTGCTCTGGCCAAATGCCAGGAAAACACCCATGAGAAAATCTATGGAGCCAGTAAACAACTGGTTTCTGAAGAAGCACATTATGAAGATATTTTGTATTCATAGACGTTAGAAGTAGCCTCTGTGGTCGGCAGAGCACTTTAAACAGTAATGTGAAGCCATTTGCATCTGCTAATTGTTTACTTATTCAATTGTCTTTTTTTGACCTGTGCAGTCAGTAGCAGGGAATAAGGAGAAGCCAGTAATAATTGCATGATTGCAGCTCTAGCTATGAGGCCCAAGTTGGAGTCTTTGCTGTGTCCTGATTTACTGGTTGACTTTGGTCAGATTAGTTTGTCTCCCTCTTTTAGCATTCCTTCCCATAGAAATAAAGTAAGATATTTGAATTGTTAGTTCTTCATGTTCCCTTTTAATGTTGAAGTTCTAGAAATCTGTGATTCAAATTCCTGTCCATGCTAAGAATTAGGTGATAATTTTAGCTCTTTGGTGTTTTGTTTGTTTTGTTTTTAGTGCGAGCCGTGTGTGTGTGTGTGTGTGTGTGTGTGTGTGTGTGTGTGTGTGTATTTTTTTACCTCCAAGTAGAACCATATGTCAACCACCCCTAAAATATTGTAACAATAACCAATATTTATAAGAGAGCATGCTAGCTCCTTTACACACATTCTCTAATGCAAAGAAGCAGCGCAGTAGGTTTTGGAGTGAGACCTGTAGAGTCCAGACCGCCTCCACCACTTATAATGAGGTGGTTTTAGTCACGTGCTTCTGAAAGTTTAATCATCTCTTGGTCTTATTAAAAAGCAGATTTTGATCCAGTAATCTGAGGTGGGGCTTGACATTCTGCATTTTTTAATAAGTTCCCAACCGATGCTGCTGCTTTTTGTCTCTGGAGCAGATTTCTGTGCCTCAATTTCCTGTTCCACAAAATGAGAACAATAGTAATATCTATCTACCCCTTCTTTACTCTAGGGCTTATGTGAATTTATACTACTAAACTCCTTTAACAGTGCCTGGCACATAGTAAACACTTCATAAGTGTTGGCTATTATTCTTATCGACCTTCAAATCAGCCTCATGGGGCAGGTGCTGTTATTATGCATTTTTCCGGGGAAGGAAACTGAAGGTAGAGAAGTTAAATAACTTGTTCAAGGTCACGTAATTGTCACTTAGGGCAGGGCTTTGACTTTAACTGGTGGTTTTTCATGATTTCTTCAGGAAGCAACTGCACAAACTCCTTAGTCTGTTAAAATTTTTTTGTCATAAATGACTTCAAGAACCCAAGTTCTCAACACCGTGTCCAGTAAAGGAGTCACCACAAGTTTTACTTAATAACTTTCTTCGGTGTCTATTTGTTACCAGGAATTTTTTCCTGAAGTTAAAAAGTGTGCTTCATCTAATGTGTTGAGTCATGTGTGCAGTAGACACTGCTGATCCTCAACCATTTCATATCCTCTTGAATTGAAAGTTTCTGTTCTTTTTCAAGTCATTTGCTTCTTTTCAGCAGATTTCCATATTTTTTCATTTGCACTAGCTTTGCCATACTGCAGATGGAAAACCTAAGAAATGACTGTCTTTATTACTTTGGTGAGAGGGTTTTCAAAATAATATATAAACTTCTTGTCAAAAGTATATGTGTTATGAAATGATGTTCCAGGAGTGGTATATAGAATGTGCTTTCTACTTTCCAATTGTCCTTGTGACCTCTCGGTACCTCTGTGGGAGGCCTTGTGAAGATGAACTGTCTCCTGACTGACTTGTCAGTGTGGGGAGTGAATTTACAACCTGGGCCTCAGACAACATTTTATGAAAGTGTATTGTTTGTACACTTCTCATCTGGTAAGTTCTCTCTAAATTTGAAGGAACTCAAAAGGCATGTGGATGATGGTCAGTAAACCTAAGATGCTATCGGGCATATGAGTCAAACCAGTATTTTGCTCCTTTGTTGAAAAAGCAATGACCTCAGCCATGTTTATAGGCAATCATGTACTTTGTGTACAGAAGAAAAGTGAACTGATATTTCTCATTCCTAAAAACATTGCTTACATTTTTAATTAAATTTGGGTTTGGAAAGCCAAAAAGGAAGTATTTGATTAAAATACTAAGTTCAGGAAAACACCTTATTTATTCCACCCTCAGAACGTGTTCCCAGATAATGTTCCCAGATAACGCGATGTGGCACATTATCTTCCTGCTCTGGTACACCGAGGCTATTGCTCCTTTCATCTAGGAAGTTAGTTTAATTAGTTTTGTTTCCAGGTTTTCACCTGAGCAGTTACAAAGTCAATGGCTGTAAATCAGTATTTTACAGAAATTTAGGGATTTATTACATTTGGAGAGCAAAGATTTAAAAATGCATCATGTCAGAAATTATTTAAACTAGTTGACAGAAATCCATCCTTCCAAAATGAGAGCATTGGGCACGTTATACCAGTAATTTAAGGGGAAGTGAGGACTGTTGATATAAATCTCACCATCTTTATTACAGTTTTCATTTCCTCATAAGTTTTTAAAAAGACATGTTCAAAATGAATGCTGTTGGTTGCATCACTGAACTTCCAGAAGGGGTAGTTTTTAATGATTTCTACTTCTGGCACAAACCAGTTCCACACACTTGCTTGTTATTCATCCATTAATTCATTCCATACACATATATTGAAATCATACTGCAAATCAGCCTTCCTTATGGATTGAATGTAGAGAGTGTGAGAAAGGGGAAAAAAAAAGTACTCTTAGGTTTTTGGCTGGATAAGTGGGGTTAGTAGTGGAATAGTCTCTCATTTATTGCAAGACTGGAGAGGGAGACATTTTAGAGGCTATAGAGTAGGAATCAAGTGTTGAGTTTTGGGGATACTAAGAGGTGTCTTGTAGATGATTGGGTATGCATATTTAGTGTTTAAGTGAGTGGTTAGGGTGGTGATTTGGGAGTCATTGTCATATAGACAGAATATTTAGCTCGGCGACTAGAATTGAGTACCTGGGGCATAGGAGTAGTCTCAGATAAGAAGGTCTAGAACTGAGCCCTGGTCACCCCCCTGCACTGGGGTTGAGAAGAGAAGGGGATTCTATGCAGTAGATAGAAAAGGAACAGTGTGTGAAGCAAGAGGTAAAACAATAAAGGGTGTTGTCCTGGAAGCCAAGAAAAGAAAGTGTCTCAAGAAGGAAATGGTTAGCTGTGTTCAGTTCTGCCGGAAGTTGGTATAGGCTGAGGACCAAACATTGATGGTTGAGTTTGGCAATGTGGGTGAGCTTAGTGGAATGCTGAGTTAACATTTTGATTATAGAGATAGACAGCATGAAGGCAAGTATCATAAGATCTCTTCTGGAGAGTTTTTCTATAAATGAGGATTAAAAAATGGTTTAGGTGTTAGAGAGAGATTGTGGGATTGGGGAGTATTTTTAAGACAGGATCGTACGGCATAGTTGTATACTGGTGAGAAAACTGTATTACAGATGAGAAAACTGCTGTTACAGATAGGAGAGGGGATAATTGCAGGAGCAGAGTCTTTGGATTAGGGGTAAAGGGGTGGGATCCAGATAATTAAAGGAGAGGTTAGCTTTAGATAGGAGTAGGAACAATTTCATCCTGTGATGGGAGGGAAGATAGAGGTATGGGTACAGATGGTGGTTGGCTAGTGATCTTGGTGTCAGAAGGATATAGGAATATTTTCTAAGTGATTCTATTTTATTAGGAAAATAATAGGCAAATCTTTTAGCTATGTGTAAATGTAGAGTTAGTGTGGAGGTTTGGGGATAGAAAAGATATGAAAAGTGTCCTGCAGAATGGAGAAATGAGAGTAATATGGAAGATTGCTGGGCAGTATTAGCTTTTTGAGATTTTGAGGTCATCCTTGAAAGACCAGTCAGCAGTGATTTAAATGTTTCGTTAGCCACATTCAGCTCTCAGGTGCAGATATGTAGTGGGCATAAAGTTAGATTTTACCAGGTTGTAATTTTGTTGGACAAATCTAAAAGATGCAAAATAGATGAGGATATAGGCAAAGAGTGATTAGAGTCATGGGTCTTGGGCCTAAAATCAAGGTCTTGGACCTTGGAGGTGAAGGAAGGTCTTGAGAAAAGTAGGTGGTAGGACCAATGGACTAGATGTCCCAGCAGGGCCAGCAGAGTTTTGGAATAAGTATGGGAGAGAAAGTGAGTTAGAGATTAGAGAATAATGTTATCCTTGAAATTGAAATTAGGGATCTCTGTCAGCAATGACAAGATCTAGGGTAAAACCAATGAAGTGTGTGCTTAAGGTAAGTTTGAGAGCAAGATTAATTCTAATGAATAGGTCAGGAAACTGATATGCCTCCTCCTCTTCCTATTCCACTGCCAGACTTTGAGGCACGGAGAGGCAAGAGAAGAATAGATCCTTCCTTCAAGCAGGCTGCGTGGAGACTGGGTTACCAGACAGCAGCTGGGGAAGGGAGTGTTCAGAGAAGAATTATATTAGCTTGTTGGAACTGCATAACAAAGTACCATAAACTGGTGGCTTAGAACAACAGAATTTTATTGTCTCACAGGTTTAAAGGCTGGAAGTCTGAAATCAAGTTGTTGGCAAAGTCATGTTCCGTCTGGAGACACTAGGGAGGGATCTGTTCCAGGCCTTTACTAGCTTCTGGTAGTACCTTGATTCATGACAACAGATCTCCAGCATGATATCCTCCCTGTGTGTATGTCTGTTTCTAAGTATTACCCTTTTATAAGGATATTATTCCTATTGGATTAGGAGGCCACCCTACTCTAATATCACCTTATTCTAAATTGAATAATTACATCTGCAATAAGATCACACTCTGAGGTACTTGGGGTTAGGTCTTCACTAGATGAACTTGGGTAAGGAGGGGAACACAATCGAACCCATAATGAGAGTGCTGATGACAGACAAGACATAAGGGAAGGGTTTTGGAGGTAGAGGATGGTTGGGAAAGTGGGTCAGAGTACTAGATGTACACAACGCTTGGGATGGTGGATGACACACTGCAGCTCTCAGCGGGGTCATGGCTGTGGGAGTAGAGAAAGAGCCCTTGGTATACTGACCTCAGGAACAGAGGAACTCTGGAAACTTCTTTTCGTGAGTTCTGAGGTGGTGTGGCAGACTCAGGGAAGCCAGTATCACTTGGAACATGAGGTGGAAACACCTCTCTTGTTTGGAGATTGTGTTGTGCTGGCTGAGACATGAGTTGTGGAGAAGTGTCTTTACGATCTGATAGCCTCATGTTGTGGAACTTATTAATCAGGTGACCTCTCAGAATTAGAAGTATTTTGCTAGCTGTAGAATACAGTGTGGGGTATGGTATTAAGGAGAAAGCTTCTTAATATGTTTCAGCAATACAATTTAAAATTTGAGTAAAAATTCAAATTTCAAGGGGACATGTTTATTCTTTTTAAATTTTTTAAAATGTTTATTTATTTTTGAGAGAGACAGAGCATGAACAGGGGAGGGGCATAGAGAGAGAGAGAGTCACAGAATCTGAAGCAGGCTCCAGGCTCTGAGTTGTCAGCACAGAGCCTGATGCGGGTCTTGAACCCATGAACCATGAGATCATGACCTGAGCTGAGGTCAAATGCTTAACTGACTTAGCCACCCAGGCACTCCAATTGTTACCTCTTAATTTCAGTTACTCCTCATAAGGAGGGAATAGATGGTATTCACTTTTGTAGATGGGGAAATAGCCACAGAGAGATAAGAGACTTTGCTCAAGGTTATGCATTTAGGTAGAGAGGACTTGAAAGTGCTCTTTTCTCCATTACATCATTTATTCCCTAGTGTGACAAACATGTGGCCTCCTTCAAGTGTATTGACTTTGAAAGAAGATGCTGCCTGATGTAATAAATGCAGCTTCCTGATCTAGAGGTCCAAGTCCTGTCATAATAGCTGGTTTCATCACCTAGTAGCTTCGTGATCCCCTATCCTCAACTTTAAGGTAGGGGTATCTATCCCCACGGTTATGATCATGATGAATAAATGATATGAGAAACAACTTTTTGGGTGTGTTCTTCTTTGTGTGTGTTTTAATAATGGTTATTTCCTTCTTTTTGCCATTAGTTATTTAAATTCAGAATGAGAGTGCTAGTTAAACCAGAGGAAAAAAAAAATCCCTAACAGTTGGTAATGATGGACCAGGGTGTAAGTGATTGGGAAATTTTACAGTACATCTAGCCATATCAAAGCCAAAAGCCCAGATCTAAAATTTGGCCTTGATTTGTGATTAGAATACATTATTATTGCACAGGTGAAAAATATCTCTATCAGAAAGGTCCATTGAATCTGACCCCTCCCAAAGTAATGCAATCTCTCTTTTAACACGTCCAAATTAATCACGCATTACTATATTCAGCTCTTTAAGTGTGGCCGAGCTATTATTAAGGGTAATTCAGGGACATTCAGCAATTTCCTCTCAAACACAAGAGCCAAAGGAATTTCTTTAGAATGTGAGCTTGAGTATAAGACGGAAACAAGAGGATGAGTCTCTTAGTAAAACTTAACCCCACGTAACCGAGTCATTCTGTCATCTAGGCCTGCATCAGAATCTCCTGAAAGATACAGAGGAGATGTCTCATATGGCAGCAATCTCAAACTTTAGTGTATTTCAGTCTCTAGGGAAAAAGCCCTTTGCTCAGAGATTCTAAAATGCTAGATGTTAGGTGAGACCCAGGCCTCTGCATTTCTGCAAAGCTCTTGTGGTCATTCTGATGCTGAGGATCAATAGGCAACACTTTGAGAGATACTGACCAATTGATACAACCTTATCATTTGAAAAATGCAGTCATTTAAAGTCAGTGACCAATTTCTTACTGTTGTCTTTTGTTCTTTTTTTAAGTTTATTTATGTTGAGAGAGAGAATGCAGAGGTGACTGAGAGAGGGAGAGAGAATCCCAAGCAGGCTCTGCACCATGAGTGCAGAGGTTGATATGGGCTCGAAGTAATGAACCATGAGATTGTGACCTGAGCTGAAGTTGGATACCTAACCAACTGAGCCACCCAGGTGCCCCTATTGTCATTTGTTCTTGGTTTGCTGTACTTGATACCTTGGTATGCGTATGAATAGAGCTTAATATATCTTAGCAGGTGAAATAATCTTGGGAAAATTTACCTGTAAAATATTAGCACTTCAAGGAAAGAGTCAACATAACTTATTTCTCATATTGACCTTTAGCAGAAGATGTTAGCCACATTTTTGTCCTCCTGTTTCCCGTGGCTTATTGAATCACAGTTATTCATTTTAGTCGCAATAGAATGCTCAGTGAAGGAAGTTAAGTGCATCACTCCTGTGGCTGTATTTTCTACAAAATTCAATAATGCTGATTCCTTTAATTTCAGATATCTTAGGGGCACAGAGTTAAGAATCAGATTTATAAGGTTACAAAAACTCATCAAATGCTATCTAGTATGTTCCTTGCCTTTAGCAGGATCAGATTTAAGTCAATCTATTGCAATTGTACTTCCAGGGGGACCAGAAGTACCTGCTCCTGCAGTGTGAGGGTACGCCCCCTTGCACACATGTTCCCTCCCCCCTGCATCCTAGATTACAAAAATCATTTTTCTGTGCATTGACTATTTATTTGTAGAGGATTGTTAAGTCAAGAAAAGGCACCAGGTCTTCTTTGACGTGGTCGGCAGACATGGTCCTTATGAAAGTGAAAGGATCAATGGAAGGAAGAAACAACAGCACCTGTTCTTTAAGAAGAAGGACTGAGGCCCAAAGTGTAGAGTAGAAACCGGTAGCAAGGGTGTTCTCTTTACTTGGGAAGTCCTGTTGCACTGCCATAGGGGATGTTCTGTAATGGCGCCAGTCCTCGAAACCAAACCGGTGGGAGTAATGAGGGATTCCACGAGTGAGAGTTATATTGTTTGTGACTTTCACAGTAGCAAAGGATTCTTTTCAATTGCCTCGCTTAATCTACAGTTTTCCATATTACCTTCTTAGAGAGGTGTTAGTAAGAACATCCAAAGCCATCCAGGAATGGGGACAAGAAGGCCAATTGTTAGTTGAATGAGCAACTTCTGCAAGATTGTAATTAAAAGAGTTTTATATGTTCAGGTGCAATTGCCATTCACTCTCCCCTAGCCATGCCTATGCAACTCCTAATAGGGTGCCCTGTGCATTGCAGGTATTTAATTAGTGCTTATAACCTGTTTATTCATTTTAGTGCATTTGTGAGACAGAGGTCATTGGATTAAAATTCTCTCAGTTCTGAGATCAGAATCATGGGATTTTTCAGTGTTGTCTATAATGGGTGGACAGGGTCTGGACTAAAGATGATAATAAGGTCCATCACATACTTGGGGAGTAGAATGAGATCCTGGGCTGTGGCTGAGTGGTGCTGAGTGACTTGTAACATTGCACAGAAATGACCTGTATTGTAGTGTAGAAATTTCCTCTATTGGGGCCTTCTAGGCATCAGGACCAGTGTCTTCTGAGACATAAGAATGAGCAGGTCTTGGGAGTTCTGGTCCATGTGGGAATTGCATTTGCCACTGGGGGTGTGTGCATTTGTGGCGGGCAACCTGTGCCTGGAGCTTGCTGGGGTGAGACAAATGCCACAGCACTGTGTCTCTGTGTTCCCATCCCCTGTGGGGGATTGGACTTAGAAGGTGGCGAAAGTGGTGTTCAGGATCAGTCATCCAGCCGGACTCTGTGTGTCCACCCTGGGCTGACAGTCACAAGGACTTGGGGGAAAATATTGCACTGACAGAGAGTAAAATCACCCCAAGGCTTTCTTTACTGTCCTGTTTGAGTATTACGATAAATATTTATTATTTTGGTGAAAAGAATTTTCCTTGTTGTCGTATTCCATCCTCTGGGAAGAGAATATTGAGACAAGAGGGCATTTATCATTCTAGAGTTTATTGGCTTGTACTGTTTATTTATTTTTGAAAGGAAAACAGTCCGCATACCAGGAAGTGGTAACATGACAAAGCCAAGCCTACAGATGCAGGGTGGAGAACGGGCTGGCAAGGTCTCCCACTGCTGTAGCAGTGTCATTTGTCAGAAAATGATTCTGCTCTCATGTTGGTGGCACTGACACTCTGCTCTCTCCCTAATCTAGTCCATGGCCACCCTGTTCCCAGGCTGTAAGACCTCACCTCAGTGTCAAGCCTCAGTTTCCCCATTTGCACACGAGAGATTGTAGATGTTACTTTAGATTTGTTTTTCATCTTTAATGGCTGTGGTTCTTATCTTTTAAACATTTAAGGCCTTTTTGGTATATTGTATTAAGAGAGTGAAAATCCTTGGGGTGCTTGGGTGGTTTAGTTTGTTATGTGTCCAACTCTTGGTTTTGGCTCTGGTCAAGATCTCATGGTTTCGTGGTTTCGAGGCTGCTTGGGATTCTCTGTCTCCCTCTCTCTGACCCTCCCCTACTTGCCCTGTCTCTACCTCACTCACAATAAATCAATAGACTTAAAAAGAGAGTGAAAATCCCACAAAACCCAGAAATCCTAAAAGTATAAAGTAAAATTTGTCAGCATTCCTTGTATGGTGGGTGACCAGACCAGGGAAGGTTAAGTGTTGAGATGGACACTTCCCTGCAGGAATGGGAAGGCCAGTGATCTCTTCCGGCAGGGCTGGTCCTCACTAACATGAACCGCTGGGATGTAGTGCCCAGGAAACCAGGGCTCTGTTCTTAGACTCGTGTGCAGAGAAACAAAATTACATCCCATGTGTGCTTCACTGGAATCCCCATCTCCTTCCACTCCCTCCCCATCCTCCAGCTTTACCACTTTCCTTCTCTTTCTCTCTT
Organism: Suricata suricatta; assembly: GCF_006229205.1. Classification (NCBI taxonomy): domain Eukaryota; kingdom Metazoa; phylum Chordata; class Mammalia; order Carnivora; family Herpestidae; genus Suricata; species Suricata suricatta. The sequence goes on from NC_043705.1 coordinate 116,919,775, forward strand.
GCTTCTTGGTAGTGATTTTTGTACCTCTGATAGCCTTCTCTCTCCATTTCACTTCTTTCCCCCATGTTTCCCTCTTTTTGTTTTTCCTGTATTCTTTAGACCAAACATATTATATCTTTTATTTTACTTTTAAAATTTTCTTTGATTTTTTAAACCTTCTTAATTCTTAATGAACAGAGGTTTATTCTTTTTATATAAAATGAAAGTGGAATTAAATTGATTTCCATGCATCTGACCCCTGATTTTTCTTTTTCCTGCATGAAAATGACTTGCAAAGCCAAAAACAAAACAACCAAAATGAAGAACCAAGTAAATAAGAAAATTCCTTCACCTTACTGTTAACAAGATATGAGTGAATAGTGAAGTGTTGGTATAATACCCAGATGGGGAAATGTAAATTACTTTACTATCTGTTGCTTTTTAGAGGCAAGTACACTTAAGGTAGAAAGATTTTCATTTTCCAGAGAACCATGAGTTTGGGGTTGGGCTTCCAGATCAAGGATCATAGCCCAAGTGAAATATCTGAGAAGCTGAAGGTGGAGATTGTGGTAAGGGGGTGCTTAAGCAGGCAGACATCCTACCTCCCTCTTTGTATCCAAACCCCTATTTTAATATATTTATATTTTTAATTATTGAGTTGTTTTTAAATTTTTTTAAAAAATATTTGTTTATCAGAGAGAGACAGAGCTCAAGCAGGGGAAGGGCAGAGAGAGAGGGAGACATAGAATCTGAAGCAGGCTCCAGGCTCTGGGCTGTCAGCACAGAGCTTAATGGGAGCTCAAACTCACAAACTGAGAGATCATGACCTGAGCCAAAGTCAGATGCTTAACCAACTGAGCCATCCAGGTGCCCCTTTAATATTTTTTTAAAACTTAAAATTAAAAAAAAAACTTTATTGAGGTGAAATTGACATATATTACTCTCAGATGTACAACATAGTGATTTGATATTTGTGAATATTGCATGATGATCACCACAGTAAGTCTAATTAATGTCCATCACATACATAGTTACAAAGTTATTTCTCATGTGATGAGAATTTTTAGAGTTTAGCCCCTTAGCAACTTTCAAATATACGATACAGTATTATTGATTATAGTTATCATGCTGTAACTACATCCCCATAACTTACTTACTTTATAAATGGAAATTTGTACTTTTTGACCCTCTTCACCCATTTTGTCCCCCTCCACTCCTACCTACCTCTGGCAACCACTAATCTGTTCTCTGGGACTATGAGCTCTGTTGTTTTTGTTTCTAGGTTCTACATACAGTGAGATTAAACTATGTCTTTCTCTGTCTGACAGTTCACTTAGCATAATGCCCTCAAGCTTTATCCATATTGTTACAAATTCATTCCTCCCTCCCTCCCTCTGTATCTCTTCCTTCCTCCCTTTCTTTCTTCCTTTTCTTCCTTTTCTTCTTTTCTTTCTCACTCCCTTTCTTTCTCTCTCTCTCCCTTTCTTTTTTTCTTTCTTCTACCCCCAACATGGGGCTCAAACTCACAACTCCCAAGATCAACTCCACAAACTCAACCAATGAGGTGCCCCAAGATTTTCTTTTTTATGGCTGAATGATATTCATGTATGTTTGTATGTGTGTGTATCACATTTTCTTTATCCCTTCATTCATTGATGGACACTTAGGTTATTTCTATGTCTTGGCTACTCACTGTAAACAATGCTTCAATGAACATGGGTAGGGGTACATGTATCTTTTCAAGTTAATGTTTTCATTTTCTTCAGATAAATACCCAGAAGTAGAATAGCTGGATCATATGGTAGTTCTTTTTAAAATAAAAAAAAAATTGAGGGACCTCCATGCTGTTTTCTATAGTGGCTGGAGCAATTAATATTCTTACCATTGGTGCACAAGGTTTTCCTTTTCTCCACATCCTTACCTTGTTGTACCCAGATTTTAATATTGCCCCCAAAAACCAGAGACCGCCAGGGAGGCCGAAGTACGCATGCAAAAGCAAAGGGCTTTATTACGAATTTAGGCCCGGCCAGCCTAAACTCGGGCTCACAGACTTTAACAACACACTAGATCCACGTGGAGTGAGCCCCAAACATGGTGGGGCAGGGCCTTTTATGAGTTTGGGAAGGGGGAGTTACAGGAAATTGTGACACAGGGGTCCAATCAATATAGCATCACATCATTGACAGTAACTTTAACCAATTACAGAGTGGACCCAGAACCCTCAGGTAGGGCGTGACTAGGACCCTCAGGTAGGGTGTGACTAGTCTTAATCTCCATCTTTAGGCCTGCCCCCAGAAATGTTAATGGTGTTAGCTGGCCTTCAAGGTCAGAGGGGAAATCTGAATCAGACCTGCATCCTTACAGCCTTTTCCTGTCTTTTTGATAATAGCTATTCTAACAGATGTGAGATGGTATCTTTGTGGTTTTGATTTGTATTTCCCTGATGATTAGTGATGTTGAGCATCTTTTCACGTACCTGTTGGCCATATGTTGGCTATAGCTTGCCACCTATGTTTTCTTCTAGGAGTTTCATGGTTTAAGTTCAGGTTCAAGTCTTTAATCCATTCTGAGCTAGTTTTTGTGTACAGTATTAGATAGTAGTTCATTTTATTCTTTTACATGTGATGATTCAGGTTTGCCAGCACCGTCTACTGAGGAGAATGTCCTTTCTCCAAATGTCCGTTTGCTCCTTTGTTGTAAATTAATTGACCATATATGCACAGGTTTATTTCTGGGCTTTATTGTTTCATTGATCCTTGTGCCTGTTTTGTTTGTATGCCAGTACTATACTGTTTTGACTACTAAAGCTTTGTAATCTAGTTTGAAATCTCGAAGTGTGATGCCTCCAGCTTTGTTCTTTCTTGAGATTGTTTTGGCTCTTTGGGGTCTTTTGTAGTTCCAAACAAATTTTAGGGTTTAGGATTGTTTGTTCAATTTCTGTGGAAAACACCATTGAAATTTTAATAGAGATTGCAGTGGGTGTCTAGATTACTTTGCATACCCTGTTTTTAATAAGGAAACTCCCTGCCTGGCTTTTAAGCATGTGCTTCACATAAAAACATAGATTCTAATTGATGAAATATATCCCCTGTTGATTTCATGCAACCTTTTCATTTTACAGATGAGGAAATTTCCTCTTTGAAAGAAAGCTCTCTTTAAGGAATGTATCCCTGTCATGGTAAATAATGTTAATGCGTTCGTAGCACAATAATAGAAGCATACTCTGGGTCAATTGGGTACACTGCAGGCATTGTGTTCTGCTCTAGGTGTACAGAATGTAAAAGTCACTAGTGATTTAGAGGAGGGCGGCAAGGATAAAAAGAGGCTAAAATTCTAGTCACATGAAGACTCGTTCAAGGGGAAAGTGATGCTTTTTTGCAGTTTTTATAGACATAGGGCAGATGTATAGAAGGAAGAGAAGATATTTTGCACCCTTGAGGCCAGAACCTGTTCTAGGGGGATGGAAGTCTCCGGAAACAGATCCAGGCTCCGTCACCAGAAGGGGTGGCCATTGGATTGGAGTTGTTTTACAATGGTGCAGTTTTGTCTTGTGCTGTACGTTGTTAGATGCAGATTCTTTGCTCTAGCAAGTGTTCCAGCAAGGGGGCTGCAGTGGAATTTCTGCATCAGCTCAGAGGTTCTATCTGGTGACCACTAGGTCCTTGGGCTCTAAAATTCTAAGAGGGAATGGACTCAGGAGTCATATTATACTTACTTCAAGAATGACTTTATGTTTTCAAATTATAACTTTAAATTTACACAGCTTTAAGAGGTGGTGAATTTCCACAGATTCATTTCTGCCATACAGTTCAAATTGCCTTTTACTAGATAAAAGGGTTGCAGGAAAATTCAATACCCAGATAAACTCATCACAATTTTTGTCGCATGAAGAGGCTCTTATGAAACTACAATTTTGTGACATAAGTGAATGTATAGAATATGTGAGTTGACAGTTTTTAATACTCCAATGGTTTTCAGTGGTTTTAAGAATCAGAACACCGATGGGCACCTGGATGGCTCAGTGGGTTAAGAGGCTGATTTTGGGTTAGGCCATGATCTTGCAGCTCATGAGTTCAAGCCCCACATTGGGCTCTGTGCTGACAGTTCAGAGCCTGGAGCCTGTTTCAGATTCTGAGACTCTGTCTCTCTCTTTCCCTACCCTGCGTGTGTGCTCTTTGTCTCAAGAATAAATAAACACTAAAAAAAAAAAAAAAAAAGGTAAAAAAAAATCAGGACACCATGTGTAAAATTTATTATTCTTTTTATTTGGTGTTCAGTGTTATTTGGTTTACAATTTGGAGCAAATCTACGACACCAAAGGTTTTAAAAATTAAAACAAAATTAAAAAAATTTTTTTAAAATATATATAGAGAAAGAAACACAGAACGTGAGCAGGGAAGGGGCAGAGAGAGAGAGACCCAGAATCTGAAGCAGGTTCCAGGCTCTGAGCTGTCAGCACAGAGCTCAATGCAGGGCTTGAACCCACAAACTGAGATCATGATCTGAGCCGAAGTCAGATGCTTAACCAACTGAGCCACCCAGGCACCCCCTATTTATTTTTGAGAGAGAGAGTAAGACTGATTGTGAGCAGGGGAAGGACAGAGAAAGAGGGAGACACAGAATCTGAAGCAGGCTCCAGTCTCTGAACTGTCCACACTGAACCTAATACGGGGCTCAAACTCAAGAACCGCTATATCATGGCCTGAGCCAAAGTCGGAAGCTTAAGCAACTGAGCCACCCAGAAATCCCAAAAATCAAAACAGAATTTAAGAGAGATAGCCTTTTCCACAATTCCCTTTAATCTTCTTTGAAATCCTCCCTGGTACAAGCAAGACACTGATTTGTTAGGGCATTTCCCTTTAATATCCTTTAGGGATTCCTAAGTCCTGTATAAAGTGACCTTTCTGTTTCCTTCTATTCCACAGGAATTTCTCCATTAGAAATGGAGGTAAAAACTTTAAGGGACATTCCAATATAGTTGAAATAGCAATGTTTTCTGTTCTGGAATTTCAGTATGAAACTATCAGCAGCTTGATTGCTTTTAGATTGAATACACACCCACTTGAGTAATTTCAAATCTCTTAATGGTATAAAGTCCTTTCTTCCTTCTCCATCTTATCTCTAATGTAGAGTGAGTAAACCAAAATGGTAAGTCTTAGTTACAGGTGGAGAGTCATGATTTTCTCTTTTTTGTCCTTTAGTTTGTAAGTCTTGTTTTGAGCAAGAAGGGAAGAAGGGATTTAAAATTTTACATGACATTAGCTAGTGGGTCCTTTGTGTGACTAAATGCCTAAGAAAGCTTACTGAGTTTGAAGTTAATCTTTTTTTTCTTTCTTCTTCTTCTTCTTCTTCTTTTTTTTTTTTCTGGTAGGGAAAGACTTCTGCCCTTTACTTCTTTTGAGAACATATTAAATTAGGAAGTACTCTCATTTGATGTCTGTCAATCCAACTCCTACACTTAGCTAATTTTAGTCTTTGGTAGAGTTTAAGACAAACAATATGGGGAATTCCATATGATGCAAGATCCTAGCCTCAGAATTTTAGAGCTGTGTCAGATAGATTTTAGAGACTTAATTCATGGCTCTGTGACTGATTAGAACACTGAAGCTTTGAATTCAGTAATGTACTGAAGTGCATGCATCAAGTTAAAAGGAATTGGGTCAAGAACTCGTATTTCCTAACTTCTTGTGCAGTAAGTGATCTGTGTCCTATGTCATAGATGGGTATGTGGATAAACTTTTTTCTTTTCATGAACAGTCTCTATGAATGAATTTATTTGATTTTAAAAATTGTCACACAGTAAAAGTGGCTATTTTCTTTGGTGTAAAATTCTATTAATTTAATTTAATTTTTATTTTTTTAATGTTTATTTATTTTGGGGGAGGAGAGAGAGTGCAAGTGGCCAGGGAAGAGAGAGAGAGAGAGAGAGAAAGAGAGAGAGAGAGAGAGAGAGAAAGAGAGAGAGAGAGAGAGAGAATGAATCTTAAGCAGGCTCCACACCCAGTGCAGAACTTGACTTGGGGCTTGAACCCACGAACTGTGAGTTTATGACCTGAGCTGAAATCAAGAGTTGAATGCTTAACCACGTAAGCCACCCTGGTCCGGCCAAATTCTATGGATTTTAATGCATATATGGATTCGTATTGTCATCACCATGAATGAGAATAATATTACCTTGAAAAACTTTTTCATATCATTGTTTTATATTCATGCATTTTCCTACTTCCTATCCTCTGACAACCACTGACATGTTATCTATCACTATTTGTTTTTAAGAATATCTTTTAAATTGGTTCACGCAGCATGTAGTCTTCTGAAACTGCTTTCACACAGCATAATGCCTTTGAGATTCATGTGAGTTGTTGCGTGTGTCAATAATTTGTTCCTTTATATTGCTGGTATTATTCTATTTTATGGATGTTCCATAGTTTGTTTATCCATTAACCCATTAAAGGACAGTTAGATTGGTTTCAGAATATTGATAACGGAGAAATTATCTTGGGCATTAGACAGATGGACAAACTTGAATCAGTAATAGGATGACCAATCTGTGATTGGTTCCCAATCTTATGATGATCCCAGTCCGCAGTGGCTGATTTTGGCATGGAAAACCTCATGTCCTGGAAACTCTTCAGGCCTGTTAGTCCCCCGTGACCAGGGCTCATCTTAGCTTGAATTGTAAAGCAGTGAGAGTTTCCCTGCTTCCTTGTTTTCTCCACACAGAAATATGACTTTCCTCCTTTTCTCCTTTATTAAATCTAGCTTTCATTTGATCATTATCAAAATAATCTGATAGACTCATTCATATCAAGTGACACATTTCAGATAGAGTTCTCTGGTAAAGGAGAGAATGCTTAAGATAGAGGGATATCGTGATTTACAGTACACAGATTGGTGAGTTTTTGTGACCTTCTCATCACCTGTGAAGAGCTTATTCAGAAGAATCAGAACGTGAATAATCTTAATGGATCCTTTTTGCAACTAAGCAACCGGGTAGGGCGAGAGCAGCTCATCTTCTCCCCATGAGTTCCCATGAGTTTAACCATCCTTTCGTACAAGTGCTAATAGAACTTATAGGCATTAAAACACTCAGGGTGAAGGCAGGGCTTTTAGCAGCCCTTTCAGGAATCCTGTTTCAGGTCCTGCTTTCATCTGTGTGGTGGGTAGTCTGAACCATCAGCTCTGTGGCTGATGATTGGGCACCACATGGCTAGAAGGCCAAGATCAGAGGATTGTTTCCTATTATGAGAATACCCACCTCTGAATTTCCCTCTGAAGTAGCCTGCTTCGAGGTGGTCACTGAAATGTTTCACATATGTGGGTTGCTCCAGAGCATAGTGGTTTAGCTTTCTGACTATAGAACTAAACACCGTAGGTTTAAATGTAAGTTCTAGTTTTCTATCTGTGTGCCCTTGACAAGTTACTTGACATTCTAGGTTCTAGGTTTTTCATTGGTAAAATGAGACTATCAGCAGTACCTGCCTCATAGGATTTTTATGAGATTTAGATGGAATAATACATAGAAAATATTAATTAATGTTCACTGTTTTATAATGAAATTAAGATAAGAATTATGGGGAAAGCCTTCTTAGCTTAGGTAGGAACATAGACACATTATGTCCTATGGCTGATTTCTTCATGAGTAAAGGAGAGGTTATGGAAGTTACATGCAGTATTTACCTGCAAGGTAACCCCCGGTAGTCATTATAGCCAAAATTTATCATTTTGAAGCAGACTTCTCTTGTCTTTCCCTTGGAGAGATATTAGCACATACTGAAATTCTGGACCTGTCCCTTTGCAGCCCTTTCTCTTTGTTTATAGATACGGAAAAAAAGTATCTTTCTTTTCTATATATCTGAGCCTATGTTCCTTAGAAACTCATATGTAAAGACAATTTCTATATGCTGATGCTCAAAACCACATTAGGAATGGCAGCATGGTAGAGTTGATACTTTTAATGAACTTTGTTAATCAACACCTATGCCTAACTCTATTGGTGAAGAGGTATACAAGTAATTTACGGTATCTAGTATTTGCCTATTGCACTTAAAATGTTACTCTAGTTGCAAATCTTTGAAATGTATGCATCAGATTAAACACAGGGCCATCCAATTCACCTAGCTTGGGGTACTCTTCATAGAAAGAAACACATATTATCTCATACTAAATTTAGTTAAAATAAATGGAAACCCAACCTTTTTTTCCCCAAATGAGAAATAATCCAGTCTCTTAATAAAGATCAAAATGGTAAATTCTTCATTCAGTTTTTTTCAGAAGCAAGATAAAAAATGAGTAGTATATGTATGAAATGCACAAAATAGGAGTAAGATCAGCAAAGTCAAGAGAGGCTGGACTTGAAGTTGGATTAGGTCATTGGATGCAATTGGTATCAAGAGATTAAGTCAAGTTTGTTTCGATTTTGGCCTTGGGTTTCATGAGATTTCCCTGACTAGTTAGGAATGGGTTTAGCAAAAATAAAAATAGGAAAAAACCCCTAAGTTATGGAGACTTACTCAAATAAGCATTTACTTTCCCTTTAAAATAGGTAGTCCGGAGGTAGTTGACTGGGGGTATAGATTCAGGGGCTCAGTGACAGCAGAGCGGCATCTCTATGGTTCTCCTTCTCAAACATTAACCCCTCATAATTACATCATTCAAGCTATAGTTCCCAACATCTTGTCTTTGTTCAAAGAGGAAGGGATTGCACTATCTTTATCTGCCCTTTTTATCAGGAAAGGAAAACTTTCCCAGAAACGTCCCTAGCAGACTTCCCCTTTTATTGTACTGGATAAAACTGGATCACATGGCTATCACATGACTATTGCTGACAGAAAAGGAAGTTGAGAAAGTGGGGGAAAGTATGTATGGCTAAGGCAATCATTATCTATTACCTAATGTTGGAATAAGGGAATGGGTGATTGGGTAGGTGAGAAACAGTCTACCTCATATATCATAGCACTTCCCTCTGTTTTTGTCACATTAGCTAGGCCAAATGAGTTTCTGTTTCTGTTTCTTGAAGTCATGAAGGTATTGTAGAATTCTTTTTTAATGATTTAGGATTGTGCTGAATGACTTCTAAAATATGGAGGCGAATATTTTTGCAGACAATCTATGAAATTTAGTCTGTTCTTTTTTTTTAATTTTTGTGTTTTTTATTTATTTTTGAGAGACAGAGAGAGACAGCATGAGCAGGGGAGGGTCAGAGAGAGAGGGAGATACAGAATCTGTCAGAGAGAGAGGGAGACACAGAATCTGAAGACAGGCTCCAGGTTCTGAGCTAGCTGTCAGCACAGAGCCCGACACAGGGCTCGAACCCACAAACTGTGAGATCATGACCTGATCCGAAGCCGGACGCTTAACCGACTGAGCCACCCAGGTGCCCCTGTTAGTCTGTTCTTAATGAATGATTATACTAGAATGATGTTCCTTACAGATGGTAACCTTGTAGTCCTCAAAGCACATGATGTTCTTCAGGTGTTGTGACATTTTCAGTTGCTTGGACCCTAGGACTCTTTCCTGGACCATAAAGGGCTTTTCTGCCTCTGCCTCCCTGGGTAAAATGGAAGTGAAAGGCCTTTGAGGCAATGCTAAATCCCCTCATTTGCTACTACACATCCCAGGAATTTGGCCCAGAGCAGGCAGAGCAAGTATCTAAAGCCCAAGGTGGCTCCTACTAAGGCCTCAGAAACACTGCACACTCAGGGTATGTGCAGCAAATTCCAAACCCTGTTTCTGCTTCTTTCTATATTGGATAGTTGTCTTACTACCCATGTAGTACTCCTGTGACCCAAGCCTCCCTGGAGTCCCCCTGCAAAGACCTGTTTTCCATTTAAGTTCTCTGATGTCTAAAACTTTGTTTTCTTAAATGGATCAGTCACCAAAACGCTCACTAGATGTTAAGAAGAATCATCTTAGTTGTTTGCTTAAATTGATTCATAGTAAATGTGAGGGATTTCAGATTTAACCCTTTATCATTATTTACATCAATATTTGTAAGCATCCCTTGAATGTTTACATTCCAACAGGGAAAATGGTGGAAGAGATAAGAAAGAGAGTGGGTCTTGGGGCGCCTGGGTGGCTCAGTGGTTAAATGTCCAACTTTGGCTCAGATCATGATCTTGCGGTTCATGGGTTTGAGCCCCACCTTGGGTTCTGTGCTGACAGCTCTGAGTCTGGAGCATGCTTCAGATCCTGTGTCTCCCTCTCTCTCTGCCCCTCTCCCACTTGTGCTCTGTCTCTTTCTGTCTCAAAAGTAAATAAACTATAAAAAAGAAAGAGAGTGGGTCTGAATGGACCAGAGCCAAAACCTCTTGTCTCATAACAAAGTGAAGACTAAATTTGAGGGACTACCTCTATTTTATTTTTAGAACATAGAATAGAATTTAGTCCTAGAATGGAAATTAGAGATCATGTAGTCCAAATATCTCATTTTTTTCTTTTTTAAAATTCAGATTTAATTGACATATAACGTATTAGTTTCAGTTGTACAACATAATGATTTGATGTTTATATATATTTCAAAATGATCACCACAGTAGATCTAGTTAACATTCATCACCATACATAGTTACACATTTTTTCCCTGTGATAAGAACTTTTGAGATCTAACCCCTTAGCAACTTTCACATATACAATACAGTATTATTAATCATAGGCGCTATGCTGTACATTACATCTCTAGGACTTATTTGTTTTATAACTGGAAGTTGTATGTTTTGACCATCTTCACCTATTTCAAATACCTCATTTTATAGATGAGAAAATCAAGGCCCAGACTGGTATATTAACCCTCCCAGGACATATAATTTAGTGGCAGAAGAAAGAGATCAGCATCTTTTAAATTTAGTGCTTTAACTGTGACCTGAGTTTTCTGAAAGCTGACTCACTGTCCATGTGACCTTGTGTTCATTTATACGTATAGACGTCTTTTTATAATTATAGACAGGTTAAAACAACAGTGTGGTTTGATCACTTCTCCATTTCTCTGGAGGTCAGGTCACTATTATCATTCTTATTTAGCAGTGATCTTGTGGCTTTATATTAATGATTTCATTAGACATCAATTTTTAATTTAGTTAAGACTGGGGGCTACTTGAGAGAAGATTATAATGAAAATATGTATAAAATGAAGTCACATTGAATCCAGGGAAGGGTGAGTGTGAAGAGATTCAGGGAATCCCCTGGGACTCTGTGGAGACTTCAGAGCAGAAGTGAGAGCTGGGAGGGACACCACGTCAAAGCCCTGAGTTAGGAGTCAGGAGATCGGGGTTTATCTTTGGTGAGTAATTTTCACCTTTCTGAACCTTGGTAGATATTTCTGTATCATGAGAGGGTTAGACTAGGTGATTTCAGCAGTTTACTGTGGATTTTATTACTAGAAGGAGCTTGACTAGGAAAGGAGGCCACCTGTGAAGTGATCTCTGCCACCTGGAGCTGACGTAATATGTCTCAGTACCAGGTGCATTCATTATTCACTCCTATTTGAGAAGCTGCACTATGATTTTTGAACTTGGCCTGGGGCTCTCAGCAGAATGTGCAGTCTCGGGTAGTGGGGGTGAGGAGAGCTCTTTCTGGTTGTGAATGAAAAGATGCTCGGGCCTCCCACAGTTAGGATGGAAACATTCTTTACTCAATCCAACCTACAATAACTATAGCCATTCAAAAAAAAGCATAATTTGAAAATAATGATATGCTAAGTTGGGACTCAATCATAATGAGCATAATTTTCCATTAGGTAGCCATCAGAGTGATATGATGGGATGCTCAGTTGTTTTTTTGTGATTGCACAGAAAGGACAGTCATGTTAGTCAATATAAAGAAAATGGGGCTCCAAAGTAGCTAAAGTAAAAGGAATGAGGCCAGCCCCCAAATTATATTTTTTTCAGAAATATCTCTCAAGTGGAGAGGTAGTGAAAAAAAGTATGATGACAAATGGTTGGTAGGTGAAATTTTGTGACCTGAATTTTCAAGAATAATATGTTTGCATTTTAAATATTTTATCTCATTGTCAGTACAAATTTCCAGATTTGTTTATTTTTTTGGTTCAGAAAATATGATTGCTGAGAAGATAGGATTATTTATTTGTCCATGAAACAGAGCGGGCTGTGAATGCACGGATAGGCCTAAAAGAAGTGGAGATGCACCTATAATAGTTGGCTTCTTTGTCTTCTTTTGCCTCATAATGTGGCGAACTACATCCGAGGACGTCAAACACATTTTTTTTCTCAAACTTGGTGTTTCCTTGGCCAGGTTCCATGCTACCACGTTCCTTCTATTTACTGGAGTAATTATACTAACCTCACAAGTTATTTGCTGGGAAGATGAAAGAAAACAGAAGAGCTCTGATAAAGAAGAAATAGCGTCACACCAGTGCCCATTAGCTGAAGTTCAGATTTGAGTTCCCTATACTGGCTGTGTGACTATGGACATGTCCCTGACTTGCTCTGGGCTTCAAATCCTCCTCTAGGAAATAACATTTGGGATGAGGGCTCTTTAAATCCCTACATTTTATGGGTCTATGCATTCCAAAGTCCCTTGTTAGTGACATTTACATTGGCCCTGGTACAGATTAGTCACACGGATGTTGCTTCCATTACTGTTATTGATATGACCAACACTAATTGCTTTCTGTGGTCAACTTCTTTCTGAAATCCAAGTGCATATCTCAGTTATTTCTACAACAGCTGTGTGTGACTGGTATTATTATCTCTGCTTCATAGATGATTAAATTGAGGCTAAGGATTAGGTAGTAAGTAGTGAAGCTGATATTCAAATCCAGGTTGTCCAACCCCAAGGCTCATACCTCAACTTAGATATTCTATACAGTGCAAAGTTGACACCTTTATGAATTTTGAGGAACATCTTCTAAGGACATAATTTTAAGATACAGAATATAATTACAATGTAACTATACTAAACTGATTTCAACCTGGCATCTTTTTGTTCACTTAGATTTTTTTCTGGTTAAGAGAACAGGTGATTTATTATAGTTGTTAGTTTTTAAGGAGATCTATGTGGGTGAAAGCATTTTTATCAGATTTGATAGTTTATAAAAACCCAAAATGCCTCAATTTGGGTGTCAAAACTCACTTTCCCAGGAAATTGCCACCTCTCCCACCCCAGTATGAGAAGCCTGAGTTCACAAGAGGTTTCTAGTGCTTAGTCAGAGAAATACACAGAGCTTTGGTGAGACTTTAGAAGATAAAAATCATGTAAGCAACCATCCTCATACATATACATATGTCTAATTATCAAAGAGTAGATGAGGTCTGAGTTGGCATGAAGTCAGTTCTCTGGGCTAGGATAGAAGTTACCACTTTTACTTTTGAGGAATTGGGTGAATTGTTCTTTTCTCCCTAGCATTGTTGGAGTATAATTGATAAATAGAAATTGTACATTTTAAGGTATATGACTTAATGTTTTGATAAACATATACGTTGTGAAGTGTTCACACAATCAAGCTAGTTAACATATCCATCACCTTACATAGTTACCATTTTTCTGTTGATTCTTTCTATGCTAAGATCTACCTACCCTCTTGGAAAACTTCAAGTATACAATACTGTATTGTTAACCATCATCACCATGCTATTAATGAGCTCTTCTGAGCCCGTTCATCTTGTACAGCCATAATGTTGTATCATTTCACTGACACCTCCCCGTTTCCTCCACTTTCCTACCCCTGGTACACACCATTCTACTCTTTGTTTCTGTAAGTTTGACACTTTGAGATTCTACATATAAATAAGATCATGTATTTGTCTTCTGTGTCTGGCTTATTTCACCTCATATAACATCCTCCAGGTTTATCCACATGGTTGCAAAAGGTGGGATTTTCTTTCTTTTTTTTTTTTAGAGCTCAATAATATTTATATATATACAAACACCACATTTTCTATCCATCTGTCAATGGACACTTAGATTGTTTCCATATCTTGACTACCATGGACAATGCTACAGTGAACATTCACTGTTAGATATCTTTTCAAGATATTATTTCATTTCCTTCAGATATATACCCTAAAGTGGGATTGCTGGATCATATGGTAGTTTTAGAATATGTATATATTTATCAGGGAAATATATATGTACATATATATACATATTTTATGTTTTATTTATTTTTGAGAGAGCGAGAGAAAGAGACACTGAGTGTAGGCAGTGGGAGGTGGAGGCTGTAGAGAGATGGGTAGACACAGAATCTGAAACAGGCTCCAGGCTCCGAGCTATCAGCACAGAGCCTGATGTGGGGCTCGAACCCATGAACTGCGAGATTGTGACCTGAGTTGGATCAGACCCTTAACCAACTGAACCACCCAGGTGCCCCTGTGTTTATATTTTTGAAGAACCTCCATTCAGTTTTCCATAATGACTATATCCATTTATATTTCCACTGTATACAAGGGTTCCTTTTTTTTTCACATTCTCACCAACACTTCTTATTTTTTTCTTTTTGATAATAGTCATTCTAACAGTTGTGAAGTGATACCTCACTATAGTTTTGGTTTGTATTTCCCTAATGATTAGTGATGGTGGACACCTTTTCATATACCTATTGGCCATTTGTATATTTTCTTTTGAGAAATGTATATTCAGGTCCTTTTTCCCTTTTTAATTATTTTATTTTAATTAATTAATTAATTTTGCAATTTGGTTGTATAGATTTCATAGATATTTTGGATTTTAGCCCCTTACCAGATATATGGTTTGCAAATATTTTTTCCACTTTGTAGGTTGACTTTTCACTCTATTGATTGCTTCCTTTGCTTTCTAGTTTGATGCAATTCCACTTATCTGTTTTTTGCTTTTGTTACCTGTGCTTTTTGTGTTCTACATAAAATATCATTACCCAGATCAATGTCAAGAGGTTTTCTCCTATGTTCTCTTCTAAAAATTTTACAGATTCAAGTCTTACATTTAAGTCTTTAATCCATCCATTGATTAATCCATAATCAATCCATGAGTTGATTTTTTATATGGTGTAAGATAAGGGTCCAATTTCATTCTTCTGCAAATAGATATCCAATTTTTTCAGCACTGTTTATTGAAGAGACTTTCCTTTCCCTGTCGTGTCTTCTTGGCAGTCTTGCAGAAGATCAGTTGAATGTAAATTTGTGGGTTTATTTCTGGGCTCTGTATTCTAGTCCATTCGTCTACATATCTGTTTTTATGCCATTCTCATACTGTTTTGATCACCTCAGCTTGGTGAATATACTTTGAAATCAGGAAGTGTAATGCCTCCAGCTTTGTTCTTCTTGTTCAAGATTCCATATGGATTTTTGGGCTGTTTTTTCTATTTTTGTAAAGATTGCCATTGTGATTTCGATAGCGATTATATTGAATCTGTAGATCACATTGGGTCTAAAGGACATTTTAACAATATTAATTCTTCTGGTCTGTGAACATGGCATGTCTTTCCATTTATCTGTTTCTTCTTTAATTTTCTTCTTCAATGTATTATAGCATTCAGTATGCAAGTCTTTCACTTCTTTGGTTAAGTGTATTCCTAAGTACTTAATTATTTTTGTTCTGATTGTAAATGTGATTGTTTTCATAATTTCCTTCTCAGAAGTTCATGTTCAGTGCATAGAAATACCACTGATTTTTGTATGTTGATTATCTATCTTGAAGCTTTACAGGATTCACTTTTAAGTTCTAATAGTTTTTGTTGTTGTTTAGTTAGGGTTTTCTACACATATTACCATGTCATCTGAAAGTAAAAATAACGTCTTTCTTTCCAATGTAGATAATTGCATTTCATTTTTTTGCCTGCTGCTTTGGCTAGGACTTCCAGTACAATGTTGAATAGAAGTGGTAAGAGTGAACATTCTTGAGTTGTAATAGATATTAGAGAAAAAGCTTTCAGTTTTCCCCATTGATTATGATGTTAACTGTGCAAATATGCTCTTTATTGTGTTGAGGTAAATCCCTTCTGTACCTGTTTATTTGAGAGGTTTTTTTTAAATGTTTTAATTATTTTTGAGAGAGAGAGAGAGGCAGTGTGAGCAGGGGAGGGTCAGAGAGAAAGGGAGACACAGAAACTGAAGACAGGCTCCAGGCTCTGAGCTAGCTGTCAGTGCAGAGCCTGATGCGGGGCTCAAACCCACGAACCATGAGATCACGACCTGAGCCGAAGCTGGATGCTCAACCAACTGAGCCACCCAGGCACCCCTTGAGAGTTTTTATCATGATTGGATGTTGAATCTTGTAAAAACCTTTCCTTGTATCTATTAAGATGATCATGTGGTTTTTAATCTTCATCGATTAATATTGTATATCATACTGATTGATTTGCATATATTGAAAATCCTTGCATCTCAGGGATAAATCCCACGTGTTCACGGTGTGTGATCCTTTTAATGTGCTATTGAATTTGGTTTGCTAGTGTTTTAATGAGGATTTTTGCATCTATGTTCAGGGATATTGGCCTATAGTTTTCTTTCTTGTGATGTCTTTGTCTGGCTTTGGTATCAGGATGGTTCTGGCCTAATGAAATGAGTTTGGAAGTGTTCCATCTTCTTCTATTTTTGAAAGAGTTTGAAAAGCTTTGCTATTAATTATTTTTTGAATGTTTGATGGAATTCACCTATGAAGTCATCTGGTTTTGGGTTTTTGTTTTTGGGAAGTTTTTGTTTACTAATTTAATCTTCTTATTTGTTATTGGTCTATTTAGGCTTCCTATTTTTTCTGGATTTCTGTTTTGGCAAGTTGTCTGTTTCAAGGACTTTATCCATTCATCAAGATTATCCAAATTATTGGAGTATAATTGTTCATACCAGTACTTTATGGGCCTTTTGATTTCTGAGGCATCTATTGCAATGTCTCCTCTTTTATTTCTGTTCTTATTTATCTGAGTCTTCTCTTTTTCTTAGTCTAGCTAAGATTTGTCAATTTTATTTATTTTTCAAAACTCTTTTATTGAGTTTTCTACTTTTCTATTCTCTATTTGATTTTTTTTCTTGTTCTAATTTTTATTATTTCCTTCCTCCTACTAACTTCCTAACTCCTACTAACTTTTCGGGTGTACAGTTGGGTCTGAAAATCGCAGGCCCTTAACCAGGGGCAGAGGTCTGCTCCTGGACCAGGCAGAGTGGGGTGGAGCCAGATTCACTGGGGATTGGGGCTACTTCTGGTCCTTGACTGGGACCAGCCAGCCTGACTTTGAGACATGGGCCTACCTTCTCAAAGCAGCCCTCCTCAGTCGTGGCTCCTCTAGGCATTCACTGTCTTCTGTCTACATCCAAAGCTTCCACAAAGATACTCTGTCTGTGAATAGCTGCCAAGTCATTATTTCTGTGGGGTATATGAACTGGGAACCTCCTATTCTGCCATTTTGCTGATGTCCTGAACTATTCTTTTCTGAATATTCTTTTATTACGTGAATTTTAAGAATGGAAGTTTTTCTTTTCTTTCCTCACTTGAAAATTCCTTTTCATTAACTGTCCTTTTTCTACTTTGTCAACATATAAGTGTGGGGTATTTATTTTATCTCTAGGATTTTCTCATTGCATCTGACAGGTCATTTTATTAAGCAAAGCTCCTATACACTATTGCCAAATGAAATTGGACCTCAGATATTCCTCCCTAACAGTACAGAGACTTTAGAAAACTTGAACACCAGTTGTCAATCATTGCTTGCTGGTTTATGTTATATTGTTCATATTTTAGAGCTAAAGCTTGATTGTTTGATTTTCACCATCCTTCCCATTACTATTTTTTACAGCTTATGTTAAAAATTTTGTCAAATATTTACCATTTTCTCTGCTCATAATTTCTTTTTATATTTCAGATTTTCTTTCTGGATCATTTTCCCTTTTCTTGACACACACCCTTTTCCCCCCCTCTTTTGTAAATGTTTAATCACAACTGTATGTAGGGTTTTTTTGTTGTAAAATTTTGTAATTTTTTAAATATAGTTTATTGTCAAATTGGTTTCCATATAACACCTGGTGCTTCTCCCCACAGTTGCCCTCCTCCATGACCATCAGCCCCCTTCTTCCTTCCCCCTCCCCCTTCAGCCCTCAGTTCCTTCTCAGTATTCAATAGTCTCTCATGATTTGTGTCCCTCTCTCTCCCCAACTTTCTTTCCCCCTTCCCCTCCCTATGGTCCTCTGTTAGGTTCTCCTGTTAGACCTATGAGTGAAAAAATATGGTATCTGTCCTTCTCTGCCTGACTTATTTCACTTAGCATAACACCCTCGAGGTCCATCCACTTTGCTACAAATGGCCAGATTTCATTCTTTCTCGTTTCCATGTAGTACTTTACTGTGTATATATCCCACATCTTCTTTATCCATTCATCGGGTGATGGAAATTTAGGCTCTTTCCATGATTTGGTTATTGTAGAAAGTTGCCGCTATGAACATTGGAGAACATCTGCTCCTATATATCAGCACTTCTGTATCCCTTGGGTAAATCCCTCGCAGTGCTATTGCTGGGTCTTGGGGGAGTTCTACTGATAACTCATTGAGGAACCTCCATACTATTTTCCAGAGCGGCTGCACCAGTTTACATTCCCACCAACAGTGTAGGAGGGTGCCCATTTCTCCACATCCTCGCCAGCATCTATAGTCTCTTGATTTGTTCATTTTAGCCACTCTGACTGGCATGAGGTGGCATCTCAGTGTGGTTTTGATTTGTATTTTCCTGATGATGAGTGACGCTGAGCATTGTTTCATGTGTCTGTTGGCCATCTGGATGTCCTCTTTGGAGAAGTGTCTGTTCATGTCTTCTGCCCATTTTGTCACTGGGTTATTTGTTTTGTGGGTGTGAAGTTTGGTGAGTTCCTTGTATATTTTAGATACTAGCCCTTTATCTGATATGTCATTTGCCACTATCTGAAAACCATTCTGTCGGTTGCCTATTAGTTTTCTTAATTGTTTCCTTTGCAGTGCAGAAGCTTTTTATCCTGATGAGGTCTCAATAGTTTATTTTTGCTCTTTATTCCCTTGCCTTTAGGGATGTGTTGAGAAGGAAATTGCTGCGGTTGAGGTCAAGGAGGCTGTTTCCTACTTTCTCCTCTAGGATTTTGATGGTTTCCTGTCTCACATTCAGGTCCTTCAGCCATTTTGAGTTTATTTTAGTGCATGGTGTAAGGAAGTGGTCTAGTTTTATTCTTCTGCATGTTGCTGTCCAGTTCTCCCAGCACCACCTGCTAAAGAGGCTGTCTTCTTTCCATTGGAGACTCTTTCCTGCTTTATCAAAGATTAACTGGCCGTATATTTGTGGGCACAGTTCTGAGTTCTTTATTCTATTCCATTGGTCTATGTGTCTGTTTTTGTGCCCATACCATACAGTCTTGATGATGACAGCTTTTCTTCTTCAATATTACTTTGTCTATTCGGGGTCTTTTGTGGTTTCATATGAATTTGAGGATAGTTTGTTCTAGCTTTGAGAAGAATGCTGGTGCAATTTTTACTGGGATTGCATTGAATGTGTAGATTGCTTTGGGTATTAATGACATTTTCACAATGTTTATTCTTCCAATCCATGAGCACGGAGTGTTTTTCCATTTCTTGGTGTCTTCTTCAATTTCTTTCATAATTTTTCTATAATTTTCATCATACAGGCCTTTTACATCCTTGGTTACATTTATTCCTAGGTATTTTATGGTTTTTCATGCAATGACACACACCCTTTAATCAGAAACTGGTAGAGGAAAATGCTCAGTATTATGTTTCCTTGAAAGTGTCTTTATTTCATCTTCATTCTGTCATGTGAGGAAACCCTGAGAAGTGTGCAGTCTGCAACCTAGAAGAGGACCCTTACCAGCTCTCAGTCATGCTGGCACCCTGATCTTGGACTTCCAGTCTCTAGAAGTATGATAGATATACTTCTGTTGTTTGTAAGTTACCCACCCTATAGTAGTTTGTTATATTAACCTGAATGGACTAAGTCAATGCTTCATCCATATGTAAAAAAAGTGAGTGATGAAAATTCAGAATGAAGAGGGACTTCCATATTTTATCATTCGTTCCTTCTAAGAACTCTCATTCAGGCACAGAGGGAGACATATATTCACCTGATTTGCAATGAAACCTCTTTCTTGATGGTTGTACCACTTTGGTGTTCCAGTGCCTCTCCACTGCAACCTACTCTTAGGCTGACATACAACTCCCTCCTTGCCAACTAACCAGAGGCAGAGGTGAGCAGGAAAAGTGTGTAATATCAGCAGCACTGACTTCCCTGCCAAAGTGCCCATTAACCTCTAAACCTCTGGTGATCTCTGGGTGGTGTCTGGATGGAACAATTGAGTCATTCACTGAATCACACTGATAATGGTCAGAGCATTCACTTGGTAGCTCATCAATGCTCTGACTGATGAATTTCCTCTTTATTTCTTTATGGTTATCATGCTCACAGAAGTTCAAGGCAAGGGATAACTCAGGAAAATTTCCTGGGAATTCTCTTCTCCTCCTGTATGTGGTCAGCCCTTCACTCAGTATCATGGCATAATAGTTGTATTAGCAGATCTCTTCTATTGTACAAGTTCAAGCCAATAAAATCAAGCTGTGAGCTAACAGATGTTTATGTTTATCAAACACCTTTATGGTTGGTAGGTTTGTTGACATATACAGTCTCTTGAAAGCCTCATTTCAGTAGCTTGTCTAATCACTACTGTCATTACCCAGTGATTGGTAAGTAAGTTAGCATTCATATTCAGATCCTCCAACTTCAGTGCTAATCACTTTTTCCACTTCAGCACAGTGAGGCTTTCCCCCTGATTTTTAGTGATGTTACAGCTACTGGAAGAGACAGTCATGGATTTTGACTTCATAGATAGTGTAGGGTAAAAACAGCCATTGATGTGGGTTACCTTCCTTTCTCTTTTGTGTCACTATGAATGTCACATTTCAAATGCTGCTGCCCTGATTTCTTCATCTGATCTTCAGTTTTCTGATGGATACTGTGCTAATCTGTATTAATTTTAGTGGGTTCAAGTCCATCAGGTTGGAAAGTCCGTTTGACTCTGGAAACCTGAGGCTTTAGAGGCAGCTGGTAGGGACCTATTGTGTGATTCTGAAGAAATTTCTTAATCATTTGGGGTCACTTTTCTTATTTACATGAAAAAGGTAGCCTATATCAATGATTTTTAATACCTCATTTTTAATCCTAAGAACCCTTTTCTTGGGCATCAAATAAAATATGAGATGGACCTTAGTGTGTCCCACAGACAAAATTAGTTGACTCTGGTTGAAGCAGGAATGGAGCCCAGAGCACTGCCTTAACTTTCCTGTTTCACCTATTGTGGCTCTTGAGACATTGATCCAGATTAAGTAGATGATTGTTAAATTACTATTATTAGTTGCTAGAGGGCTTTTTAAACTGTTTACCAAATACCTAATGCTGAGGGATTCTGAACTTTTTTACATCTGTTGGACTTAAATCGTAGCTGGATGCCTGGGTTTGAATTCCTAATCTATTTCTTTATTATTCGAGCAGTCTTTTGAAAATCATTTAATCTTTATGCCTCCTCTGTTTCTGTATCTTTAAAATAAGGATAAAAATAGTACCTGCCTTAGGGGTGCCTGCAGCGTTTGACTTCAGCTCAGGTCACGATATGGCTGTTCGTGAGTTTGATCTCTGTGTTGGACTGTGTGCTTACAGCTCAGAGCCTGGAACCTGCTTCAGATTCTGTGTCTCCCTCCATCTCTGCCCCTCCCCTGCTTGAGCTCCCGGTCTCTCTCAAGAATAAATAAACATTAAAAAAAATAATAGTACTCACCATACAGGTTTATTGTGAAGACTAAAATAGTTCATGTATGCAAAGCATTTAGAATAGTGACTGGCACTATATAAATAGTAGCTATTACTCTTATCATCTTGATGATCTAGGAGGACTTTGTAGGGAGTGGTTAACAGTGACCAGCTGGCTTCTTGAGAATATAGACCTGGAAGACCTTCCAGATGTCATGTGTTCCAGTGTCTCCTAAATGGGTTTTTATAGAGGCTTTCTGGGGTCATTTGTTAAAATGCAGATCCTGGGACCTCACTGCTAGACTTACTCAGCCAGTATCTCCAAGGAAGCAATATGGGAATCTGAATTTATAACAAGTGTTTTACAAGATATTTATGAATAGGCAAGTTGGAAAATACTGTGGTATTCAATTGTTTCACAGACGAGAAAGCTGAGTGCCTGGAAGGAGAGATGACTTACTCAAGGCCAGAGTTAGTGGTAGAAATGGTACTAGAACCCAGTTCCTGGTCCCTGGTTCAGTGTTATTGTCACTCATCTCTTGTTGATGGTTCTGCCATTTCTATCCAGGTGTCTGAGGCTGGCTGTGTAGGAGGAGCGGTTTTCAGGACAACTTTACCAAAGCAGCACTTGACTGCGAGCACAATTTACCTGCCAAAAGGGGGTGTGAATTTTCTTCTTTAGGTGGATTTGAGTGTTCATGTTTATTCTTGACTTTGTGCTTCCAGGATAATGATCCCTGGGAATCCATGTGTCTTGAACGATCTCAACGTCTGGTAATAGTTCTCACTGTCCAGATTGCACAGGAATGAGCAGTGCATTTCAGAGTGCAAGTCAGTGCCAAGAGGGTCCAGGAGTGGGCAGATAGATGACATGAAAATGCCGAAGTGCTGAGCACACTTAACCGGTTTGCATCATGTGAACCACTTTGGAGCCTGAGGACAGAAACCAAAAATATGCTTGTTCAGAGACAGCCAGTTATTACTAGTGCCGTTATTGTTATTATCATCATTATCACTGCCACCCTTCTTTTCTTCTAAACTTACAGGTAGGTGATTGGGTGGTGTCTCTGGGAGCAGTCCTGCAGGAAGTCAAAGCTACCAGGAATGACAGCGAGTAAGTGTGGGAGCATGCTCAGTCTCCAGCTCAAACCACCCTCTCAGCTCCCCTGCCCACCAGCTTTGTTATCACAGTGAAGTCAATTTTCCACACCCAGCGCTTGTTCTAACAATAAAGAACATAGAGAAATGCATAAAGTAAACTGATCCTGCTGAGGAATTCATACCCTCTGCAGGATAAGGGAGGAGAACAAAGGCTGGGGGAACCAGGACAGGGGGGAGGGGCTGTTGGAGAGTCCCATGGACTCTGTTTGTGGAGAGTAGGTGGAGGCCTTGAATTTGAAGAGATTTAGAGATTGGAAGATAAGATGTAATTGGAGTCCAGGGCCTTGGGGGGAAGTGCCAATTTAAACTCTGTGGGTGGGATTGGACCTCACTTTCAGGTAAAAGAGGAAATTCAATTGAGTGCCTTACAAAAAAGAAAACTATTTATGTGTCCACTTTTTTTTTTTAATAGTTTATTGTCAAATTGGTTTCCATACAACACCCAGTGCTCTTTCCCATAAGCGCCCTCCTCCATCACCACCACCTCTTTTCTCCCCTTCCCCTTCAACCCTCAGTTCATATTCAGCATTCAGTAGTCTCTCAAGTTTTGCATCCCTCTCTCCCCAACTTTCTTTCCCTCTTCCCCTCCCCCTGGTCCTCCATTAGGTTTCTCCTGTTTTCCTGTTAGACCTATGAGTGCAAACATATGGTTTCTGTCCTCCTCTGCCTGACTTATTTCGCTTAGCATGACACCCTCAAGGTCCATCCACTTTCCTACAAATGGCCATATTTCATTCTTTCTCACTGCCATGTAGTACTCCATTGTGTGCAGAGCCCGAGAGACAAAGGGAAGAGACAGAGAGACTGAACACGCTCATAATATGTGCCTACTCTTCCCCAGCCTTGTGCTGCTGCTGCAGATAACAAATCTCACTCTTGTCTGTACAACAGAAAATGCTGGAGCCTGATGGAAATGTGTGTGTGTGTGTGTGTGTGTGTGTGTGTGTGTGTGTGTGTGTTTGAAGGCAAGTTCTTGTCTCTAATCTGAATTTTATAGATAGAGCCTGAGTCTGAGCTAAGGAGTGTAGGGCAGATTCCCAAGATGTAAAATAGGGGAGATTTCATTTGTCCTCCCAGCCAGTCCCTTGTTCTCTAGCCAAAAGCTCATTTTAAGCTTCTTTAACAATTTACTTTATTTCTTCAATTGAGTAAATATTTGGCATGACCTAAGTTAGAAGAGGAGTGAAATACTAGGACTTACAATTACATGGTTTTTCCTAAGCAGTCCTGGACTAAGCAACATTTTCCCACATTTACAGTGCAGTTAACACTAATATTCATGTTGATGACCATAAGGCACTAAAAGATTCTGGAATATTTTCTTAGTCCTTAAGCAATTCTGAATGATATTCTTTCAGGTTTTACTGTGGATTAATAAATACTTAGAAATAAGTTGAAAATCAGAGATTCCATGGTGTTCACCTTATTTTTCAGAAAAAGAAATGGAAAAGTAGGATAATTGACTTGTCTAAAGTCACTCTGATTGGTGAGTAGCAGAACTGAGATTACAATTTAGGTCTTTTAATTCATTTCTATTCTATTCTATTCTTTTAAAATTCAGCCAGTTCATAGTATGGTATTTCCTCTCTGGCAGGATAAATTTGTGTTCTAGAGTATGCTCAGCACTAAGCTGTTTAATATGCTTGTGTGTGTGAGAGACAGAGACAGCAAAAAAATGATAAGATATGGTACTAGCTGTCCAAGTGCTTATAAGCTAGTTGGGGATATGAGTCCTTTACAGGTCTACCTGCAGTAATGACTGGTAAAATTCCATGGTGTTTCCCAAACTTTTATGTGCATGAGTTTCACTGGGAATGTTGTTAAAATGCAGATTCTAATTCAGTAGGACAGGGATGAGGGCTGAAAGTCTGTATTTCTAACAAACTCTCAGGTGAAGCATTGCTGTCAGAAGAGGCATACTTTGAATAATGAGGCAAGGCAGCAGATAATTAAGGGGCAAATTATGTGGTGTAATTATAAGATATGAAGGAGTTGAGAGTAATGAAGGGTAATCAGGGAAAGTTTCATGGAACACATGGAATTTGAGCTCATCTTGAGTAATGGTCTGACTGAGTTGGTGAAGGAGTTAGGTAAAGGGATAAAGAGTGAAGTGTGAAGGTACCAGGCAGGAATGTCCAAACCGTGCTTGGAAAATGGGAGCAAACTTGCCCATTGGGATCAGATGGTAGTAAGATGGTATGGGGGCACCTGGGTGGCTCAGTTGGTTAAGCGTCAGAATTCAGCTCAGGTCATGATCTCCTGGTTTGTGAGTCCAAGCAGCACATCGGACTCTGTGCTGACAGCTCAGAGCCTGGAGTCTGCTTTGGATTCTTTATCTCCCTCTCTCTCTGTTCCTCTCCCATGTTCACACACGCATACACACACACTCTCTCCTTCTCAAAAATAAATAAATATTTAAAAAAACGCTATGGCAGGCAGCCTCTGAGATGCCCCCATCTGACTCCTCCTGGAATTTCTGTTTTTGTGCATGGCCTGGGGCCAGTGACTCCCTTCTGAAGAACAGAAGTTAGCAAAATCAAGGGGATGCCATTTCCAAGATTAGGTGACAAAGAGACTATGACTTTCATCCTCCTCCCTCTGATGCACCATCACTTTCTCTAAAGGAGTGATCAGCTGCCCTGTAGAGAGGTCTGTGTAGCAAGGAGCTGGTGGGGTGTTTCCAGTCAACAGCCAATGAGGATCCAAGGCTCTACAAGAGCCCTGTGAGTGAGGGAAGTAATCCTTCCTGAGTCAGACCTTGAGATGCCTGCAGCCTCGGCAGACACTGAGAGGCTGAGCTGGAGGGAGGACCCAGCTAAGCCATTCCCAGATTCCTGACCCACAGAAACAAGGCAGTAATTAATGTTTGTTGTTTTAAGTTGCTACATTTGGCGGTAGTCTGTTACAGAGCCATAGGTAACTAATACAGTTGGAAATAATTTTGAAAGAGAATGAGATCATGTGACATGTGATTTTGGAGCAGGGAGGGGCTTGAAAGACTGGCACAGTTCGGACATGATCTGAAAGATGTGGTTAAGTTCTAAGTTCTCTCTCTCTCTCTCTCTCTCTCTCACACACACACACACACACACACACACACAGCTTTATGGAGATACAATTCATATATCAAATAATGCACATACTTAAAGTATACTACTTATATATTTTTTATATTCAGAGTTTTGAAACTCCTGTAATCCATTTTTGGATATTTTCATCATCCTTCATACAAACCCAATACCTATCAGCCATCATACCCCATTTCTTCCCAAACCAAAGTAACCACTAACGTATTTTCTGTCTCTATGGATTTTCCTATTCTGGACATTTTAGAGGAATAGAATAATATGTAACCTTCTTTCATATGTGGCTTCTTGCACTTAGCATAATATTTCTAAGGTTTATCTGTGTTGTAGCTTGTATCTGTATAATGTGACTTTTTACGGCCAAGCAATATAACATTGTATGGATCTATCCCATTTTGCTTATTTCTTGATCAGTTCATGGATATTTGGGTTATTTCTACCATTTGGCTGTTAGAATTAATGTTGTTATGAACTTTCTTCCGTAAGATTTTGTGTGGCCTGTGTTTTCATCTCTCTAGGGTATATGATGATGAGTAGAAATCCTGGGTCATATCATAACTCTGTGTACAACTGTCAAACTGTTTTCCAAAGCAACTGCACCATTTTACATTTTTACTAGTAATGTATGTGGGTTCCAATTTTTCCTCTGGTTGTTTGTGTTTTTAATTATACATCTTCCTAGAGGGTGTGAGGTGGTATGTCTGATTTCAATTTCTCTGACTAATGATATCACTTTTCATGTGCGTGTTTTCCATTTGTGTATCTTCCTTGGAAAAATATCTATGTAAATCCTTTGTCCATTTTTAAATTGGGTTATTTGTCTTTTTATTATTAATAGGTAGTTTTTTATATACTTTAGATACAAGTCTTTTGTCAGATCTATGAGTTGCAAAAATATGCTCTCATTCTGTGGATAGTCTTTTGAAGATGTCCTTCAGAGCACAAGTTGGTTTTAATTTTGATGAAGTCGGATTTGCCTATTTTTACTTCAGTCACTTATGCTTTTGGTATTGTATCTAAGAAAACTTTGCTTTGTCCATGGTCACTAAGATCTAATCCTATGTTTTCTTCTAGGCTCTTTGTATTTTTAGCTGTCCAATTTAGGTCTACTATCCATTTGGAGTTAGTTTTTGTGTCTCTCTGCCCCTTCCCCACTCACACCCTGTGTGTCTCTTTCTCTCAAAAATAAATAATAAAAATATGAAAAAATATGAAAACAATCTTTAGTAGAATTCACTAGTGAGACCAGTAGTGTCTGGGTTTTTCTTTGTGGGAAGTTTTAGAATTATTAATGCTATTTCTTTACTTTCAATAGCTCTATTCAGAATTTCTGAGGGTTTTATTTGTTTGGTTTGTTTTTTGAGTTGGTTTCCCTAGTTTGTCTTTTTTTTTCTTTTATAGTTTGTTGTCAAGTTGGTTTCCATATAACACCCAGCGCTCATCCCAACAAGTGCCCTCCTTCATGCCCATCTCTCCTTTTTCCCTCTCCCCCACCCCCATCAACCCTGTTTGTTCTCAGTATTTAAGAGTCTCTTAAGGTTTGTCTCCCTCCCTCTTTTTAACTATTTTTCCCCCTTCCCCTCTCCCATGGTCCTCTGTTAAGGTTCTCTTGCTTCACATATGAGTGAAAACATACGGTATCTGTCCTCTGCCTGACTCATTTCACTTAGCATAACATCGTCCAGTTCCATCCATGTTGCTACAAATGGTCAGATTTCATTCTTTCTCATTGCCACGTAGTATTCTATTGTATATATAAACCACATCTTCTTGATCCATTCATCAGTTGATGGACATTTATGCTCTTTCCATGATTTGGCTATTGTTGAAGTGCTGCTATGAACATTGGGGTACATGTGCCCCTACGCATCAGTACTCCTGTATCCCTTGGGTAAATTCCTAGCATTGCTATTGCTGGGTCATAGGGGAGGTTTTTTTTTTTTAATGTTTATTTATTTTTGAGAGAGAGAGAGAGAGACAGAGACAGGGTGCAAGCAGGGGATGGGCAGAGAAAGCAGGAGACATAGAATCAGAAGCAGGCTCCAGACTCTGAGCTGTTAGCACAGAGCCAGAAGCAGGACTTGAACCCACAGACTGTGAGATCATGACCTGAGCTGAAGTTGGCTGCTTAACTGACTGAGCCACTCAGGCACCCCAATGTAGTTTGTATCTAAGAATTTGTCCATTTAACCTATCTAATTTGTTGGCATGGGTTCATGGTTTTCTCTTGTCATCCCTTTGAATTTTGTGAGGTTAGTATTGATGTCTCTTCTCTCAGTTCTGATTTTTGTAGTTTGAATCTTCTCTTATGTTTTCTTGGTTAATATAGCTAAAAGTTTGTCAATATTGTTTATCTTTTCAAAGGACCAATTTTGGTTTCATTAATTTTTAATTTTTTTATTCCCTATTAATTTCCAGTCTAATGCTTATAATTTCATTTCCTTCCTGTTACATGCTTTGGCTTAACTTAATTTCTTTTTTCAGCATCTTAATGTGAAGGTTAAGTTACTGCTTTGACATCTTTTTTTGTTAAATATAGGCATTTTCAGCTATAAATTTCCCTCTAAGCATTGCTTTATTTGCATATCGTAAGTTTAATGTATTGTGTTTTTACTTTCATTCATCTCAAGGATTTTTACATTTCTCTCATTCTTTCTTCTTTGTCCCACTGGCTATTCAGGAAGGTGTTATTTAATTTGTATATATTTACAAATCTTCTAAATATTTTTCTGTTATTGATTTCTAATTTCATTCCATTATGGTTAGCAGACATAGTTGGTACAATTTCATTCTTTTTAAATTTATTGAGGCTTGTTTTCTCATCTAGCACAGATGCTGGGTCTTTGAGAAATTTTCATGTGTATTTGGGAAGAATATGTATTCTGCAGGTGTTGGTTAGAGCATTTTATACATGCATGTTAAGTCTACTTTTGTAGTGTTGTTTAATTCTTTTGTTTTCTTTTTGATTTTCTCTCTAGTTTTTCCATCTTTTTAGAAAGAAACAGCAATTATTGTTGTTGAATCATTTATTCTCTCCTTCAATTCTGTCATTTTTTGCTTTATGTATTTTGGGGTCTTGGTTGTTAAATGCATTATGTTGGTAATTGTTATATGTTTCTGGTGAATTGGCCCTTTATTATTTTGAAATGTCTGTCTCTATGTCTAGTAACTTTTGTGTTGCTGTTTTAAAGTCTGTTTTGGCTGATACCAGTGTATCTACTGGAGCTTTCTTGTGGTGGTTGTTTGCATCACGTATTTTTTCCCCATCCTTTTACTTTCAATCTTGTGTATCTTTGAATATGCAGAACAAATAGGTGGATCTTGTCTTTTTTATCCAGTCTGATAATCTCTGACTTTCATTGAGTTGTTTAATTCATTTATGTTGAATACTATTATTGGTATAGTTGGATTTATATTTGCTATTTTACTCTTTGTTTCTTATATATCTCGTGTCCTTTATGGTTTTCCTTTGCTGCTTTCTTTTACATTAAATGAATAGTTTCTAGTGTAACATTTTAATTCCTTTAATGAAATTTTTTTCAGTATTTTTTAAGTTATTTTCTGATAAAATAGAGAAAGAAGTTCCTTATGTGTGAGAAAATAGGAAAATTTTACTTAAATATTCACTTAAATATTAAACATAAATATTTTTAAGCTTATTTATTTTGAGAGAGATAGAGAGAGTAAGCAAGTAGTGGATGGGTAAAGAGAAGAGAGAAAGAATTCCAAGCAAGATCCATGCTGTTAACACAGAGCCCAATGTGGGGCTCGATCTCACAAACCATGAAATCATGACCTAAGTTGAAATCAAGAGTTGGATGCTTAACTGACTTAGCCACCCAGGCACCCCAGATTACCATTAAAGTACAGGGTTATGTGTATATATGGAGGGGGACAGACAGACAGAGACAGAGAGGAGGCAGATGTATTTTTCATATTTTTGATTCTCATAGAAATATTGAGGGAAGAGCTGTTGAAAGACCATAAAGGTACTTCAAGCAATAATGTCTAATTTTATATCATAGCAAGTAGAAAGTCATCTAGTAAGCTGATATCTATCCAGGAGGGTAGCTTACAGATACCAGGTAAGTAATAATCAGGTTGGTAATTAAGAAGAATGAAACTTTATGTGTGCCTTGAACTTTCAAACTTTCCTCTTCACCTTGAGTAAGACTGATTTTGTCACAAGGTCACACTCATTTGAATACAGAAGTGTTTCCATGATTGGATGTGATCTTGATCTACCAATAGCTGCTTGATTTAAACAGGGTGTTTTCCCCATATGGAGACCATCCAGTCATGATTACTTCCCACGTTTTTCCGCAGGGAAAGATTCTGTATTTATGTTAATTGTTTCAAAGTGGTCACAAGGTAATTGGCTGCTGTTTATAGTTATTTGCCCTTCACTTTAAGTTTTTCAGAAACAGATCTTGGCACAGTCTCACAAATAAAAGCCCTGTTTACCAGATTTCTGCAGCCACCAAACTTTGGATCTGTGAATTCTACAGACTATAGAGGGTGGTTAAGAAGGTTTATATTTGAAAGGAAGATTATTGCTTAAAGTACCTCATAGTTGATGGTGTTTCATTCATACGAACTTTAAAATTTGGCTTCTATAGCTATTTCCTCTTCTATATACTCTATTCTACCTTCCCTACCCAACCCAGCCCCTTAACTATTTCAAATTCATCTTTTATCTCTGATGAAATTCTCTACTAAGTGTAAGAGTATTATACTTTTACAAGAGCAAGTAACTTAAAGAAAATTAAGCTGTTTGGGTTTTGAAAGCCCAAACTTCAATCACGGCAGTGAAAGCCTTTGGAAATATTACTCACTGCTGCTTAAAACATCCCTGGGAAGTGAGTCAATGTTTTATTTTTCTCTGTTGGATGTTATTAGGTAGGGACAACCAAAAGCAGTCAAAGCAAGGTTAAGTCATTTATATAAGACCCTAGTGAAGAACCCAGAGTTAAAATCCAGGTCATTCTTTCCTGAGACTTCCTCTTTCTCAAGATCATTTTCCTCTCTAAAACAGCATTCTATTCACTAATATAATATCAGCATTAACCTGATATTTGCTTCCAGGACTCACTTGACTAAAACAAGAGAGGAAAAGGTTTACATTAATTGTAAGGTGAATTTATAATTGATCACATGAATGGGAGGTGAGGTGGCAGAGGTAATTATTCCCTCTGGGGTAAGGTCAGAACCCCACATTATGCTCTTGGCTTTTTATTCCTGAGGATTGCTCACATCATTTCATATCTCTTATGTATGATTATCCATATGTGAAATGGAGCTCATCATAAGTACATGGCTGTGAGGGGACATTGTTAGGAATGCTTTATTATCACATCAACTATCACATCAACTAGAGTTGAAGGATAAAGATGGGAAGGAAGCCACAATATACTCATCAACCTGACCATGGACCTGCCCTGCCCAGTCTTTGCTGTGTACTCACAAATGACCACACAAATTCTGTTTTATATTCTTATCTTCTAAAACAGTTCCTTGATTCTAAGATGCTATACATATAAATATGCACCATCGATTTAATAATATCATCAGGGAAAAGTTTTTATATCAAGTGCATGTGCCTATGGAAAGAGGTATCCCAATCTCAGGAACTTTAATATAGGAAGAATCTATCTTAGAATCAAGGAAATGAAGTACTTGTTCAGCACTTATCTACCATTTACTCTTTTATTTAAAGAAAAATGTTTTTGAAAGATCGAGTGTGAGCAGGAGAGGGGCACAGAGAGAGACACATACAGAATCCAAAGCAGGCTCCAGGCTCAGAGTTGCTAGCACAGAGCCCACTGTAGGGCTTGAACTCACGAACCATGAGATCATGACCTGAGCTGAAGTCGGACACTCAACTAATTGAGCCACCCAGGTGCCCCACCATTTACTGCTTTGAATTGAATCTGCTTCCTCAAGCCCAATAAAAAAAGAATATAGAGAGTTCTGTTTCCCTAGTCGCTATTAAATAGCAGGTCCATTGGTTGTTTGTGCTGGTGGCCTCCAACTCACGATGTGGTATTTTCTAGGTATCCATAGTATGATTATGTATTTCCCTGTGTTAGTAAATACACTTCAACCTAGAATATTCTAGGTTCTGTAAAGGTAAAAGACAAAGGCAAAAGCCCTAAGTGCTTGGCTAAACGTTACAGTTAATGAAATACCTATTTACTAGATAAATAGTAAGAAGAGCTCATCTGTTTTATAATGTTTCTATTAGATGTCCTTTCAATGAGAGATAAATTATTCCTTCCAGTTCTACATATTTAAAGAACTATATTAATACCCAGAGACGATGCAAAAATCTATGTCATAGGTTAATACCATGTATAAGCCTGTGGTGTCTCTGACCTCTAACTGTCCTTTGGTAGTTTTTTAAATGACAGCTGGTTTTATTATGTTCTGATGGTGTCACATTGCTCAACCTCAGTTGCTTGCTTCTGGTTGAGATGTTTGGTTTTGTTGCAGCAGCTGAGAACAAAACCTAAGCTGTGTTTTTGGTTAGAACAGTAGGATGTGGGGAAAGCTACACTGTACAGCTAACATTGAGCACATTGGGTTAAGCAATTATATTGGTCCTACAGTGTGGTGTTATTTAAAAATGCTGTTTTGTTATGTGGTCTTCTAAGGTCCTCTGCAATGTTCTTATGTGATGTTAGGGTATACAATGAGCTTTTTTTCAGTTAGACACTATATTCCCCTCCAAAGGTTCTGGCACATGGTTTTAGTGGGATGTTTTAGACACCAACACAGTCATAGATTTTATATATTATTAAAAAAACTCAGTAATTTTAATACCTCTTTCTGTATAACTTTATTCTTTTTTTTTAACATTTTTAATGTTTTATTTTAATTTTGAAAGAGAGAGAGAGACAATGTGAGCAGGGGAGGGTCAGGGAGAGGGAGACACAGAATCTAAAGACATGCTCCAGGCTCTGAGCTGTCAGCACAGAGCCCGATGCAGGGCTCGAACCCACAAACTGTGAGATCATGACCTGAGCTGAAGTCGGATGCTTAACCAACTGAGCCACCCAGGTGCCCCTGTCTCACTTTATTCTTGATTGAAAACTAATGGTCCATTTTATTTTTTTATTTTTAATAAAAAAGTCCAATAATTAACATACCATGTTATATGAGTTTCAGGTGTGCAATATAGAGATTCAGCAAGTCTGTACATTATCAGTGCTCATCATGATAAGTGTATTCTTCATCCACCTTTACCCATTTCACCTATCCCCCTACCTCCCCTCTGGTAACCACCAGTTCTTCATATTTGAGAGGCTGTTTTGTTTGTTTGTCTCTTCTTTTTCCTTTGTTTTGTTTCTTAAATTGCACATATGAGTAAAATCATATGGTATTTGTCTTTCTCTGAGTAACAGTCCACTTTAAAATAGAACTTCCATAAAGAGATTTTCTTGGTATTAAACAAAGGAGTGCTTTATGACACCTTACACACTGAGAATTAGAGCCCTTTTCAAGTCTTATTTATTAGGTTTTATCTTCTAGTTCTGGGAGTTGCTCCCATTGTAGTCCTCTGTTACCTACTGACCCTGCAGCTTGATGCTCTTACTTGCTAGAATGGAGCCTATTTCTTCTGCTCAGTTTCTTCTTCATCCTCGCTGGTGCACCAGCTCCATGCTTGGATCTACTAATTTCATTTCCTTGTCTGGGTTATGTTTAAAGATTTCTAAATCATTTTTATTTTTTAAAGGCCTGCTCTGCTCTGACCTCTTCCCTGAGACTTTTCTTCAATTTCATTTGCTTGTGAGATGTCCCTCTGCTCTGAATTCTCTAGCATTTGCTGTTTTCATTTCACGTCTAACAGTTAATCATTTACTGGTTTGTGTTATTTTTCAATTGTTTCCTGTGTTTGCTCTGCATTTTCCATGATCTTTCAAATGACTACAGAGCATAAAAAATATTGCATACTGCTTTTGTAAACTTGATGGCACTTAACACAGCATTCAACACATAGTGATATCCCAGTAATGGTTAGCTAAATTGAATTGAGCTTTTTCTTCAGATTGTGGTTTTGCAGTAATGTTCTCGTTGAAATTTCCAACCACTAGTATGGAACACCATCAGCCTAAAAAGTGTTCGAATATCAATAAGCTAGCATCATTATAGTGCTGTGTCTCATTGAATAATGGTAAGTGCTTGAGTATGCATGGAATTAGAATGGGCATAAATTACTTAAAAGATAGATTATCTGCCCTCTAGAAAATTACATTTACATCAACATTGCACCGAGTGAGCATAGTCACCTTTTAGAAGGGCCAAGATTTATGAAAGAATTTTATGTTTTCCTTTGTAACTGTTGTGAAAAGCCATAAGTAATTTTACTCTGCAAGTATAGTAAGCATATTCATGCAGTCATTGGTGACAAACAGTTTATGCATATATTTTAGAAAATGTATGCTGAAAAACCCTTAGTTGAAACCACTGGTTTATGAAAGTAAACATAAAATGAAAATATAGAGATGAAAGAAGGCTTTGGAACAAAAATTAAGTCTGGTTTATAAAATATTCAGAAATTTATCATTACTAGATCATATTTATTGATTGGAAACCTGTGTTTTTCTTTCTTCTGTTGCAAGAATGACACATATTAGTGTTAAATTTATAACATTTCTTTATTCCAATATCAATTGCTTGGCTGTGACTAATATTCCTTAGTGAATTTACTATGTTGTAACTCAAATATTCAATCTGTGTTTAGATGTTTGAGGACACAAGAGAACTTGATGAGAATATGGTTGACTGATCTTTTTCATATCAATCATTCAGAAAACAAAAGTCTAATGGAAAACTTGATCATCTTCTAGCTCTACCCTTGCTTCTGGGCACAATCATGCAAAGATTGGTTTGGGCAGAAAGAATTATTGCCTGCTTCAATTTCTCATGAGATTTAAAGCTTTCCAATTTGCCTTCTCTAGACTTAGGGAAAGGAGACTGTTTATCTCAGAACTGTAATGTATTTTTTAAGAGTGAAAGTTAAAGTTTCAAGTGATGAAGAGAAATCACTTACAGTGGTTTCTTAGATAAAAGCTGTCAGTATTAATTTCTCACTGTGCTTTGGGGCATTTTTATTTTTCCTAATTAGATTCCTGGTGGTCCCAACTATCTGTCTCCATCACTGAAGGTAGACAAACTCCTTACCAGTAACTGTATCTATTTCCCTTCACTCTAGCTTTGTCCCCTTACTCTTAGAAATGGGTTTAAGCTTCTGTTTTGTTTCTGCTCCATCTCTCAGTACTTTTATTCCCAATCTGTTTTCTTAGTGTGTTCATCTATCTGTAGCCTCTGGAGAACTAATCAAGGATTAATCAACCTTACCCACTAGGTCAAGCTTAATCACTTATCTCTCCGTTTGTATTCTGTACAAGGGGTATGAGATAATCTTGATGTAGGAAGGATTTGAGGCTTAACATGCCTTAACCATTTTTTGATTCAAGACCCCTTTGAGAATGTAACAAATACTAGATCTTCTCTTCACATTACAAAGCATACATGATAATTTTGATAATTTTTTGTGTGCTGGACAATCTCTACATACTTCCTGTCCATAGACCTCAGTTAAGAAGCCCTACATAGTCTTAGGCTATGAAGGGCTTTATTTTGCTTTCCTGTATATTTGATTCTAAGATGGCCATATGGGCCTTAGATGGGTGGTTGGTTAAGGTAAGCAAATAGAAACTAATTCCATATAAATATCTTTGTGCCTGTGGTGGAATAAGAGCAATTTATAAGGAAGCCAGTGGATTAGTCACTCAAAACAGTGTTGTTTATGTATCTGTGTTTTCAGTGTGGATTATATCAGTGATAACAAAGACTCCGGAGACCACATACTCATTCCACAGCAGCGTGCTGTAGCTGGAACATCAGTTCCAGACATATGAAAACTTAAATCTCACTGGAATTAATGTGATAAATGAGAAGAAAAAGGATATGATGTTCAGTTTATATTAACTATCTTGATAAAATGATTGGCTCATGGCCAAAAATAACACTAGGTCTTAAAATATAAGTATTTATTCATATTATAAAATGAACTCACCATCTAATTTCGATTGTGAAAATTCTCATCCAGAGGGCGGTCTTTGGAAAGTAGGCTCAGAAGTTTCTTCAAAGTAAAGAGGTTTCTTTCTGAAAAACATGACCTTGAAGAAAGAACACCGGGTTTGGGAGTTATGAGCTACCATGGAGTTTGATTGCCATTACTGACTTGTCGAGGTTTGCTCAGGACTTCCCCAGTTTTAGCACTGGGAACCCCCTTCCTTTCCCCCAGTCCCTTTACCCTGTCTGTCCCAGCATCAGGCAAATTGGGATGATTGGTCAGCAATTAGTTGTATAATCTTCAATCAGGCCCTGAATGTCCCTGGAGTTCAGTTTTCTGATGGGTAGAATGAAGAGGATGGATTTGGTGGCTACGGATCTTTACAGGTCCCCAAATGATTTTATCTTCAGGTATTTTTCTTCCTTTCCCATTCTTCCGTAGGTATCCATGAGTCTTGGGGATTAATTCCTCATTTATTTTTGTATCTACTTTTAGTTTGTACCACATCAGTTTAGCACAAGGCTTAATTTCCTTCAGTGAGCCAAACACAACCTGCATAGATTTTGGGCGGTGGAGGTGTAGAATTAAATTCACATGCTTATGGAAAAGGTGGTGAGAGTATGTAGGCAGTTTTGGTTATACCAGTAGATTATCGAGATTTTAATGAACAGTAGATTTTACTACCTTTTCTTTTTTTTTTTTTTCCTTTCCTTTTCTTTTCTTTCTTAAGCTTTCCTGGCAATTTATATATTGTTTTGAAAAATGTCTATTCATATCCCTTGTCCACTTAAAAAATTAATTGAAGTATAGTTGATGTATAATATTGGTTTCAGATAAATAACATAGTGAGTTTATAGTTATATACATTATAAAATTCTTGCCATGAGAAATATAGTTACCATCTCTCACCACACAAAGTCATTACAATATTATTTATTATATTCCCTATGGTGTACTTTTTAATCCCCATTACTTATTTATTTTATGACTGGAAGTTTGTATATCTTAATCCCCTTCACTATTTTGCCTATTCCCTCATGCCCCCCATCTCCTTTTTAAATTGGACTTTTATTACTAAGTTGTAAGAGTTCTTTATCTATTTTAGATACAAGTCTCATCAGGTAAATGAGTTAAAAAAATTTCTCCCATTCTATGGGTTATATTTTCAGATTCTTGATAGTGTCCTTGCCTTGTTCCTGCTATTAGCGAAAAGTATCCAATCTTCTATCGTTAAGTATGATGTTAGTTGTAGGTTTTTCATAAAGGCTCTTTATCAGGTTGAAGAAGTTCTAGTCTCAGTTAGTTGGGTGTTTTTTATCATTGAAGGTATTGGATTTTGTCAGATGCTTTTTTTGCATTTATTGAAAAGATCATGTAGCTTTATTTTTTATTCTGTCGATATGGCATATTATATTAATTGATTTTCAGTTGTTAATCCAACATTGGAATTCTGGGATAAACCTCACTTGGCGTGTGTTGCTGGATTCAGTTTGCTGTTTTGCTGAGGACTTTTGCATCCACATCACATGGTCACAGTGATCTGTAGTTTCTTTTCTTGTGATATCTTTATATGGTTTTGGCATCAGGGTTATACTATCCTTATAAAACAAGTTGGGAAGTGTTCTTGAATCCTTTTCTGTTTCCTGAAGCATTTAAGAAGAGTCAGTATTAATTTTTCGTTAAGTGTTTGGCAGAATTTATTGGTGGAGCCATTTGGGCATGGGTTTTAGCTGGATAGTATTTTGGTTATTAATTCAATCTCTTTACCTGTTATAGATCTATTCAGCTTGTATATTTCTTCTTGAGTCATTTTTGTAATATGTATTTTTCTAGGAATTTGCTCTGTTTTGTAATTACAAGCCACATACAGAAAAGGATACTTAATTTTTTAATTGAGGACAAGTCAGAGTAGTTAGTGGCTGTCCTTTAATTTGTAAAATCAGTTTGCACCTAAGTGTTGGGCATACTCATACTCCTGAGCAATGTACTGTCTTTGAAGACTCTTCTAATTCCTCTTTCTCTTAGCAAAGAGTTGTATGGAGTTCAGGGCTGGGGGTTAACATATAGGATGAATCTATCTTCTTATTTTGAGTGTGAGACAGCTGGTTAGGCAACCTAGTATTTTAGGTCACGGAATTCATAGGATTGATGATCTCTTTACATCTTCACAATACAGATGTTAACATAAACTATTTAGATGTCCTTACAGTAGATGAAGGGTGACTATACAAATAAAACAAGAGCATCCAGCCTTCTAGATTCAGATGAACATTGCCTTTTCTTAGCAGTGACCTTAACAGGATGCCTGGGTGGCTTGGCTCAGTCTGTTAAGTGTCTGACTCTTGATTGAGGCTCAGCTCATGATCTCATAGTTTGTGGGCTAGGCCTCCATGTCAAAATCTTTGCTGACAGCACAGAGCCTGCTTGGGATTCTTTCCCTCCCACCTTCTGTCCCTCCCCAATTCATGCTTTCTTTCTCTCTCTTATAATAAATAAACATTTAAAAAAACCCTGACCTTAACATTCAGCATAATGCTACAATTGCTAAATTTTAAAACTTCTGTTTTGATACTATCTGTTAAAAAATTTTGGGGGAAATCAGTAATATGTGTGAAGATAGCATCTTGAAGATTATGTCAGAAATCACTCACACTAACTGGTTTATTGGTTCTGAGTCTGAGGAATTTTGGATATTTTAAAAATAAAATACATGCCAGTTCCTGTATCAGATGAGAGACTGTAGCTATTCTTTGTCATAGTTTATACTGAAGTAATGTCCTGAACCTGAATGGCTGAAGGTTTATTCCAATGTTCTAAGAAGCAGCTGGAAGCAGGATCATATGCAGAACTGAATCATTCAATGAAAATTTAAAAATAGTATTCTTTCCAGCCACATTTATCATACATATATAGTGTTCCAGCTACCATGGGGATTGTAGTCTAGCAAAGGAACCTAACCACCATTCACGGCACTGTTCCCAGTGCAGTTGTACCCAGGTTTAAAACACCAGTCTGCTTACTTTCAGAAAGCAATATGCTAAAAAACTAGAGGCTGCATAGACTTTGAGTTCATGCCAAATTAAATGTTTAGCTTTTGTGGCCACAAATCTTATGATATAACAAGGCTTCCTTGAAGCTTTTCCATAGTTTCTATTACTGGGAATACTGTGTATTTCAAAACAGTATACATGTTAAGGATAAAAGTCAGCAGCACCACAGAGAAGGGGAATTCATAGCATGATGGCAAATAAATACAAGCACATTTTAATCATATGATGTTTTGGGCTTTTTAGACTACAGATATTATTTGAGGTTCTAGTGCTT
Organism: Suricata suricatta; assembly: GCF_006229205.1. Taxonomy (NCBI): domain Eukaryota; kingdom Metazoa; phylum Chordata; class Mammalia; order Carnivora; family Herpestidae; genus Suricata; species Suricata suricatta. Next base: position 116,959,102 of record NC_043705.1, read on the forward strand.
TGTGTTATTTCTTAGGGGCCCCAAGGATTAAGGCAGATTTTCTCCAAGGACCAGAGCTGGGTAAATTTATCTTTGGAGCTAATGCTAATGACTAAAGAATATCTTTCATCTTGATTGGATAGTGGTTATTACATTTGGTGTCAACTATAGATTTAAAGATTATGAAGTTGAAATATGAAAATAAAACTTACGTTTATATTTTATGTCCAATATTTTGTGCTTTCATGATCATAATGGCTCCGTAAATAGACAGGGTTGGGCATGAATTACATGGAAAGAGGGGAGGTGGTGGCGGGAACAAGCACTTTGTTACTGTGCTCGCATGGACTCCCCTGCCCAGCCCTGCCTCCCAGTCTTCTTGTTATGTGATCTTTATGTTTCCAGGATCTCCCTGGTAACTGTAATGTAGCTGGATGTGAATTGAGGGGGCAGCGGGATTTTTTTTTTTTTTTGCCCTGAACTTTGCCAAGATGTAGCTGGGTGCCAGAGAAAGAGAAAACTTGCTCTCTAGAAGGAGGTGGTATGGTTAGAAACACATGGGAGGGTATTAACGACACTTAGTTTCCTTCCTGCGAGTTGCCCCACCCGTGTTCCACAAACTTTTCTTTTCCTAAAGCATCTCTGTCCTTCTTTTTACAATTTTATGTTATTGATTTTGCAATTGTAAAAATCTATTTACATATAGATTTTGCAAATGAAGATCAGCTATATGATCTAAATCATATGACCCCCTTAAAGACAGAACTGTGGGCAAAATCCAGGTGTTCTCTACCCAACATACCTTTCTAGTAGCTCATGGTAGCCTGATGCATGCCTCTTTTCTGGCATCCCATGCCCTATTTTATAGAGCTAGTGGGGCCAGCATTAAAAAAAAGAGTTTGAAATCATTCTCTTCCTTTTCTAAACGCACGCATACAAACACTTCTATTAGCTAAGGAGATGGTTTCTTCTTTGAGACACATATTGTTCTGCCTCCTCATTTTTTGAAAGCCTTCCCCCAAATTCCCCTTTTCTTGCTGCCATGGACTTGTTAACCTTCAGCTGGATTCCAGCTTCTTATCTGTAATGCAGATTAGACAGTGGTTTGTAAGTGGGAAAATGAATTCTTGTGGTATGGAGTTCAGACTTGTAGATTTCAGTTTTTTTTTTTTTTTTTTTTTTTTGCTTATGGCCTATTTTAGTTACATTTGCTGCTCTTTCTCTACAGAAAAAGGTAGTGCCAAGAAAAATTTCAAATACCACCCTGTTGGGGCACCTGGGTGGCTCAGTGGTTAAGCTGCCAACTTTGGCCCAGGTCAGATCTCACGCTCATGGGTTCGAGCCCTGCATCTGGCTCTGTGCTGACGGCGAGCTCAGAGCCTGGAGCCTGTTTCTGGTTCTGTGTCTCCTTTTCTTTCTGCCCCTCCCCCTCTCATGCTCTGTCTCTCTGTATCAAAAATAAATAAAACATTAAAACAAAACAAAACAAAACAAATACCACCCTGTTGCACATTGAATAGCTTACTGTGGCCACTGTAGCCCTCCAACTGTCTGTTGTCAACTTGACACTTCCAAGAATGTGGTCTCTCTTGGATAGTAGAGACAGGAGTGTGCTCCCTAGGTTTGATCCACTCATCACCTAATTTCTGTGGATGTCTGGGTTCATTGTAATTCACTTCAAAATATTCATCATTGGAAATCTCTAAACTTGGAATCATACCTTACTCTAAGGATCCAAGGAAATATCATTTTAAGACATAATATTGTTGAGAACGAACCTGGTGTTGACATAGATCAGCCTCTAGGGGAATAAAAGTTAACAATTTTTTCAGTTTTCCTTGTGAGATCACCAACTAGGTCACCAACATGAAGTCACAGATGCTGGTTCTGTGACTAGTTTCCATTGAGAATGCTTTCAGACAGGCAGGAATGTTAGGAACTAAAAGTAACTTACAAGGAAGAAGAAAATTCCTAGTGATAATTCCCCTAGACACACTCAGGCTCTCAGGTAAACAGAAAATGAAGTTTTCAAAGGGAGTTTCAGAGGGATTTAATCAAAGTAGAGTACCAGAATGGGATGTAGAGGAGGAGTTCTGGAGGAAGATGAGATTCTTTTTAAAGGGTCATAAGGGGATAAAGGAATCAGAATAGTGCTCCGACAGGAATAAGGTAGTTATGTGATACTTAGTGAATAATTTTTACAAGTTGACTCTAGATTGAAATGATACTATTTTGAACATGTTATGTGAAATCTAATATATATTTAAAGTTAATTTCACTTTTGTAAAACTTTCTTTTCTAGAGAATTTAAAATTATATGTGTGGTTCACATTTGTGACTTGTGTTATATTTCTCTTGGCCAATGCGGCATTCAGTGCTGTGGGTTTGTGCCTTGTGGGGCAGGTCATTCCACTCTAGGCTTCAGCACACACATCTGTGAAAGGCCGGAAATAAAGGGGACCAGCTAGAAAGGATTCTTGTACACTTTGATGTTTGCCTAATTTCTAAATTTGAATCCTTTCTCTGGTAGATGTTTAAGCACTGAATCAACCATTTGATATGAACAGCTATTTTATGTTTCTGAATGTCTCAAATAGTTGCTGCCACTTTAGGTCCCACAGCTTGAGTTAATTTGCAAATAGTCTCTAAATAGAGCTCATTCCTTGTGACATGTAAATAAAGAAGTGTACCCCAATGTCTTGGGAACCCCAGCGGTGGAGAGTGTAGGGCAAGGGTCACAGAATGAGTCAGGGCTTGCACTAGATTAGCACCTCTGTGACTCACAGTCGTGTTCTAACCACCAGATGATTCTCTTCTTGAGAAATATTGAGGGTGATGGCCCTTTTCCTACCAGGGTATCAGGGATTGCTGAATCAGTGTTTGTCAGGCTGACAACTTAAGTGATAAAAACTGGGTGTGAGCAGCCAAGTTGGTGGGTGGTAGCCCATGGTGTTATGCTATTTACGTATGAACTACTGTAGAGGATACCTCACTGGTTTGGTCCAAGAAAAGAGTGGAAGGAGAAACCACTGGTGCTGTCTCTAGTGACACATGGGGGAAATCCCACTAGAGAAGTGAAAATGTTACTTGCTACTTTTGACAATGTTTTCCAAATGGAAACATTGTATTTAAGGCAATACTAAGAATAAACCCACTAAAGCTGTTTTGCCAGCTTGAAAGTACACAATTGGGTGGGCACCAGAGAATGTGCATAGATTCAGTTGTATGCCAGAAAGTATTTGTGCAGTGTACTGTCACCTGACCGAGAGAGCCACACCTGTACTGGAAGCAAATTTAAGTTTCTGAAGATCATATTTGACAGGACTAAGCTTTATTTCTGTAATACATTGTTCTCAACTTTCTTGTGGCAAGGATGGCCATGTCTCATACTCATGTGGCAACATCCAGGTCTTCAGCTACTTTTTGAGTTTCTCAAGGGAAACTCTCCCTTCTGTTTCTAATACTAAACAGTGTCTACTATGTAGACAGGCATTAATAAAGGCTTGGTGTATTGAATAAGCCTTATTTATTTAGGTATAGGACACAGAATGAGGAAAAAATAACTCATGATGCACAGAAGTTTCTATTGAGAGACCAGTAGGGAATTTAACTTGGTAATTCAAAATTTCACAGCACCTGCCTATTCTTGAGCTTAGGTAAGTAGGAATTTTTTTGTATCTCTCTCTCTCTCTCTCTCTCTCTCTCTCTCTCTCTCTCTCTGTCTCTGTCTCTCTCTCTCTCATACACACACACACACACACACACACACACACACACACACCACACTCCACCACACCATACAAATCTTAGGGAAGGTACTAGGGATGCAATAGGCACCCAGGTGGATTCTAGCTATACTCTCCAAAAATGTAATATTTTGACCTCTTGCTTGCCAATTCATGGTCACAGCATGGCTGCTGCACTTCCAGATTCATATATATGTTCTGGGAATATAA
>NC_043705.1:116963136-116967959 GCF_006229205.1 Suricata suricatta
AAATCTTAGGGAAGGTACTAGGGATGCAATAGGCACCCAGGTGGATTCTAGCTATACTCTCCAAAAATGTAATATTTTGACCTCTTGCTTGCCAATTCATGGTCACAGCATGGCTGCTGCACTTCCAGATTCATATATATGTTCTGGGAATATAAAAATACATAAAGTGTATATATATATATATATATATATATATATATATATATATATATATATATTTTTTTTTTTTTTTTTTTTTTTTTTTTTTTGAGAGAAAGAGACAGAGAAAGCACATGTGAGTGTGGACAAGCTGGAGAGGGACAGAGGGAGAGAGAGAGAGAATCTTAAGCAGGCCCCATGCCCAGTGTCCCAATGTTGGGTTTAACATGGCCTTGATCACATGACCATGAGCTGTTGACCGAAGCTGAAATCAAGAGGGAACCACCCAGGCACCTCAAGTCTCCATATCTTAAAAGACTTTCCTTAAAGCTCTACTTAGCAATTTCTTTTTATCTCATTGTCTGGATCTCAAATGGCCACCTCTACTGCAGACATATTGCTATCCCAAATAAAATTAGGGTCCTCTTAATAACAAAGGAGGCCTCTTAGTAAGGAAGAGGCCTCTGTATTAGGTAGGCCAAGAGCAGTGTACTTTCTTAATCTTCCTTCTCAAACATAAAATATTTGTAGAACTGTAGGATATTTATAGTCTCAAAAGCCTTAGAGATAATGCAGATCAACATTGTCTTCTCATTTTACAGATAAGAGCACTGAAGATCAGAAATATTAATTGAGTTTTCCATTTAGAGTCATGGAAAAGAGAAATGGAAAGTTTAATTCTTGTGTATCTCATAATGTGTATTACATTTGGTACTTTATTGTACATGCCAGAGTATAAATTAATTACTTGGATGTACTGTATATTATATTTATTTCTTGAATGTATTGTATTTTGCATCAGTATTTTTGTATTTTATATTGTATTTATTACTTGAATTTATTATATTTTGCGTTTTTTTGTATTTTATATTGTATCTATTACTTGAATTTATTGTATATTGTAGCTATTTGTGTACTCACTAATTATGCTTATTGTGTTATATTTATTTTATGCTGCATTATTTATTGTATATTGTATTTGTTACTAAAATTGTGTTTTATACAAAATTTGTGTCTTTTGCATTTATTATATATTATATATTATACTTATTACTTTATTTTATAATGCTTTATTTTTTTTATAATGCTTTATTTTAAAGACTCGAGTGTAAATAACTTGAATGAGGAACTGCCATATCTTTGTATCTTCCTCAGTAAATGTCAAAAAATTCACTGGAGAGATCTCTTTAAGTATTATTTGAATTTATTGTATCATGAATATCACCAGCAAAATGTCAGAGGGGAGCAGGAAGGGGATTCATATCTAAGAAGCATCAATTCAAAAAGTAGAAGAAACAGAGTAAAACCAAAAATCTTAATCAGAAAACATACTTCAATATGTAGGAGTATATCTGTTGTGAAACTGAAGTTTCATCTGTATCACATACTGCTTGGGAATGCCCTCATGTATAGAGGGGAGACATGAAGAGGGATGATGTGGATAACGTTAGACTCCTTTGAGAAATGTTTCTGCTTCAGATCACTGGTTAGGTGTCATTGTGGTAGATGTAGATGTCCAGCTGACTTCTTCTTGGTCTTGTACTTTATTCTCCAATTTTCTTAATCCTATTAGTCTCAGATTTTTCTTTCTTTTCTTTATATCTTTCAGCAGTAAGAAAGACTAACAATTTCTCCCACAGCAACAATTGTTCTCATTTTCCTTTCCGAAAACTAGTTTTGCTCGAAAAGTTCCTCTTAGGCTGATTTTGTTCCCGATTTTCACTTTTTGTTTCTTTTCCTAGGGGTGCTTTCCAATGTGTATCATGGGAGTTCAGGTTTGTAAATCAGATCCCCTAAGAAGAACCTCTTTATTTGATTTCCTGATTGTTCAGCAACCCTTTTGCTCAAGCTCAAGGGTCATAAATTTTAAATGTTTCTCAGAACATCACTGTTCTTGAACATACATACATATTGGAGTTTTAGCATTGATTTTATGCAGCCTGCACTTAAACTTCTCAGATAGTCAAAGGCTGTGGTTCTGGTTTTTTTTTTTTTTATTAATTATATTATGTTGGAAAGCATCTTTCAGTCGAATAATGAAATTTCATTTTTCTTTTAGGGAAAAAGGCATGTTTCTTTCTCTTCATACATAACCAGTTATTTTGGCATTCTACACTGTAGAAATAAGAGTTTGGTAAACCACTTCCCTGAGAATTGCCAAGGGTTGAGTCACTAGAAGAGAACTTGAGAAAGTTAACGGTTATCATCCTGGGTCATGCTGGTCTTAAGTAGCTGGGTTCAAGATATGTCAATTATCTCCAATTTTTTGACTGAGCTAAGACTTGGGAGTACCTTCTTATGAAAAAAAAAAAGGTACTTAGTGGGCATTCCAAAAGGGAAGGTAGGCTTCAAAATAACGAGAAACATGGTGGCAGACTTGAGGCAGGATGGCATTTATAATCAAGGCTCCTTAGCACCAGTGTGAGATAGTAGACAAAATAGCCTAACTTTCCTAAGAAGTATAAACAGGAACACCTGCCCAGTATATGTGCTTCAGGCAATATGTATAATAAGGTATGCTGGGGGTCAGTGACAGCTATCTTTAAGGAAGACAAAAAAAAAAAAAAGGTAATTATAGGCTATTCACAGTTCAGAGAGAGAATCTTTGGGAGATAGAAGTAAGAACAGGATTTGCAGAGGCAAAGTAGATCAGAGTCCTAAGGATGATTTGGAGATATTAGGAATTAGACATTAAGAGCCATTGAGGCCCCAAATGGAGCTTTAGCTTACAGACCAATTATATTTAACAAATGAATCTCTTCTTATATGCCTTTTCTTTATTTCTTCTCTCTGCTTCAGCCACACAATTAGTAGAAGTTCCTTTTGAAATCGTATCTCAGAAGAAATCAAGATGCTTATACGTTTAGGATGATATGCAGTGTCGGGGGTAAATGGGCTTGTGTTTATGGATTTGTGTTTGGAAATGGAGGTGGGGGAGTGTCAGGAGGCAAGGAAGTGAAGGGGAATACAGGAGGATAAAGCAACTGCACATACAGGCATAAGAGAGAAAGACTCAAGACCAGCTTATCTATAGTGACCAGAATATAGTTCTGTTTAAAGAAATTACATTCCACTGTTGGACAGCTCTACTGATAAGAAAGATTCTCTTAAGTTATCTCTGCCCATTGAATTAAGTTTGCCTCCAGGAACAATAAAGAATGAACTCCTTCAGCAGGACAACTTCTCAGACTCAAAGCTAAGACTATATTTGCCACAATTATTTGGGACCAAGAATGTGTTCACAATCCAAAAATATCTATAGTAAAAATCATTGATGGTGATAATTATAAGCACATCTTAATTGTATTAATCAAATTATGTTCTGCAAACATTTCCAAAAAATGCCTTTTAAATGATCTTAGTAGTATCAGCTTAAATAGTGTATTCATGAATAGTTGTTAGTCCTGTTGAATTTCTTTTTTCTGGCTTTGGAATTCAAAAGGATAAGCAGCTTTAAGTGGAAAGCTGAAATTTTACGTGCTAGTCTCTTGGTATTTAACCTCAATGATTTTACCTTATTTACAGTTATCTCTTCAAGGAAGGACTTCTCCACGCAAGGGTGGAGTGGAGATTGGAAGTTAAACTCAACCGTGTCAGGAAACTAACCAACAAATCACAATAAAAATGAAAAGGAAATATTTACCTCTGTGGACATGCACACAGCATGCACGCACACACCCATGCTCACACGCATCAGTCGCTCTGACCTCACCCTTCAAGAAGGCCTTACACTACATTTTTAGAGGGTTCTATTCTTTAGACCATTGGCCAAGATCTCTGATCTCCCACATTGCCTTCTTTCGTGTCTGCCAACTGAATGAGGAGAAGGTTTGAATTTGCTTTGAAAATCATCCTCATTCATCATTAATTACCAAAACTCTATTATTCCCTATCCCGTTATGATGCAGATAACTTAATTTCAAAAATTGTAGCCTCATATTAAAACATTGCAAATTCAAATCCCATAAAGTGGTATGATATTATTTCTAGTTGGCTAGGGTTTTGACTCCTGGAGTAGTCAGGTGCCCTAATGAAGAATTCACACCTGAAGGCTGGACAGCAAGCATTATATATCAGAAAAGTTGGCTACCATGGGAACTTCGCTAGTTGTACCTCAACCAACACCATAGATTTTGTTAGTTAGCATGGTGAGTCAGATATATGTTTTTATTTGGTGAAATTTTTGGCTTTTTAACATGATGGATATGAGAAATGGGCTCAGGTAGATGAAATTAAAGGTATTTAAGATACGTAGAATCACTAAAATAATTTAAGATTTTCCATTTTTAGATAAACAAATTCCAAGAGTTAGTGATTTCTATAGCCCATTCTTTTTTTTTAAATAATGTTTTAAATAGTTTATTGTCAAATTGGTTTCCATACAACACCCAGTGCTCTTCCCCACAAGTGCCCTCCTCCATCACCACCACCTCTTTCCCCCCCCCTTCCCCTTCAACTCTCAGTTCATTTTCAGCATTCAGTAGTCTCTCAAGTTTTGTGTCCCTCTCTCTCCCCAACTCTCGTTCCCTCTTCCCCTCCCCCTAGTCCTCCATTAGGTTTCTCCTGTTTTCCTGTTAGACCTATGAGTGCAAACATATGGTATCTGTCCTTCTCTGCCTGACTTATTTCACTTAGCATGACACCCTCAAGGTCCATCCACTTTCCTACAAATGGCCATATGTCAT
>NC_043705.1:116968059-116995295 GCF_006229205.1 Suricata suricatta
TCCTTAGAAATACAAGCAATCATCAGAGATTACTATGAAAAATTATATGCCAACAAACTGGACAACACAGAAGAAATGGACAAATTCCTAAATGCACATGCACTGCCAAAATTCAAACGGGAAGAGATAGAAAGCATGAATAATTTTTTAATGTTTTATTTATTATTGAGATGGAGAGAAACAGGGCATGAGCAGGGGAGGGTCAGAGAGAGAGGGAGACACAGAATCTGAAGCAGGCTCCCAGTTCTGAGCTGTCAGCACAGAGTCCAATGCGGGGCTCAAACCCATGAAGTGTGAGATCTTGACCTGAGCTGAAGTCGGCTGCCTAAGCGACTGAGCTACCTAGGCGCCCCTATAGCCCATTCTTTAAGGGTGGTGTTCAAGACTTAATCTCTAAATAATCCTATGTCATGCCATTATTGAGGAGGATTTCTGCTTGGTTAATACCAATGTCAAAGTACGAGAATCTCACCTTTAGAATGGTATGTCCACCTCACAGAAACCTTTCATGGAAAATGATGGTTTGACATGAAGAAGGACAGAAAGCTAGAACTTCAAGCTAACAGAGAGGTTTACATTGACTGTTCTTGCTTACTATTGAAACTAGTCAGCATGGTGGCAGAATTGTGCCTAAAACTTGCCTTAATTATAACATGGTAAAGGGGTTATGAAAGAGTCACCAATATATGTGTATTTCCAACATTTTCAACAATTAACATTTTTCATTGAAAAGAATATAAGAGCTATGCATGATCAAAATGTCGGGGCACCTGGATGGCTCAGTCAGTTAAGTGTCTGATATCGGCTCAGGTCATGATCTAGTGGTCCATGAGTTTGAGCTCTGCATCAGGCTCTCTGCTGACATCTCAGAGCCTGGAGTCTGCTTCAGATTCTGTGTGTGTCTCTCTCTCTGCCCCTCCTCCTCTCATGCTTTGTCTCAAAAATAAATAAATGTCAAAATATCTTGGCCATACACACCAAAGACTTTTTTTTTCCAGCTCCCTAATTCACTGTAACACCTTATATTAAACCTGTTCAGCAGACTGAAAGAGCACAAAACCACCTCTTATAGTCACTTTGGAATTCTCAGAAAACTCGGGTTGCCATGGACAACCACAGAAGAAGAGTTGAGAGAGAAAAGGGGAAGCACATTCAATCAGCTGTGACTGTCCTTTGCCTGGCTGATGTGATGATCTTTCCCGAAGGGCTTGTGGGGACAGGGGACCAAAGCTCTTACTCCCAGCAAGGGCCTCCTCCATGTGGTAAATGTCCCCACTGAGGGATTTTTATGTCTCTTTGGATTAGCTACATGGGTCAAGGGCAAGAGTAAAGCCTGCATCATTTCCCTATCCCTTTCTTTTGGCAAGGCTCTGTGTGTGGTCCTCTGGGTAGAGCCTTTTCTCAGAGCACAGACGGTGGAATGAGTTCTACCAGCTGGACAGAGATGCACGCCGGAATGGGGATGCGCTGGGGTAAATCAGAGACTATGTGTGGCAGTGTTTTTTTTTTTTTTTATTACTCATTTGTTATAGAGTCCTCTCTTAAAGGAGCTTTGAGATAGTCATATCACTGACATTAACTGAATAAACATTCAGTTTTCCTTTTTTGGCTTTATTTTGAGTCATTGGTGTTGTCTCCTGAGAAGTCCCTTCCCAAGTACCTTTTGGGCTTTTGTCTCATAAAGGAAGATGACTTGTTCAGGGTAATGGGACAAGAAGCTTTTCCTTTAGAAGAATCCAAGTAAAAGACAGTGATTTAATATCTTCGAAGCTGTGTGTGTGGCCTGGTTTTGCCTCTCATCCTTCATCTGTTGGCATGTTCTTGGCAGCCGGAGCTGGAGACACCAGTTAACAGTAGCAAGAGGGTTAAGGCCCCACTGCCACCAGGAGGCAGATACAGCATCATCCTGGTGAGCTGCGAGTCATTTAATCCATACCAGGGGCCACTCAGAGGCAGAAAGATTTCTGGGAAAAGCCCACAATGTCTGGGAAACTGGAATCTAAAACATCACAACTTTAAAAATTTTATCTTTACAACTATCCACAATTTATAATCCACATCCATTTATGTGAGTGATACAAGTTTCTTTGAAGATAAAAGTAGGGTTTAGTATGTGCAGTTATCAGTGGCTGTTGTAACGTGTTCATGATTTGGGTGTGTCAGTTCTTGAAACTACCATGTTGCCTTTACCTGCCAGTCTGGTCATGAATAGTTCTATTGATTGCATCTTTGCTATTTCTGGAGTTGGATGGGATTTGAAGACAGATACGGGTAGCTGGGAAATAGTTCTTTCTCTGGTGAGAGTGACATTTTCTTGTCATTTGTTGCAGAATTGCTGATAATCCTTGTTTTTCAGTTGTAAAATAATGTATGCTATTGTGGTATATTTTCTTGTGTCTCCTTTTACTTAACTCTGTAGCCCCAGGTGGGTGCTTTCAGCAGGTTTTCACTGTATAAGCACATGTATGTGTCTGGGTAAGGTATGTAACTGCAGTATAGCTCTTCAATGTTTCAGATAAGTAGTGATTTTGCTATGAAAAATGGTAACAATTTGAAGTTACTATCCTCTGGCTGGTTCTAAACAGAAAAACCACTTTCTATTAAGTGCTGACACCAACAGAAAGGGGAAGGAGCAAAATAAGGAAGAGTGAGAGGTAAGAGTATGATTTCTATCTTCCAGCTCTTAGGCATTGAACTAAAATGTGAAGGATCATTGATGAATGGAGATGGACAAGGGGATTAGAAGCAAAGTGAATTTTGTCTCTAAGTGATGAGCTAAGAAGTATCCTGTACATTTCTTGGTCTGGAACAGTTGGTTTGTTCATTCACTCATTTATTCATTCAATAGGTATTAATTTTGGGTCAACAGGTATTTATTAGGTGCTGGGGTTAATAGTAATACACAGGATCAAGTGCCAGACCTCCTGGAGCAGGAGAGAAAACAAGAGAGAAACAAACCAGTAAACATATGAACATGAAATACAATTTCAGGTCAGGTGAGAGGAGGAAAAGTGAGAAAATTAGGAACCTGAGTGAAGGGCAAGAGGCAACCTAAAGAAACCCTGGGAGAGGGAGGGAGAGGTGCGGGAAGGAAACCAGAGAGAGGGGGGCAGGGAGGGGCTGGGTGCTGGAGGACTTCCATCTCTGCTGGCCAGGAACACTGGAAGCGTTGGCACATGGAAGTGATGGCCTCTGATCTATGGCTTTACACTCTCACGTGAGTGCTTCATCTCTTGTATATGTTACTGGCTGTGTATCAGTTGTAGCAGAAAGTCATCTTATTCTCAAAACAATGAATGGTCTGATGATACTTTTCTTAAAGCTGTAAAACCCCCAGGATTCCAGAACTGCAAGTTTGTAGTATTTACTTTTGCTGGGGTTTGGGAAAGGAATAATTGGACACTTGTGAAGTAGTATATTAACCCAATTGTTCATAACTAATACGGGGGGGGGTGAAGGGGGTTATAATTGAAAAAAACAATTATTCTTAGTTGATTTGCCTGCTATGTACCTACTTTCTGAGGTCAGACTTTGTAGTAGTATCAGGAATTTGTTAGTCATTCGACACTATAGTGCAGTGAGTCGGACGAGGGGCCCAGGGGATGGCTGACTGGCTTTGAAATTCACTCTGCGATTACTAATTAAATACATAACTACAGGGGCCTCTGAATAACTGCAAGTGAGGCACAGCGGGAGTATCCCACTTATGAGGTCATGTGAGCATTAAGTGAAATAATACATAGGAATCAGTCCTGATATAATTTAAGTACTCAGTGATAGCTACCTATTATTGTTTCTGTTAAAGAAATTCCAATCATGGAAAACGTTTACACTTTATATATGATAGGTCAGATAGGTAGCTTATTTGACATAATTTGGAAGCTTAAATGGAGTGTAGAATATGCCGTGTTGGGAAGTAGCACCCACTACTGGGATGGGATTGTATGTCATATAAAATTGTACATAAATATTGTACTACAAATAAATATAACATATTATATATAACATATAAACGTAATCTATATTACATAGGGTGCTCCAGACAAGACTCACTGTTGAGATTCCCACGTCTGGGCAGGTTTTATGAATTAAGGGTGGTACGAAGGGGTTTGTAGGGAAAGATGAGGGTCAGAAGTAAGAGGCAAAGGGGCGCCTGAGTGCCTCAGTAGGTTGAGCATCCAGCTTCAGCTCAGGTCATGATCTCAGCGCTCACGAGTTTGAGTCCTGCATCCGGGTGCCTGCAGTCAGTGAGGAGCCCTCTTTGGATCCTCAGTCCCCTTCTGCTCTGCCCCTCCTTCACTTGCCCTTTCTGTCTCTCTCAAAATAAATACACTTAAAAAAAAAAGCTTATCAAGAGTTGAAATATAGAAGATTTTAAGAAAGAAATATATATATATTTAAAAAAAAGCATGAGGCAAAGAAAAAGGTAAATCAGAGAAAACCTGCAAATAAAAGGAATAGGCTGGGGATGGGCTGAGGAAGGATGTGGCTGCCCGTGGGTATGTGCCTGGACTTTGATTTTTAGATGCTGTCACCTAAATCTCTTTTTAGGAGCATTTTTAACCGAGTTCACTAAAAGATATTTTAGTGAAATGTTGAATGTGAGATTTATTTTATTTTTATTTTTATTTTTTTAAATGTGAGATTTAAATATACAAGTCTCCGGGAAGTTAGAATTGTCCTACGGTATTTTGTTTTGTGTCAAAGTTGCCAAACACATTGATTCTATAGGAGTGAAAATACTCGTTTTGTCACCATGTAAGTGTGCCTCAATGTGCTGCTTGCCTTTGAAAATGCCTGTGATTTAAATAGCTGCTTTAGAATGGATCTCAGTTTCTATTTATTATTGGTCTTAAAATAGCATTTAATGTTTATTCCTATAGGCTATGAGTTCTCTCCCTCATTTAAGGTACAGGACATTTCAAATAATTCAATTTATAAATAAAAACCATAACCTGAAAACATTCCTTATTGAAAGAGATGAAACCTTTCTCATGGATTCCAGCCAGATATTCCCACTGGAGTACGTCATACTTAGACCAGAAATCCAGATCTCTTTAGCATTTGTTAATCTCTTCACCTTTTTATCATGGATCACGGGAAGAAAAGATCCCTTTGTGAATGAATTCAGTATCCCACTTTCTTTCTTATATGTCTCTCTTTTTTTTTTTTTTTTTAAACTCTTTTCTTTTTTCTTTTCTTTGGTGCTCGGCTGCAGGAGATTTGGTTCCTTTGGAAGCTTGCCTCCTGGGCTGTACGGTGGAGGCCCCATGGATGGGCACCACTTGGAACCTAAATGGGTCCTTTATCTCAAACATTTATCTTATTTTTCTCCCTCACATATCTTTCTTAGACCTTCCACAGCAAAATTCAGCTCTCTTCATTGTGTGCTTAGACCACAGCCCAGGGCGGGGTGGTCCAGATCTTTCCATAGTGAGTTCAGTTTTCATTGTGAGATATTTTTATGGCGAATTCAGTCAAATCCTGAATCAGGTATTTGTCATAGGCGATGGTCCCCTCTCTTGCTGCCCCATTTTATTCCCCACTTCCCCCATTGTTTCTCATCTCCTTTCCTTTCAGGAACATATTTTTTGTGACTCAGAAAGGAAAACAAATCAGGCCCTCACTGCACAGGGGGAGCCATGCTGTGGTGTCATGATGTGAATTCACATTGTGCCATGACCTCTGCTCTGAGTCATACGTGCTTTTGTTAGACTCCTGCATCACATCTCAATTTGAGGATGGTTACCCTATCCTATTGACACAGACATTCAATGACAAGTAATATTTTATGCAGAAACTGCATTGAATAGAGAAAGATAGAGCTTTTTGAGGACAGGAAAACACAATAGTCCAAAATGGATTCTGCATCATGTTTATGCTGTTATTGCTTTTTCCACTAAGCAGTTCAGAATTCAAAGTAAAGGAAGGGCAGGGAAAAATATCAGAAAGGTAAAGCGGGGAATTTGGGAGAATTTATTCTGTATAACTGCAAGATTAAGAGTTAATCATTATATGGTTTATAGGAGGAAAATAATTATCTTTTACTGTCTTTGAGATTAAAAAAATCCCTTAAGCCTAATTGCAATAATAACTTAATCTGTTGGTCAGTGTTTATCCATTACTCACTCTGTGCTCAGAACTACAATAACTGCCAGGAATGCAGCCATATTGGCCATGATCCCTAACCTAATTATAAGAACGGAGACAAAAACATTAATAAAGTTAGAAAAATCAAAATAATTCTAATTATCCCCAGAAGAGTATCGCTGTGGGACTAGAAATTAAATCAGTCGTAGGCAGACATATATCAAAACTCCAATCCCATGGCTTAGTGGGTATTTAGGACATATTTTGAGAGGCTCTCACTGAAAACTTTTTTGCAGATGAATAAATTAGATAAGGAGAAAGAATTTGGAGCTCTTTTGAACTTTTTTTTTAACAACTAGTCTTAGGATGGCATAGTTATCATTAAGGAATATGTTGTGTAGTTCAGATTTAAGTGATAGGGCAGGTAAAATATAACTTGTGTGATGAATGTTTTAGAAGCACTTAATTGCATCTGAAATATCTCTTTTGGGGGCCAGAATATCAGATAAAATGCTCACAGGCACCACCTCTGCATTTCCTTGGGTACAAAGATCTGTAGGTGGAGAAGCAAAGGAGGGAGGGCCACCAACAACCTTGAGTGAGGCCACAAAGGCACATCTTTCAGATTGCTCTGTTACCATTGTTCCATGAGGCCTGTAATTTCATTTCCACACAGCAAAATAAATATAAATAGACCTCCAGGCAAATGAATATGTCACTAGAGGTTGTATAGGCTAGGAAAGATAAACTGGAATTTGGAATTCTGACAGCCCTAGGTTAGCATTTGCTTCATCACTTAGTCTGAGCAAGCTGTTGATACTGTCCACTTCCCCTCACTATAAATCCCTTGAAGGCAGAGAGTCTGTC
The DNA here is from genome assembly GCF_006229205.1 of Suricata suricatta. NCBI lineage: Eukaryota > Metazoa > Chordata > Mammalia > Carnivora > Herpestidae > Suricata > Suricata suricatta. Next base: position 116,975,017 of record NC_043705.1, read on the forward strand.
TTTAAGACAATGTTTTTTATGATTATAAATATAATTGAGATTTATGGTAGAAATATAGAAGAACAAAGTAGAAAAAAAGTCACTCTTTATGCAAATATTATAGCCCTGAACATTTTGTGATACATCTTTCCAGATTTTTTCTTTTGTGGGTATATATTTAATCAAAATTGTTACTTAACATATATGTCCTTGTTCTTTTTAGCCCTTGTGCTTGCTATAGAGAGAAGTTTAAAAATTTTTTAAACATTTACTCATTCTTGAGAGATAGAGACAGAGCACGAGCCAGGAAGGAGCAGAGGGAAAGGGAGACACAGAATCTGAAACAGGCTCCAGACTTGGAGCTGTCAGCACAGAACCCAGTGCGGGGCTTGAACTCACTGACCATGAGATCATGACCTGAGCTGAAGTTGGATGGCTAACTGACCGAACCACCCAGGTGCCCCTAGAGAAGTTTAATAAGCATATATTAAATGACTAAATAGCCTTGAACTTCTTAGTCCTCAGATCCTTCCTAGAAAAAATGAGAATAAAAACAGCAACTATAGTGTCAAGAGTTCTGAGGGTTGAATGAGATGCTACATATGTAGGGCTCATTCACTGGTATACAACAGATACTCTGTAATTCAAAACTGTTATTGCTATTTTATTTATCATTGAAAAGAGAGAGATATACTAAATAGTTTGGTGCAGAGGATTTGAAACCATTCATAATGGCCTTTCCTTACAGTTTGGAGACAAGTAGTGAGTGTAGTATAAAGTGTTTATAATTCTAGAGCATGGGAATGTGCTATTTGCCAAATACAGAAATGGCAATGGATTGGCAAAACCCATCACTGAAGTCAGGCATATGAAAAAAATAGAGTTGATTGCAGAGTGTTCTGCTCTGAGCATGGTGACTTTTATCTTAAGCTATTTCTTTAATAAGATACAACTCGGCCTCTAATACCAGGAGGTTCATGACTCAAACTCCATGGTGTTAAGGATCTCAGGCTTCTTTCTTTCTTGTAGGTTCCTTCATATAAACCTATTGCAAACCTGGATTGAGTATTTGTGGATTTAGTGGAGCCACAGGCAAGGATTTTTCAGGTTCCTGGAGCCTCACTCACTGGAGATGCTGGTAGGAAATGAGTTGTAGGTGGGCAGCTTCTTTGCAGAATGCTGTAGAGGAAGAAGGACCTCAGAAATCAAATGCCTCAGGGGCACCTGGGTGGCCCAGTAGGTTAAGTATCCGACTCTTGATTTTGGTTCAGGTCATGACCTTATGGTTTGTGGGACTGAGCTCTGTGTCCAGCTCTGTGCAAATAGCACAGAGTCTGCTTAGGATTCTCTCTTTCCCTCTCTCTCTGTTTCTCTCCCTCTTGTGTGCACATGCATGCTCTATCTCAAAATAAATACACTTAAAATTGTTTTTAATTAAAAAGAAAGGAAATCAACCACCCTAGTAACTTTGTTTTACACACAGTGAACTAAGGCATCAAAAGAGACTTGTGCACTTCTCAAGCCTCCACAGCAAACTGGTGGCACGACCAGGCTTAGAACCAAAGGTTCCTGTGAAGCAGCAAAATGTAGAACACAGGTTGGAGTCAGGCTCCTTCAGTTTGAATCCTGGTTCTGCCATTTACAGGAATTTAGGGGACACTGAATCTCTCTGAACTTCATTTTCATCTGTAAATCCAGAATAAAATATCACTGCTGTCACACGTTCTTCCCAAAGTGTCTTTGTCTGTTTCTGTCTCTTCACATGGCCTTTCCGTAAGGACATTAGTCATTTGATTTGGGGTTCACTCTAATCCAGTATGGTCTGATTTTTATTAAGCATTTGCTGGTATTTAATGAGCCTCCTCTCATGTGGCTTCAAGCTACTAGGACACAGGCTCCCCCCACACCCTTAACCTTCTCAGCTCTTCTACTGAAGAGTCTGGCTTTCACAATGACAGGCTGTTTGGGAGCTTTCCCTTTCCCAAAACTTTGTAGTAGCCCAATCTCACCACAAGAATGACAGGACCAGCTCCAGTCTTGTCTTTGGCAATGTTTATCTGTGACTGCTCACTGACCAAAGTCCACAGTTTATGCAGGTTGACAGTTGGGCACAGCTCTGATTCCTTAAAACGTGGTAATGCCTCATACCAACTTTTCCAAAGTAACCTGGATGACATTTGTCAAAGCTGATCCTGTGGATGTGTGCCACCAGCATTATCCCGGCCTCCTGGGTGCTTCCGGTGCTTGCTGATGCAGCTGTGTCCATGGCTCACATGGCCCTGAAGTTTCCAGGTCTTCCTCAGTCTGGATGGCATGTTGGCAGCAGAGAGAAAAGAGCCAGTGTGGCTTGATCTTAACTAATTACATCTGCAAAGATACTATTTCCAAACAGGGTCACATTGTGAACTTCTGAGTAGATAAGAAGTTTTGGAGGGATGCTATTTAACCCTGCCCAGTAGTGTGCAGCACTATTGCCTGTATGAACTCATATATTGTCTACAAAGTATCTAGCGTGGTTGCTGGTACATGTGTTGGTTCATATGGTTAGTTCAACAAATGTTGGTTCTCTGCCTTCCTTTCCAAACCCCAGCCCTGTGGCCACTTGGCCATTGTGGAACTCCAGACACTGAACGCATTCTGTATCCACACAGTCTTCATCTTCCTCTTTCTGCAGTTCTTCTGGTATCTTCCCAGCCTTCTTCACTGGCTGGTTGTAATTGTTTTGGGTATCCGTTCTTTTACTGAGATTCTGCTCATTTGCAGCTTTCCTAGTTCTAGTTTTCAAAGAGCTGACAGCTAGCTCAGAGCCTGGAGCCTATCTTCAGATTCTGTGTCTCCCTTTCTCTCTGCCCCTCCCCTGAAATAAATAAAGCATTAAAAAATAAAAAAAAAGAACAATCTAAAAAGTCAAAACAAAGATGTAGCAACAAAAAAAATTACAAAGGTTTGTTGGTGGGATTTACATTTTATTTTTATTTCTGGTGAATACCTAATAACCCTCCCCTCCTGCAACAAGTGAGAAAAAAATAAAGAATATTATTGAGATACATAAGTTTGTAGGTTACTTTCGACTGTGAATACAAGCAGATGATACAGCAGCTTTGATTTATCTTTTTGATACTGGCGATGTGAAAGAATTCATAACTCCTTGTCTCAATTACATTTCCTCATGTTATTAGTTATTTCTAGTCATTTATTTAGCAAATATTTATTGGTTCTAACTATAGTCTTAGACTTGATTTCTTGTAAAATGGGGTATCTCATGTTAATTTTCTGAATAGTTTACTATTTTGATAATTTTAAAGTAGTTCAAAAATAAGGAAAATATACATCCTTAAGTTTCAATTCCATTATATATTCTCAAAGAGGTAGTTCTCAAATTTAATGTGTGCAGGAATCACGAGGGATAATAGTTAAAAATGTGGTTTTCTGGGCTTTAACCTCAGAGGATGTCTTAGAAAGAGGAAAGCAGAGGAGGCTGCCTCAGTGGGCTACCACTCACACTACAAAAGTGAAAAGTTAGCCACGTGAAAATGCGTGCCCCCAAATATTTTCCTTTGATATTTAAGGTTGAACATTAATTACCACAGTAAAAAAAACAAAAAGACCAAAAAGTATTAAAACTTGGGATTGTGTACCAAAACATGAGTTTTCTTTTCCTTTTTTGGAGGCATGTAAGGAAAGCTCATCACCACGCCACGGATGATGTCAACTCTTCTATTCCTAGCACATTTTTGACACGTCACCCTTTTATTTCACAACAAACATGCTGAGGCAATGTTCCTGTTGTTTTAAGAGCTAATGATTGTCAGTTAATTATATCACTTGTTGAAGGGAAATTAATAAGGAATGCATTCAGCTACAACTTACATTTTCAGTATTATTATCACAAATGAATGCACTTCAAACACTCTATTAGAATCTAGAGTCTCATAACTCAGTGTCTACTGTTAAAACCACATGTAATTGTGTTCTTAAGATTCATTCATCCAGTGGTGTCTGAGCTATGAGGTAATAATGCTCTTCTCTGTTAAGTCACGTGGCTCAGTATGCAAGGTCTTTCTATTTTTCTTTCTTGAGAAAGCCGATGGGTGACTTATTTAAAAAAATCTTATAGAGAATGATATATAATCCAGTTAAGCCTCACCTTTTTCTAGAGTTGTCTTTACCTGAAAAATTAGAATAATAAAATGAGGGTAGCTTCTATATTAAAGATTACTAAGGCAATGTTTCTTAAACTTTGTATGCATACAAACAATATACCATATATAGTATATTTATTAATATTCAGATTTATGGGCATCCATTCCAATTTATTAAATCTTAAATGAGGATTGATAATTTACATTTTAAAATACATCCCAGTTTGTTAAGCACTGATAGACTGCCTTATATACTTTGAGGAATTTCTCCCCTTGGGAATTTTGTAAAAATAGCTTAGGAGAGGTAATTTTGAGTGATCTATGCTTTAAAACCTTTGGGGAAACTTATTTTAAACCTTAATTAACGAGAGTTTAGCAGCATAAAAGAAGCATTGCGAAGTTTTCCAAACATGGATATCATATCTGAATGGCTATTGGGAATAAGTACACCATTGTATTATTTTTGGAAAGCCTTGGCCTTTGGCACGACCAGAAGTTATCAGGAGTTTCAAGACCCTGACAATGAGAGAGAACCGAAGGAGTAACAAAGTGTGATGGTGATCAATGGCACTGTGCCAGGCAGGGCTGTAAGTTCCTTGTATGTATTAATGTAGTTAATGTTACAAGTATTCTATAAAGTAGATATGATTTACTCATCTTATAAATGGGAAACAGAGGCAACGAGAAGTGGATTAGCATGTCTCCTTCTATAGCTTGTGAGAAACAGAGCCAGAGTTGTTGTGAACCTGAGCCTTCTGATGTGGGGTCTGGGCCTCCACTGCTGCACTATGCCGGCAATAAAGGGCTGGTTCTCTGAGAAACTCATTTATCTTTCAACCAAACAAGGGGCTTATTTATATTAAGATATCTACCTGCAAAGGCAAAGCAATGAACTACATGCTACTTAGGGTTTATGATCTATAATTTCTAAGATTTCTAGACAAGGCTAACATGAGAGAAAAAAAAGTAATAGCAAAGACATTTACTTAAGTATTTTCTTGAACATTTGCTCTCAGAAGTAATAACTATTATCTTTTCCCTTGTATGAGTGCTTCTCTTAGAGTCTTAGAGTCTATAGGAAATTTAGGGATCATTTGGCTCAACAATAAGTATTTCTTCAATGAATGAACCAAAAGTTGGGCTCATTTTGCACATCTACAAGGATGTTCTCAAGGCTGATCGGTTTAAGAATTTGCATAAACATCCTTAGAATTATGAAGGGAACTTTAGAGGTCAGTTAAGTTTAGAGGGAGGAAGCAAGAGGTAGAGGGAAGAGGTAGATGTGAGCCCATGTCAGCCTCCAGGGAGGGTACAAGAGGAAGACTGGGACCCCATTTTCAAGTGCGATGAACTGTGTGCCTGGGCTTCAGCCTGAGAATCTGGAATGGGTGCAGGATCACTACCCAAGCAGGGTAGACTGCTTTGTACTAATGGTTTCTGAATTCATTTTCTATTGCTGCTATAACAAGTTACCACATCCTTAGTGGCTTGAAACAACACACTCTATAGTCTTACAACTCTGTGCACTGGAAGTCTGATGCAGAGCTCACTGACCTAAAATCAAAATGTCACCAATGCTGTGTTCCTTTGTGGAGGTTCTGAGGAGAATCTTCTTGTTTTTCAAGCTTTCCAGGTCTATGTGCCTTGGCTTGCAACTCTCTCCATTTTCAAAGCCAGTAATGGCAGGTTGAGTTGTTTTCACATTATATCACTCTGATTTCCTCTTCTATACCTCTCTTCCACTTTTAAGAACCTTTCTAATTATGTCGGGCCCACTCAGATAATGGAGGGTGAGCTCGTTAGCAACTTTAATTCCATCTGCAACCTCAAATTACCCTTTGCCATGTAACCCAACATATTCACAGGCTCTGGAGGGTAGGGCATGGACATGGGCATGGATGTTCTGGGGAGATCTTTATTCTGCCTACCACATTTTCCTAAAGAGCAAAGCAAGTACAGGGAAGGAACATGTCCTAGGATGTAGGGCTCAGTCATCCAAGACTGGATGTGTGGCTAAAGGAAAAGCTGCTTGCCCCTATTCTTGGCAGTTGCAGATTCTGGCCGATGCTGGTAGAGAACTGTGAGCTGGTTGGCAGAATGAGGATGGAGAGACCCTATCATACCTGGAAAGGTTGAAAAAGTTTTATTGGCTGAGAACTCCTCACCTTCTATGTGTTGACTTCATTGAGTTGGTCCTAATGCTTTTAGACAGAGAAGGTACTAAGGATTTTTCTCTTAGTCGGAGGAAAAACCAAGTCCTTCATCAGCTCAAGCAGAGAAGGACAGGTAGGAAGGAATACATGTAGAGTTGGAATCCTAGGTAAAAGAGGTAGAAACAGGAGCCAAGTATACCTGCCTTCTTTCCCTCCCTCTTTTCTTTCTTATTTCCTTCTAGTTTCCAAATTTGTGCTGTTGATGTGTTTTGGGAAGGTATTATTAACATCAACACTGCCATTACGTAAACAGGGTTTATGTGTCCACAGGGTCAAAAGCGGGTTCATTCTAACAGAAAATAGCACTAATAATAAGAGCAAAATTTCATCCATATATTTTTTAAGAGAGCGGGGGAGGGGCAGAGGGAGAGAGAGAGAGAATTTTAAGCAGGCTCCACACCCAACACTGAGCCCACTGAGGGGTTTGAACTTATGACGGTGAGATCATGACCTGAACCGAAATCAACAGTTGGATGCTTAACTGACTGAGTTACCCAGGTGCCCCTTATCCACATTTTTTAACTTTTATTTTATCCTACCAATAACAGCTAAAGCATTAAGTGAAAAACAGCATGGTTTGTGGAGCGAGGGATATATTACAGAACCTACTTTTTAAAAAATGATACAGTTGAGTGTTGGAGGCCTTTGTTTTTGTAAGTTAAGCAAAGTGGAAGTGGTAGATTTGGACCCAAGAGAAGAATCACGTGACCTCCGCTGAGAAGAAACCCACAAGTCATTAGTCATCCAGTTGATATTATTTTAATCACGCAAAATGCTTCCTGTATGTCATTATAGGACTTTCCCGTTCTCCAAAGCAGACTAGATCTCTCTTGTTGGTTCATGTGCTTACCTAATTCATGTTGTTTGGGTGTCTGCATGGAAAGGATGATCGACAGTTGGGGACTTGCCTGACACAAAGCCATAAGCTATTGGAAAAAGTGCTTTGAACAGAGGCATCATGGGCCCCATGAGGGGAAGAGGAAGCCACAAAGAGCATCAGAACATGAAAATATAGGTCGCATCTGCCACCCTGGGCACAGAGTGCACACCTTTTTGCCACCAAGAGCAGGAGGCAGGAAGGATATGCATTAGGAGATACATTATTGTTGACTACCAAGAGTAGAAATTTTTGTCTTTTTTTCTCCCAATAGAGGTAGCTCTCTCATCTCTCCATGGGGACTGGGTGGAGGGGTGCTGGTGGTGGGGAGGCTGACAACAGACTTCCTCTGGAGAACTACTGCTTAGATTTTTCAATAGTTTTTAAAAGTTTTTTATTTATTTTTTATTATTAATTAATTAATTAATTTTTAAATCGTTTATTGTCAAATTGGTTTCCATACAACCAATGCTCTTTCCCATAAAAAGTTTTTTATTTTTGAGAGAGTGCATGTGTGCATGCGCGAGTTGGGGCGGGGCAGAGAGAGATGGAGAGAGAAGGTATCCCAAGCAGGTTCCACACTGTCATTGTAGAGCCCAATGCAGGGGCCTAAGATCATGACCTGGGCTGAAATCAAGGGTCAGATGCTTAACTGACTGAGCCACCCAGGCACTTCTCCATAGTTTTTGAAGTCTCTTTGTGTAGAAACAGAACAAAAACAAAACTGTAGTATGCAAAGCATGGAACCTTTAGCAACTCTCTTACCAAAATGAGCTTATTTGAGCGTAAGGTGGAATGGCAAAATTTAAAGGAAAACTGAGTGACAACCTGAAAATAAACAGAAATAGCCATTCAACAACAAGAATGCCTTCTTAAATTCTCTTCTTGGTTTATTTCTGTGCTTCCAGTTTGCCAGCCCCAGGTGTCTTAAGTATAGTCCAAGAGGAGCTTTACCTAAGGGCAGGCACTCAGTGTTTACAAAGTAGGGAGATTTTTCCTGAATATTGGCACTCTGTCTTTCCCCACAAAGTCCCATTTCTGCTGTTTGAGTGCTTTTTGCTTAGCAATCATGCAGCCTCAGGCTCCCTTTACTTATGTGCCCTCCGATTCCATCTCTACATTTCCTTCCGTCCTAGGCTGACTTGCCCTTCCTCTGAGTCCTTGATGCTCCCCAGAGCTCCTCCCTAGTAACTCATCTAAGCCTTACAGACTCATGCCCAGATGAATGGAAGAAATCCAAAACAGAAAGAAGATTATTATCTGTATCCATGGTAATCCAAAACAGTAAATTCATCTGATAGCACTACACATTCATTTATTCATCCACTCATTCATTTTGTAGGTTCCACCTGCTTTAGATCCATCTGATCAAAATCAAAACTAGAGGTTGCCAATCTGTGGCCCAAGGGTCAGTTCCAGTTTACTGCCTGTTGTTATACAGAATTATTTTTTCATTTTCAGATGGTTGAAAAAAAAATCAAAAGAAGAGTACTATTTTAAGATACCTGCAAGTTATATGACATTCAAATTTTAGAGATGGTATAAAAATACAGTCTTATTGGAACTCAGTTGCTCTCATTTGTTAATATCTTGTCTAAAGCTGTTTTGCACCATTTTGGTAAAGTTTGCTTGCAAAGCCTGAAATGTTTACTATCTGGTCCTTTGCAGAAAAGGTTTGCTAACTCTTGATGTAAACCACTTCTGAAACTTACATGTTAACTAACCAGTTGTCCACTGGAGAGCAAGATTCACAAGGGCAGAAATGATACTTTGATCATTATTACAATCTTGGTGGTTAACATAGTGACTGACATGTAGCCATTACTCAATTGGTATTTGTTACAAAGGTTTACAATGATGTAGCTTACAGACAGCTTTCAGAAACATACCTAGTACATGACATCTGTTTTAGGAAGACTAACCAGCAGGCAAGAGGTACGTACTTGTTCTCCCTAGCTTTCCTCTTCCCTTATACATATGATGGAGCATACACAATCTGACTCTAGTCCACTTTTTAACTGGTTTTTAAAATTTGTAATATATTTAGTTTTCCATAATTGGAGATTTTGTTTTTAAAACTATGTACTCAGAGGCTGTGTACTGGTTATCTATCACTGTATGCAAACTACCATAAACCTGATGATTTATAGGAATCATATCACATGATTTTGTTAATTAGGAATTCAGGCAGGGGTTGGTTGGCTGATTTTCTTCTGCTCCACATGACATAGGTTGGAGGTACTTAGTGGTATTCAGCTGGTGTCCAGGCTGCTCTGCTGGGTCACAGGATGGTGAAGGCTGGAAGGTAGGGCTGTGCTGGGCTCCTTTCCCTCTCCATGTCTTCCCAGGACTGCTCCACTGAGAAGTTAGACTTCTAACACGGCAGCTCAGCACTTCTAGAGACTGAAGAGGAGACTGCCAGTTCTCTTAGAGTCAGGGCCCGGTGCTCGCAGAGTGTCATTCCTGCCACATTCTATTCATTAAGCAGCTGCCAGCCAGCCCAGATTGAAGAGGAAGGGAAAGAGACCCCATCCTTTGCAGGGAAGAGTATCAGAGAATTTCTGGCCCTTCCTAATCTGCCATAGGCTGCTTCTAGTTTGGTTTTTAACTTTATTAATTCCAGTTGAATCCAACCAGTGCTAGTTATACTCATAGTCTTCCTAACACATGATCTTTTTTCAGCTGTTTTTTAAGCTCTTATCTCCAAGCTCTAAAACTGACAGTTGTCCAGGCAAGGAGAAGACCAGCTCACCAGCCCAGGGGATGCAGAGCTATGAGGGATTGGTTGATATACACTGAAAGTTCTTCATAAAGTGATTCAGTCCCAAAACAATTCACCCACCTCCTAAAATACTTACAATAGGAGCTAGAATATCTGCAGGCTCGGTCTGGACCCCAGCTGCTTGGGAGGAAAGTCCTAAGCTATATTCCTGTATACTTAATGATATCTTACATATTACAGTTGGGAAGATATGCTAGTTTCTTCCTCTCTTCTCTTCTCTTCTCTTCTCTTCTCTTCTCTTCTCTTCTCTTCTCTTCTCTTCTCTTCTCTTCTCTTCTCTTCTCTTCTCTTCCCTTCCCTTCCCTTCCCTTCCCTTCCCTTCCCTTCCCTTCCCTTCCCTTCCCTTCACTCTCTCTCTCTCTCTCTCTCTCTCTCTCTCTCTCTCTCTCTCTCTCTCTCTCTCTCAATTCATTGGAAAGAAAAATCACTGGATAGAAATGGGTAGCTAAAGAATATGAAGGCCAAGATAATATCAGCTCAGAGTCTGGTTATTCTCCTCTCTGCCATCTTCCATCTGTGCACCATATTGCTAGGATGCTGCTCCTTTTTGCTCTAACGAAATGAGGTCCGGTTTTCTAAAGATGACTTTGTTTAGGCTAATTCTCTGACCCAAAGATTAGAAATCAGAGAGATGTAATCATTCAAAAGGATGTCTTCGGTATATGACTGTATATGGGGGTGAACAATGTCAGTAAGGGAAGATTTGCCTGGCTCGCATTATAGAGCTTTTGAGAGAAAATCTAGTTGCTTATAACATGCAGAAATGCAGACAATAAACATGCAAGATATAAATGTTATTTACATACATCAAAATGTTCTGGAGATGGAAGGCATTTCAAACAATTCTGTTTCTCTAACCACGAGAGCAATCCATCTGATGTATTTTTTTGACCTGTGAGATCAGCAAGGTTATAGCCTTGTGTGGGTTCACTTGCTGAAGGAGAATTCCCTCTGCCCTGGGTCTCGGGTGCTACCTGTTACTTCCTTTTCTGGAAGCTCTGGGCAATGTCTCCCCACCCCCGCCAGAGCAGTTGCTTTCTCTATGTGCCATATGAGGTATTTGTTTTCTCCTTCTGTAGCTGATGGCTGGGAGTCTTTTTTGCACATTTCCTCTGGTGGTAGGACTCTTAGCAAACCGAAGCTGCTGTGGTTTGCACCCAGAAGCCTCAGCATGTTGCCGCTGTGAACAGCAGGCACCAGCAACTTCCTTGTTCTTTAAAAAGTCACATAGGGTTGTGGGGCTTGATAGTACATTTTCTGTGGGCAGTGACAAACCCTTGAAGTTTTCACACAAAGGAAGGGGTCTCTCTTGGTGATAAAGCTAGAATCGTACACATCTTTGCCTTTTCTCTGTGGCACAGGGATACATAAGAGAGAGGGGACTCTTCATGACAAGCCAGAACTCAAAATTAAGGGAACTGGTCTGTGGTTCCGGTCTTTGTCATTGGTGGTGGTGGTGGTGGTGTGTGTGTGTGTGTGTGTGTGTGTGTGTGTGAGCCTTGAGCATTCATTTGAGGCTGTCCTTTTTTGTGGCTTGTCTGGGCTCAGAGTAATTCATGCCCTAATGATAGTGCTTGTATTGGCTGAAAGTGACGCCTGTTCATTATTATCAAATATTATAGAGATAGTGCAAACCTTAGAAAAATACTTTGTGGTATAATGGAGATTTAAATATCTGTGAAGTTATATACATGAAAATTATCTGTGGAAAGACCTTGACAGAAAAATCGTTTTGCTGTTTGTTGTGAAGTGGTTTTCCATGAAACTCTTTCTTTCCCTTGTTTCTCTAGGGCAGAATTGATAGTTGTAGGTTAACTTCTTGACATTAAGCTCCCTTTTCCCTTAAAAGTATTATAGTTTCTGCCACTGGTGGGTTCTCCTCACTAACTCATTGCTCAGTTATTTGTAATCACTATCACAATCCTTCAGTGTAGACCCTATGGAAATCTCCTCTGACATCCTTTCTTGCCAATTTCATCTTTGGTTGCCCGCTTACAATATTTTTTTCCCCTAATCTGGCAAGTCATCTCTGACTTATTTTAGCACATGCAGCATTTCAGAGTTTGACCTAGTAGCGTGCTGCACAGATTTGAAAAGAAGCTTTAGAGGGGCACAGTGACCATAGTTGCCTCAAAGAATAATTGTTAAAGTTCTTTGGATGTGGGAAGAAGGCTCTGGAAAGCAAGAATTTCTCCCCTTGGGTGTACGCAGTTTTGGGACTAATCAGAAGCATGTTAGCATCATAAGCAGTTTTATGCAAACTTCTGGTTCTTCAAGATTCATTGACAAGATGCTTTTAAGAGCTCAATCCTCAAAGACATCTATAAAACTTTTCAGTTATAGCCTCACCCTCTCTACTGTTCAAAAGCATTTTTGGAATTTTAGTGTGCATATATTCATTCTAATATTAATAGGAAAATATATTTGATCCTTGTTTCTTATAGTTAAGAGGAAGAAAAAAAACTGATGGATATTTTTGGAGCACATGCTAATGACAGGCCACACACAGGTCTTTTATTTAGCCCATACTGGGGCCAATGAAAGTAGAAGCTGGGTAGTCACTGAGATTGTCAAAACGCAGTGGAGGAGACTGGCTGAGAAAGCAATTAACAGGAAGCTTGGGTCAAGGTCAAGGAATGGGAGAGACGTGATGGTGGTAGCCTGGCAACATTCCTTGTGCCCCCAGTCCAAATTAGTGATTTTCCCTTGTTTCTGTTCATCACTTTATATCTTGCTACATCCTTATCTCTTTCTTGAGCCAGATTTCCTTTGCCCATGACTATCCTGCTCCCTAACCCTTCTACCTTTTTTGTGAGGATCCTGATGTCTGTATCTCTTTCTTCAGGTAGCCTGTTTATATTCGTGACTGTTCTTTTTTGTTTCTGAAATTTACACTTGTGAGGTCTCAATGTTGGATTAGACTGAGTGGTCAGCGGCAAATACTGCCCTTGATTCTCTTTAGCTTCTTGTGGTCTCTACTTCTCACCATCCCAAACTACCACCTATGTATTAAATTTGGGTTGCGGTCCTTCAAGAGTTGTGCTGTCTGCTGTTGGCCATGAATGTAAGCTTTATTTTAAATTTAAAGAAATGTTGAAAATAAACTTTTTTTTTCAAATTATCTCAGACACAACATTTGGGGATGTTAACATTAACTCTTAATTCAAAATAATGCCATTTATATAATACATCCTGGTGTTGGTCAATATAAGTGTACTCAAATCTGATATTTTATATATGCTTGACCATTGATCACTTCTAAAATTCGATGACCATAATGATTCAACTTTATAGAGTTAAGCGAATCTTCCAAGTAATATCCCAGATAACTTTTTCAAATATAAAATATTTAAACCCACAAGGAAATTATAAAAAATATATATAAATTTTACTTTAGGGCTTGATTAAAGGGCTGTCTGAATACAGATACAAGGCAGCTTTGCTGTATGCTGATAAGGCCTAAGATGAAAGACCTCACAAGGGTATTTGCATTCTAATCAGTGACTTCTGAACACTCAAAGCACAAGTTCAAAGGTTTACCTTTGTTGGTGAGCTGTTCTGTCATATTTTAGTTTTGCATTTCCTTGAATCACAGCAGGTAACCTGGACTTGGTCTTGACTCAGCTGTTCAGAAAAGTTAACATAAAACAACTTTTTCTTTTGCTTATGGAAATGCCTGTCCCAGATCTGATCAGTAGCCACATGGTATAACTCACAATAAAATGCATGAGATAATTTATTATAAAATGGAGGGGTTAACTTACAATAAACCTGATCTAAGAATATAAACATAGTTCAGCCTACTTGTGTTCAGCCTCCTGGGCTCTTTTTTGGGTCTAAGGTCAGTGATGGGTTTTTGGCTTTTAGAACTTGATGTTTGGTTCTGGGGAAGAACAATATGATTTTGGTGCAGAACAACTGGCCAGAATAGTTTCTCTTCTTTTTTAAGTCCAGGTATGAAGATAAGATTAACTATACTTCCTTGCCATTGTGCCATGCTTTCAAGTTCCATATTATATAAATAAAAAATTATACTTTATATTCAACTAACTTCTGAAAAAGAATCTGAAGCCAAATACAGGGTATTATCCATGTAAAGTCTCATATTGACCCTGGTGTCCTGAAATCTTCCTTGTAGAGAAAGGCAGATTATGCCCTAGACCATTTCTTTTTCACCACCTCACATAAGGAGTATTGACAAGTTTAGCACTTTATTTTTCCATGGAATTGTGCCAAACCCCATCCACTCTGTCCAAGTAGGGAAATTAGATTTCCTCACTGTATACCACCTCATTAACTACATGTGTATGTACACATTTCTAGTCTCACAAATGTGAACTTTTCTATTTTTTGCTTTCTCTCTAACACCACAGAACCATGAAGATCAAGAGTGTCTGTGACAGTTTCTGGCCTTTTTGTTCTTAGCTCTTTGCTGCAAAAAGATGGAATGGGTCTCACTGTTAGTGTCCATATCTTTCTATGGCGTCTTGTTTTGTAGTTCGGCATAGTTTATTAAGTTTATTAATTTTTGTTGGCTACTTTCAGAATGGTCAGTTTGAGATTGAAAGGGCCAAATGTCTAGCCTTTTGATGACAGACAGTTTGAGGACTAGCGGCATGCTGCATAAATTGACTCCAGTGTCCTGCTAGGAGTGTTCTGTCGAAAAGCCACCACTCCTGAGCCCTTGTGAAACAGTGGGCTCTTGTCATTAACCTTTCTTTAGGGCAATAGAAAACTTGGATTACAATTCCAAGCTAAAATTTTTACTTTGGGAATTTTGTGCACACTCAGGCATGCAAACTTCTGTTCACTTTGTACCAGTCTACCAAGTGGCAGCTCAGAACCTTTTGCTTTGCATAAAACCCAGTTTGGAGCATCTATACAGCAATACCCATTCTTCTCCTAACATGTTTTCTCCTTTGCCTACAAAATTCCCAACTTCTGTGTGGCAATTCACACCTGTTTTAGTGTAGTAGAAATGTAAAACCATTGCTTACCTTTTAATACCCGAAGGTCAAAACAAACAAACAATCCAGCCACAAAAACAAACCTCTGTCTTTTGTTTAGCTAGTTTCTTCTTTTTATACATTTCCCCCCTTAAGTTCTATATCGGAACCCTTTCTTCACCTTAGACATCTCTACATACACCTTAAAGGAGAAATTTGGGCAAAATATCAAACTCCTAACACCTTGCCAAAGCTGTGGCAAGATAAAAATGTGAGTTGCCTTTCTCTGGCCCCATTGTTCACTGACCCATAGAAGTGTCATTCTGTGTCTAGTAATCCTTTGACCCTCTGCTCTGCAACAGAAGTTGCCCTTGTATTTCATCAGGTTTCCAAATGTTGCAGAATTTGACCTCAACCTTGCCATCTTTGGGGAAGTAAATTGAAGAACAGCATTTCACATCAGAAGTCTACTAAAATTCTGAGCTCTCTAAATGCAAATTCTTCTCTTTCATTCTATGTGATTTCTTTAACAAACAAAAACAATTCACAACAAAATACAAGAAATAACTTCCCTGCCTGCCTTATTTCACATAGACACACTTGTTGAAATCTGCTCTGGTCTCTGGACAGGCAGCCCTGTATTTGGGAGCCGATATCTCTTACTATTTTTTTTTCAGTACTAAATATAATTTGATTCTAAAGATTAAAAAATTAAAACTATATGTGTATATGTGCATACACATTATGTATTTTATGTATATATATACATTATATGTGTAATTACATATGGAATTGTTATCATTAGCATCCTCTTTAATATTTGTGAAACATCTACCATATGCATAGTGACAGGCATTTAGGCATGGTGGGGAATGCAAAGAATTGTCTAAATCTGCAGTGTGCCCTCAAGGGCCTTGACTTTGAGTTAGGCAGACAGATACATTATTTATGAAGATTTGAGTATCTAGATAGGATACTGTGAGTACCAAATGTCTGGAAGAGGCTGTAAGTGCTGCTGGAATTCATGCCATGCCTGTGGAGTGCTCTGAAACTTTTACAAAGCAGCTAGTCCTACCATGTCTGAAATGGAATGGTTGAAGGGTGGGGCACAGAGGTCTGAGTCACGTGGATGAATGGGAAGACGACTGTCTGAGATGTTCTTTTTTTTTTCCAGAGAAACAAAAAGAAGATGGATGACGTCAATGAAAGACAAGCAGCATAGGAAGAAGACTTCTAGTCTTGACCACAAGTTGTGTGACCTCAGGTAGGTCACTTACTGTCTTGTTAACTCATTTGCCATATTTGTAAAATGAAGGCTGGCTCACTTTTTGAAATAAGGACACATTTTTGAGGCAAAAGTTTAGCTGGAAGAGTCTAAGCAATTTTTTTATGAGATAGGAACTATATAGATTATTTTTTGCTCAATAATAAAATCATCAAAAGATCATCATTCTAAGGTAATGTCAGTTTATAATCAAGATCAGAGGATGGCTTTGGTAAAGGACTGTAACATATATGCTGAGAAACATGGTGAAATGGAATGCATAAAACTAGGTAAGATTAATAGCAATAGGTCTTAGGTAGTTGCAGAAATGTTTGAGAGTTTAATCAATGAAGTGGCAGGATCTTAAATTTAAATTTATAATTTACTTATCATCTGAAAGTGCAAAGCTCTTGTTCTTATGATACAGTGAGTTCCCCAGACACTACCTTTTAAGCTAAGCAACGTCCTGGGTTTTAAGTACACAAGAGATTTGAATGTGTTAGATTTCAGTAATGACTTCTTGTTAAACATCCCTGAATCTCCCATGAGTGAGCTAGAATCCAGTTCAAAATAAGCTGCAGTGTATGAGACCTGAAGACAATAGAAATGTAAAGCAATGGTCACAGCAGAAGTGAAATAAGGCGGTGCACTGCCACAACAGTTCACAGGCTTATGGAGAGTGAGGAGTGATCTGAGAATATACCAAAGAGGAAATGGGTTTGTGAGAAAAGTCTTGGAGGAGAGAGAGATATGAGTCATGACCGTAATTTGACTCAGTGGGAACCTAAAAAGTGTGACACACAAAACTCAAGGATCTCAATTCTGTTTAAAGGTAGAGGGAAGTAAAACAAGCATCATGGCCCTGGGAACACTATGACCAAATGATCACGTCTCACCTTCGCACGAATGAGTTTACTTTGCTCCCCCTGCTACTCCCACTACAAAATATGCACATATTTCTCAGTAAGTTAAGTGAAAGTTTTAAATTGCTCTTTGTTATGGAGGTCAGTCATCCCAGGCCACGAAAATAACCTACCCTAAAACTGTCTTTAAATGTTCAAAAAGGAATGCAAATATGAAGTTAAGTCTAAACTCTCCATTAAATAGAGAATTCAAATGAAAATAACATTGAAATCATTCTTTTGCTTATGAGATTGGAGAAAAATAATCATGTGTCAGAGGGTATCTGTGCCCTGCCCATATCTCTTTGGCTGACCCTAGAGTTTGCCTGTAGACACTTCTTATACATGCCAACATTTTCTTGTGTCTTTGTTGGAGAGCATTCTCTGGATACAGGAGCATGCACAGGACAGATGGAGAGTAAATGAAAGGTAATGCTTTGAATTGACCCTCCCTCAACCATTGAGGGTTAAACCATTGAGGGAGAAATATCCCCTTGCTTTTTTTTGAGATAAATTTTTTTTTCTGAGAGAGAGAGAGGGAGAGAGAGAGAGAGAGCAAGAGCGAGAGAGCGAGAGCGAGAGCAAGCAGAGGGAGAGGGGCAGAGGAAGAGAGAGAAAATCCCAAACAGGCACCATGCTCAGCACAAAGCCTGATGCAGAGCTTGATCCCACAGCCCTGGGATCATGACCTGAGCTGAAATCAAGAGTTGGATGGTTGACCAGCTAAACCACTTGGGTCTCTCTCTTTGAGATAATTCTAAATTGTGTTCTATCCATCCTCTCTGGAGGTCTCCAGAATGATTGACTATAGTTTTCCCATAGAGTAAGGTGATTAACTCATTCCAGATTTTTTGTGACTGTCCCAATTTTAGTATGGAAAGTCCTGTGTCAAGGGAACCTTCTCAATTCCACATAACCTAGGATAGCTGACCACTCAACTATAAAACTATCTGGCTAGTCTTTCTCTTTATTGGTTTCCACCTTTTCATGTCTCACTTCCCCACTCCCTCACAGTAATTCCTGGCATTGTCTTCTAACTAGTCTAGTTACTTAGAATTATGAATTTTTTACCAATGTCTTTTATCTGCACTAGGTTCTAATTGTTAGGGTGGGAGCCCTGTTTTACTCAATACAGTCTGTCCACAGACTCTAACACAGTGCATGAAGCATAGTTCATACTCAAAAAAATTAGTTGAATGAGAATGGACTCTGTATCATTAGCCAAACAGATATGATAGACATTATTTGCTGCTGTGTGTCAATGCCAGTTTGTTTCTCCTGAGCTTCCATAGATACCTGCCAGTCACATTGATCATGTTGTAGGTGATTAGGAATAATCAAGTCTTTTACATCTTTTGGTCACCATGCCATAATGCATTCTATTACAAAAGTTTAAGAAAATACAAAGGGAATAATGACAAAAATCAACATGTAAGTAATCTTACCAAGTGCTTTGGTATATGTTTTCTCCTTTAATCCTCAGAGTAACCATTTAATATAATTATTCCCAGTTTACAGAAGGTTAAATCTTGGGATTGTTTGCTCATAATCACACACCCAAGCAGGGGCCATGTTTTTCACCACCAACCCCCTGTCTTTCCTATTGCATTATGGGATTCACTGTAACTAGCTTGCATATAATCTCTCAAACCCACGCACAATCATAGAATTTTATGGAAAGCAAATTCCAGAGACAAAAAAAGCGTGGACCACAATGAGTTTGGTCTTCCTGTTCATTAGTTTTTCACTGCATTAATAAAAAGTACTCAATCCCACTCATAGTAATATCTTTGCCATCATCTTCCTAACAAACACTTGAGAGACTGCAAATCTTTATCATTCAGCATCATTTAACTTCCTGAATAAAAAAACAAAACAAAACAAAACAAAAAGGTGGCTTAGATATATGTTTATAGTTGATTTTAATTTCCTGTTTGCCCTTTCAATTATGATTTTCCTTAGTTTGCTGGTGAAAACCATGAGTGTTTGAAATATATTTTCTGTTCATGTGGCTTTTCTCATCTTAAAGCAGCAAGCAATCATATATATGACAATAGTGTCAACAGATAATCTTCTTAATTACTTTTTAGATCACTTAGGTGCTTAAATTTGGTTACAGCACACCTTTTATGCTAGTATGTGTCAGATAGAAAGAGAGCATGTGACTGAAATCCCGAGTTCTCCTGCTGCCGAGACTGATCATGGAGTGAAAGAAAAATTAAAATGATAAATAATGTTTAAGATGTTTATTTGCAAATGCATTGCATTTCTTTTCATTTCCAATTTTAAGGAGAATATGGACTCATTAAAAAAATACAAAGGCCTTTCCTTTCATAACACGTCTGCCATTCTGTGCCACCTTGACCACCACTTCTACCCCTAAGTCATCTCCCTCCCCAGTGGTAACCATGCTAGTAGTTTGAGGTGTGTGTGTGTGTGTGTGTGTGTGTGTGTGTGTGTGTGTGTGTGTTTCCAGAAAGAGAGAGAAAAATAACAGATATAGAACACAATACAATAGGTCTTTAGGGGTGCCTGGGTGGCTCAGTGGGTAAAGCAGTGGTTTATGGGTGTGAGTCCCATATCGGGCTCTGTGCTGACAGCTCAGAGCCTGGAGCTTGTTTCAGATTCTGTGTCTCCCTCACTCTCTGACCCTCACCTACTCATGCTCTGTCTCTCAAAAATAAATAAAATTAAAAAAAAAAACAAGCAAACAAAACAATAGGTCTTTTTAATCTGACACATTTGTATATTATAAACATCTTTCCGTAGTAATAAATGTAGATCAAACTCATGCTTTTTAAATTAATTTATTTATTTTATTTATTTTTATTTTTATTTTTATTTTTTTTTACTTTATAAAGTTTCATATATTTTTTAACATATGCAATTATTTTCCATCCTTTACAATACAGTAGTTGCAATGACACTCAAAACAGAAAAGCAAAGTAAAAAATCAAAACACCAACTTCTGTTTTATGTAATTAGACTTATACAGAAATTAGAAGGTTAAGTAACAACTAGTTAATCACCTAATTTCACAGCTATCTGAAGTGGCAATCGTTATATAGCAGCTTATCTATGATACATTCAAGATAAATGATACAATATATTACTTGTTCATAGGCTACAACACAGCCTGCTTAATACCTTTCCTTAAATTCCACCTCTATACTA
>NC_043705.1:116995395-117011949 GCF_006229205.1 Suricata suricatta
TTGCAAAAAAACTCATGCTTTTTTAATAGCTTCATCGTGTTTTATGGAATGCTTACTCTGGAACTTAATTATTATCTGATTGACAGATATTTTGACAGAAATATTAACAGATATCTCCAATATTTTTCCATTATATAGTATTCTACAGACAACACCTTGTATTTGTATCATCTCTGTGTCCTGTGTGCTTTACTCCAGGAGGGAGTTTGAGAAGAGGACTATCTGGTTCAAAGGGTCTACACTTTTAAAATGTTGACAGCCTGTTCAATTACCTTTCAAAGGCTGTGGGAAAGTTTGTTCCTACCCATACCGTGTGGGTCTGATGATTTCTTCACACCCTCACAAGCATAAATATCATGAAGTAGCTTTGCTTGGGTTCCGGAGGAAGCAGGTCCTGAAACAAATATGTGCAGATGAAAAAAAAAAAAACCTGAAACTTTGAGAAAAGTAATTCATAATTCCAAGTAGAATGTGGATAGTTGGAATTAGCTGGTTCTTTTTCTACCACAAGCCTTTTGAGTATATCTTTAAACCATGGGATTTATTCAAACCCTAAAATTAGAGCTTTCTTCTTGCTCTACAGTTTCATGATTGATTGCCTCCAACTTTGAGCCATCAGGGAAGGTTCCATGGAGGAATACTCTTGATATGATCTATGAAGCGTGGTTTAGATTTCTCTGGGGAGAGAAGAGGACCATGGCTTTTCAAGGCTGCGAGAAGCACATAGTCTCTGGCAAGTAGTCAGGGGTGGAAGATGAAAGGGATATTGAAACTGAAAGTTCATGGTCACAGTTGTCACTAGCCGCATTTTCTGTTCCAGTGCCAGCTTTTACCCTCTTTTCCCAACATTAACCTGGTATGGAGACACCGAAAAAGCTGATTCTGCTTGTTCTTTGGTGGCTTCTTCCAAGTTGTTATAAAAGAAGACTAATTAACCGGTCCTTCTAACCCCCCAGTTTTGGCTTCAATCTGTTGCAATGCCTAAATTCTCATTGTTAGGATTATGATTTCAATTTAAGACACAGAAGTCACTTTGTAAAGATATTTATAAAATCAGTAATGGTGGTTGGGTTAGCAACAAAGATGATACCACTTAACCCCCACTTGGTTCGTTGGGGATAAGTTAGAAGATTATAGATATTTCTTAGATGTCAAAGAGAAAAGGTGGAGTGGGCTTAAGCAGTGGTTGTTGGCCTGAAATTCCTGAACTCATTGGAGTCTAAGAACTTTAGGATCTGTGGTATGGTGGTAGTGGTGGTGGTGGTGATAATGATGATGATGATGTCATCAATGATTTTAATAAGAGAAAAAGCAACAACAAAAGTGACTACAAAAAAGTTAGAATTCACTGAGTGCTTATGCTGGACCTTTGTTTACATACATTAATTCATTTCATCCTTACCACACCTTGTGGAGTTGATTTTACTTCTTTCATTTTATAGATGAGGGAACTGGGACTTGAAGAGGTAAAGTAATTTGTTGAAGATCATCAGATAGTAAGAGGCAGAACTAGGGTCCAAAGTGCATGATTTGAAAACACCAGGTCAACAAAGTGATAACCAAAACAAATATTACTTTACGTCACCTTTATGTACATTCAAGCCTAGGTGCAGGGGAGGATCAGTCCAGATGAGGGTCAGATAGTGGCAGAGTCATGACTCTGCTCCCCTTCTGTGGCTACTTTCAGTTGCAGAAGCTATGGCTACCTAGGAACACCCTGGCTGTATCTGTTTTTTTTCTTTCTTTGGAGTTCCCATAGTGGGTTATGATCTGCGGTGATTTTCTCCTGGTCATGTGTGCCCTACTCATGAATGCTGCTGATATCTTACCCATATTTTCCATCTATTGTTATGTCTAAACAACAAGACAGAGAAAGAGAAATGCTGCTAATTAGGGCATTCTAGGAACAGGTATATTCTAGTTTATGTTGCACTATAATTATGTTCAGCAGTTGGAAGCAGGTTGGGATTACCATGATGGATTATTGCTCTAGTACTGTGGTTCCTAACCATGGATGATTTTATCCCCCAGGGACAATATCTGGATATATTTTGATAGTCACAACTGGGGATGGGGAGTGCTTCTGGCATCAAGTGGATAGAACCTAGGGATGCTACTAAATATCCTACAATGCACAGCGAAATCTCCATAACAAAGAATTATCTGACCCAAAAAGGTTAGTAGTGCCAAGGTTGAGAAACCCTGTACTAATAAAACACATTGAGAACTAAGGTAATTTTTACATTTTCTACATGACAATCAGAGGAAAATGAATGTATTTTCATGTTCCCCTCTCAAAGTTATTATTTATTCCTGCACAGTAGTCATGCCAAGTGTATGTGAAAATGTGGTTCACTCACACAGAAGGTCCTTCTCTTCTTCTTCCCCTCCATCCTCCTTTTCATCTTCTCTTTGTCCCTCACCTCTTCTTCTAACCCTTTACCTTTTCCTTATCTTCCTCTTCCTCCCCCTCCTCCTCCTTCTCCTCCTCCTTCTAGTCCTCCTTTTACTTTTCCCCCTCCTCTTCCTCCTTCTCCTTCCTCTAGTCCTCCTTGTCTTCCTCCTAGCCCTCCTCCTCTTCCTCCTCCTCCTTTTACACACATGGGTTGCCTTTGTTTCCTGGAAGGAGAGATAGGGGTTCATGCCTTCTCTTATGCTGAGTTTAAGAAGAGCAGGAGTGTCCTTAAAAGCCAGCCCTCCACCCCCACCATAGTATGTAGTTAAGCAAAAATCCAGTTTCTTCAAAGCTAATTTAGCATTAATTCTTTCATATCTTGATTACCTGTGTGGGAGCATAAACAATGATTGACAAAAGCAGGACAAATAGATGGAAGCAGTGTTGGGGTCATGTGACCAACACGTGACAGCAGTTCTACAGTAACATCAAGAGGCCTTGGCGAAGATGCCCTTTCCTCTCATGAAATCACAATGGGATCAGATGAGAAATCTTTCCAGGCAGTCTATTTGTCTTTTCTGTTTTTACAAAGTCCTGTTCTTAAAAAAAAATCTCTGAAAGAAATCCTGATACTTTATTCTTACAATCCTTCCAGAAGAAATATCTATAACTTCCATTCTTGACTGTAATTAGCCACGTAAACATAATGTTCAGTTAGCTTATCTTATCTGTATGTCTGTGTTGCAATTTGAAGTTGTCCAGTTTAGTAGAAATAAAAAAGTTTTCCTTATCTATACATGTGTATCTGTAATCTGTGTATACAGTGCTTGAAAAATATGAAATCCTCTTTCAGTTTTTCTAAATAAATCATATCTTTGGCCCTTGCCTATAGACCCTATTTCCAACCCTTTAATCACATATCTATGATATTCCTGGAATACTTGTTATAAATACAAATTCCTGGGCCTTACTCCTTAAGTATCCTCACAGGAGTAGGACTCTGGGAATATGTAGTTTTCACAGTATTCCCGGGTGATTTTTATGCCCTGAAAGTTTCTAGAACCACCAGAATAGCCAGAGGCCTTCTTTCAGCATGAGCGCTTCCAGCTGCTCCAGAGATTAGCTTCGCTTTTCACAGCACCTGGCTGACTTACCTCGGTGGGTCTGTGTTCTCCTTGGCTTTGGTTATTCACAGACAACACACAGACACTTCTCTTATTAGCATATAACAAGAGCCTTCAGAGGAATTGGATGCATAGTGTTGTTACTGAAAGAGCACATAACTCTTTGGAATATGTATTTTTTTCTTTTTAGGGAGAAATAGCTGAAGGTAAACACATCTGTCTCATTTGGAACCCGGTCACTTCAGTTAGTCTTCGCCTCATCACTGGATATTGGTCTTGTTATAATAGCAGACATACTGCTAATATTGGAGTGCATTTTATAGTGTTTAGGTGGTCACATCTGTATTTTTCTTTTTCTTTTTTTTTTAAGTTTATTTTTGAGAGAGAGAGAGCATGAGCAGAGAGGGGGCACGGGGAGACAGAGAGAGAAGGAGAGAGAGAATCCAAAGCAGGCTCCATGGTCTCAGTGCAGGGCCTGACATGGGGCTCAAACTCACAAACCATGAGAGTATGACCTGAAACCAAAGTCAGACACTTAACCGACTGAGCTACCCAGATGCCCCATGTGTTTTATTTTAATTCTTATGGTGGCAGTTTCTAAAAGAGAGCCAGATTTTTAAAAGACCCCCATTTGTAAAGCGTTTGCTTCAAGTCAGTTCTCTTTTTGGTATGATATGCTGTATAACTTCTAGCATTACTGGGGCTAAAAGTGGAAAAGTTGAGGTATGGTAGATTCATAGACCATCAAATGATCCCTCAGCCTTCTGCACAAGAGGGTCCCCAAAAAATGCTTCAGAGAAGAGGGCAATTGGACCAACTCCACCAAAACTGTATTTTTTCATGATGCTACAACAGTCTTGGTTTAGAGAAATCTGAGATATGATGGACTCAATTTCCATATTCTATGTACCAGTAATTCAAACTACAGTAACAGTTCTGGGGATTGTTACGCAAACCTGGTACAAAGTTTCAAGATCATGGTGTATTGGTGCTCTAAGCTGTGTAGATTAAAGATCCTGATAAAAGGTACCCAGGAGGTCAGGAAAGATGACTCTGCTTCCTGTTATTGTTTTTTCTCACTGAAAAATACTTTTTTTTAGGTTTGTTTTTACTTTGAGCATTCTCTTAGGCTTAATAATTTGAGATGTAATTAATTATCACACATTTAACGTAATATGTGCAATCCTAGCATACATCGAGGAATCATTAAAGCCCCTGCTAAGGATTCTCCCTTGTGGATTCAGGGACAGTTTATTGTCCACACACTAGTGAGTCAGCCATGGCCAGCTGGGCCCCTTAGGTCTAGAAGCCTTTACTGTTCTTGGAGCCGTCTCAGAATCATTTTCTGCACATAACTGCTGCACTTCGTTGCCTTAGGCAAGCTGCACAGGGCAGTGCCCTGAAGATATCCACTGTCCACTTTCCCGCTGTATGATGTTGGAGGTCAGGGCTCAATGTGGAATCTGCTTTTCTTGGATGTCAAAAGAAGTGTTAGAATGAGAACTTACTTAGAGCCTACCCTAATGAGGGAGATAGAGGCATAATCCTTCGAGATGTGAGTATTACCACAGGTAAGAGGGGACATTCAGAGAGATGGCACAGGACCACACAGGGCCATCTAGAATAGATGAGCTAAATATAGATACATATCAATACTTGAATTCATTTAAGAATGAACCTAGTAGGAAGGATAATACAATATTAAAAACACTATGATCACTGCTCTCTCCTCAGTGATGACCACTGGCACTGCATTTCCCTTTGCTGTGGATATCATATGCTAATCATGGCCAGAGTTATTGAAATCTTACCATATGATAGCCTTTTTAAAGTCCCACAACAATCCCTAGTAGTAGGATCCTGCTGTCTTTCCTCTTTTCAGGCAGGAAGTAGAGGATAAGCAATATTAACTCTTCTAAGATCACGAAGCCAACAGTGGTGGGCCTTTAGAGCTTAGGCTCCTAACCGCAATATACACAGTCTCCTTAGGGAGAAGAATTGGGGAAACATGCAAGCAAATAAATGTGAGTCGATCTAACTTGTTTTTGTGAGGGATTATGTAAGAAATGTTAATTAGGTTGTTCAGGTCTCCAAAATCTGAAGAGCCCTTCCAGATCTTTTATTTTCAGCTAAGGAATTAAATTTGCATTGCCAAATACTCCCCATTCCTTCACTTTTCCAGAGCGAAACGGGCAACATTTATTTATTTGATTTTCAGAAGGCTAGAATGACCCAAGACGTTTTTGTTAGTTTGTATTACTTGGCATTTTGCCAACTCTCACCTAATCCTTGTGTATGCTGTGTTGGCCCTGACTGGGGATGGTCTGTTGGAGGAATAAATGGGGTGCGGGCAAATATACTTTATTACTTAGATGTCCTAATGCCTATTCAGGAGAGTGTCATCTATGGTGATAGCATGACTGGTTTCCTCAGTGGATGCCCCAGTATTCTTTAGAGTCAGGACACCATTTATTCTTCCCCTCACATTCTGTCTTCTTATCATTGGTTCTGGATAGGTGTTTACCTTCCCTTGATCATATATTTCCTGTTTAGCTATGATAAAATTATTGCTTGCATTTCCTATCCAACCCCTGAAACTTAGAATTAGTCTGTTAGAACAATGTCTACATTTCCTGTTTGTTTGTCTCCTGAAATCAACTCTGCATAATTATATATTTAGCTTTTGCCCAGTGGTTAGGGCTGTGTGACTTTCCCCCAGCTAAACATGGGTGTTTTTATTCTCATTTCCTTATCTACTCATTGTTTTCAGTACAAACTTGGTCTGGACTTTCTTAAATTCTAAGCTGGGTAACATATTAAAACTTAATTCATCCTTGAATTCCAAGTACTTTAAACCTGGCAGGTGCTTAATAAATATTTGTTAAGGGGCCTGGGTGGCCAGTTGGTTGAGTGTCTGACTTCAGCTCAAGTCTTGATCTCTTGGTTTGTGAGTTCAAGCCACACGTCAGGCTCTGTGCTAACAAACATCTCAGATCCTGGAGTCTGCTTCAGATTCTCTATCTCCCTCTCTCTCTGCACCTCCCTGCTAATGATCTGTCTCTCAAAAATAAATAAATGTTAAATTAAAAAAAAAATAAGTATTTGTTAAATAGAATTTAAGGTGGATTAAAGATTAGATTCTTCAGGTAAATTCATAATCAAGTATGAGTGGGCGATTTCCCATTATTCAGTGTTTTGCTTGTCTTGGAGGTCTACCGTGGTACTACATTGCATATACTATTGTTTTATGATGTTGATGTGCAGAGGCCTGGATTGTGTAGTAGTGTCTGACTGGTAATATTTGCCAAATAGGAGGAATCTTTAATTTGCTTTCAGTGATTCATATATGTTTCCATAGCAATCCTTTTGTTTGCTTCCTTGGTCTATTTTTAGTAGTTTTTTTTTTTTTTTTTTTTTTTTTTAGGCTTGCTCAGAAACCAGACTGTCTTATCTTGCGTATTTAAATTTTTACACAACTTCCTTTTGTGTGTCATTAGATCATTTGTCTGTACAAGTGGCAGAGCTAGCTTTGTAAGTGCCTACCTAAAAGCATGTGGGCCAGTTTTGAATATGTATTTAGGAGGCTTACTAACAACAGTAATACTAAATCCTATGGATTTTATGGTTTCTGACACTTTTGAACAATATTCAGGGTAAAAGATAACAATAGTTGATGAAATTGGTTAATGAGTAGTTGACCAAATGTACAATTTATAGATGCAGACTAAGAGATACAAAGTTGAAAAAACTGCAGCAGTTACTTGACTGAATGATCTTTCCTTGATTAGACTTTCCACTCTCCTGGATGGCTGTATGTAGGAACTTAGTGTTCTTTCAGTATGTAAGTAAGATTTATTTGTCCAGTGTTTATTCTTATGCAAACCATTAATTATGAGTTATCAAGATGACACTGAGTGATACAGAGGCATCTCGTATCCATTCCAGACATGATCTCAATTATTTTTGCTCTGTGCTAATCTTGTATGAGATGAAACAGTTTGGGACTTTTTAAGGATTCCAGTAAACAGTTTCCATGCTGATCGTAGTGGAAAAAATGTTTTCTTGGGCCTCCAGAAACCTGGGTTTTAGGTTCTGCTCTATGCCAACAATCTACGTGATTTTTAGAAAACCTTTTCACCTCAGGTCTCCATCTACTTACCTGTTAAGATAACACAAAGGTTGAATTAAATGACCTTTCATAATGCTTCAAGCATAGACATGCCATGCATTAAAGCTCTTTTATTTATATCTCTGAGTCTGGGAAGATGTCTTTTTGAGCAATGGAACATGGAGCTACTCTTTAAGTAGCAAAGGTGAACCTGAGGCTGTCCATTGCCTTTAATCTAATCAGGAAACCCCAGACACTGCCTTCTGGGAGCATGAGAGATAAAATAGCTAATAAAGATGTGATGTCTGTAGTAGTGTGAATAATGATCACTTACTGAGTTCCAGGTGATCTATGCAGTTTTCAGATATCTTCTTATGCTCACCACACTCTTGGAGGTAGATTTTACATGAGAGAAAACTGAGGGCTAGGAAGTTCAGTAACTTGCTGAAGAGCATGAGCCTGGTTCAGATCCAGGTTTTGCTTAGGTCTAACAGCCAGTCTTGATCTGCTAGGGTCTACTGCCTCTCTCTGCAAAACTCACTCTTCTTCATTTAACCGATCCTTAACGTAAGGCATCGTGTACTGGGCACTGCTCCAGAACAGATGACTGAGATAGCTTACAAAACAGAGAAAAAGCCTTCCTTCAATGCAGCTTACATCCTAGCAAGGGCGAGTAGTATCAGCAGACGTAATAAACACATGAACTCCCTGGTGTGTTAGCAGGTGGCAAGTGCTATGGAAAAAGAAAAGGCCAAGCTGGGTGAAGAGAATTGGAAATGTGTGTGAATAGAGTGTGGAGGGTTGCAATTTTGAACTGGGTGATCAGGGTGGGCATTATTGGGATGGGGATTTTTCATAAAGGACTTGAGAGAGGTGAGGAATTGAGTCGTATGCACAGCTGGTAGAAGAGCATTCTTGGGCAGAGAGAACAGCAGGGTCCTGAGTGGGGAGCGTGCCTGGGTTCAGCACGTCAGTTATTTATGACAGTGTAAATTGCCACAATAAAGAGAACACTGAGAACCTCATTTAGACACTTCAATTCCTGCTCATGGTTCTGTTTATTTTAGAGGCAGGATGACTTCTTTCTTATCAGCGTGCTTCATCGTGCTTACCCAGCCGTCTACCTAAAGAGCTTGTTTCTCACAAGGTGCTTTTCAGCCTTCATTTTACTTGGCTCTAACAGGGGTTCTCAAACCTTCTGATCTCCAGACATTTTTATACTCTTAAAAACTGTGGAGGACTCAAAGAGCTGTTGTTCACGTGAGCTATATTTATTAGTATATACCATATTAGGAATTAGAAGAGAAATTTTAGAAATATTTAATTTGTTTAAAGTAATAGACCTGTGGCATGTTAACACAAATAACATATTTTCATGAAAAATTACTGTTTACAAAATCCCCCCAAATAATGAGAGTAATGGCAACATTTTACATTTTTGCAAATCTCCTTAATGGTTGAGTTAGTAGACGGCAGCTGGAGTCTCATTCTTGCTTCCGCGTCTCGCCTGCTGTAATACGTTGTTTGAGCTGAAATATGTGAGGAAACCCAGCCTCCCCCAGACGGCCTTTATAGATAACTGAGTATTCTTTCCTCAACAATGCATTCAAAGTGGTAGTTTCTGAACAGTTAGCTGCAGTGTGGCTTTTCGCATTTTGTACCCTCATGGGTGGACGAGCATGAAAAAGGCACACAGTGTCATAGTGTGAAAATAGTTTTGACTTTGTAACCCCTAGAAAGGGCCTTGGAGGTCACCAGGAGTCCTCTGACCACCCTTTAAGCAGTAATAAGGTGAAGAGAAAGTTTCTACAAAGACAGTCTGGAAAAAATGATGACGCCTGAAGAAACCATGAACTTGGAGAATTTTCTAATGCATCTGCCTCAGTGTCAGGCAGGGATGTTTTGCTGTATCTTTGGGCACTTTATTCAAGGATATAAGTCATTGCCACAGGCAGCCAGTGAATATATAATCTAGAAAATGGGGAGAAAGTTCTCTCATCCGCCTTTCCCCACTGTGGTCACCGCAGAGCTAAAAGTAAAGCAATCAACCACTCTTCCGTACCCCAGGACAGTGCTGCTTCAACTCTAAGGTGCAGCCCAGTTACCTGGGAAGGTAATGCAGATTTCAGCTTTGTACTTTAGGGCCTAGGATTCTGTTTCTTATCATCCTCCAGGTGATGCTGTTGGTGTTGGTCCACAGACCACACTGAGTAGTGAAGGTCTAGAGGTTAAATAGAGTACTCCGAGGATGGATTGACTCTGCATTTCTAGCGAATCCAGTGCTGCCCAGCACAGCCAAGCCTGCTAAACTATGCATCATCAGATGATCAGATAGATTATTGAATAAAACTAGGGACAGTGCCACCCTCAGAGCAGTGGGTCTTATCTAGCACATGTTGTGATGCTCAGTCTTTGCCTACCTCCTGCCTAAAACCTCTGATGGCTTCCTAATTGCCTGAAAATAGAATTCAAACTCCATACCCCGATTCACAAGATCCTTCACTGTCTGGCCTCTGTGGATCTCTTTGACCTTGATGATGATCATTTCCTATCATTCACCGTGGTGCTGTCACAGGGACAAGGTTTCAGTTTCAGAAGGTGCTTGAATTCTCAGCTTAATTGATGATGGCTTGTCAAATAAGCTTTCTAATTCTTTGCTTGAGGTTCAGCAAAGATATATACTCCCCCCAAAATTGGAAATAGTTTAATAAAAGCAGTAAAGTTGTGAGTTTTTGGATTTAAAAACACCTATTCCTTCAGTAGATATTTATTGCATGCCTCTACTGTGTGTTGGGGATCATTTTAGGGATTTGAGGCATGTCAGTGAACAAAATAAAGATTTATACCCTTGTGGAGCTGAGTCCAGGACGAGAGAGACACTAAACAAGAAACAGAATAAATAAATCATGTAGTACTGGTGAAATGTAAGTGAATATTGTGGGAAGAACAGTACAAGAAAGAAAAAGGGTTTGAGAAAGATCACTTTGGTAGAGTCTCAGCTTCTAGTCAGGTTCCACCACCTTCAATAGTGGCATTAACCTTTTCTCCAGAGGAAGCCATCCTCTGAGCCTAGGAGTGTCTCTGTCTCCTCTGGGTGCTGGGCCATCTGGAGAGTAGAAATGCCCAGTGCTCTGTTGATCAGTATGTAAACGCTCCACAGGACACTGGACCAGCAGCTTCAGCATCACATGGAAACTTGATAAAAATGTCGGTGATCAGGTGTAGGGCAGGGGTGGTGGGTGAGCTCTGGAGTGTTTATAAATGAGTGACCCCTCTGGAGCAGATGTTCTCAACCCTGGCTATACGGTAGAATCCCTGGGGAACATAAAATCACAAAAGGAAACGAACAACCAGTGCCATGGCCACTGTCCCAGGGAGTCTAACTTAATTAGTCTCGGGATAGGCGTGGGGCACAAGTGCCTGTGTTAGAACCACCGAGTGATTCTAACACAGAGACTCACTGGTAGAATGGATTTCTCCAACCTCAGCACTACTGACATTTTGAACTGGATACTACGTTGTTGTGGGGGCTGTTCTGGGCATTGTAGGCTATTTGTCAGCATCTCTCGTCTTTATTTACTAGATTTCCATAGAACCCCTACTCCCATTTATGACAACCAAAAATATTTCCAGATACTGCCAGGTATTCCCTGGGTGGCAAACTTGTCCCAGTTGAGAGCAATTGCTTTACAGAGAGGTTCTCAAAGTTTATCACAGCACTGCCCAGTGTAATTATATTGCTAAGCACGTGTATGATTTTAAAGCTTTTAGCTACATTGAAATAAGCAAAATAAAACAAATGAAACTAATGTTAGCAGTGTAGTTAGTCCAGCCCAATATATTCCAAGTAGTATTTTAACATGCATTCAGTATAAAAAATATTAATAAGGTATTTTTGCATTCTTTTTTCAAGTCTTTGAAATCTGGTGTGTGATTCATAGTTACAGCATATTTCAATTCAGACTAGCTACCCTTTGAGTCTTCCATAGCCACATGTGGCCAGTGGCTTCTGTATTGGGGTTCAGTGGCCATCAAATCACCCTGAAGGTTGATGAAAATATAGATTGCTGAGCGGCACTCCCAGAGTGTCTGATTCAGCAGGTCTGGGTTGGAGCCTGAGAACTGGCATTTCCTAATAAGCTTACAGGTAATGCTGAAGCTGTTGATCTGGGGACTATGCTTGGAACACCACTACTCCCTAACTGACTGACTAAACCCTTGTACCTTTGTTACTCAGAAGTATGGTTTGTGGACCAGGAGCAGACCTTTGGGTCTGTAAGAAATGCATAAGCCCAGGTCCCACTTCTGACCCATTAAACTACAAGCTGTGTTTTAACTAGACTGTTCCTTGACTAAGAGCCCCCTGTGAGTCCCTGTTATAGGGGCCTGTTTGCTTCCTTCTTTGAGGTTTTTCAGTTTTTTCTGTTTTTCCCATTTAACTAAAACATGTTGGCTCCCCAGGCCCCCCAACCATTCTCTTTCCAGGTCTGGTGCATCTTGTACATAATAGGCACCTACATATCTATGAAATTAATGAGCCTCTAAAAGGAGAGAAGCGTGGGGGCAATGATTATTTATATTCTTTGGGTTTAGAAATCTAAATAAAAATGTGTTTGGAGATGAGTTGAACACTGGGATTCAGAAACTGTTGTGTGGCCCCTGCTGGCCTGGACGGTGGAATGGTCCTTCCTGTGAACTTCACCTGCACTCAGGTCTCCTGGGTGACTCATCTTGAAAGAATTGCCTGTGAGAGGCCGGTCAGATTCCTCTACTTAACAAGGTGGAGCCACATTCTTTTCCTTTTAGAGCAGTGGCGGTGCTCTACCTGGTTGTGACGTCACACAGCCCCCAGGAAGGCCCTCCCTCAGGACCCTGAGTGCCACTCAAGTGTCGCGACCACACAGGCTTCTTCACACTCGCACAGCCAGTTGGCATTCCAGAGGGATCACGTTCGAATTGACTCAGTTCTAAATCACCAGAGGCACGATTACAGAATGGAAATTTGGTTTCCAAAGGGAATTACTGATATTACAACGCCTGGCTAAAATACATTTTTTTTCACATATAAAAATAGTCTCTAAATAGTCTCTTGACTCATAGATAAGTTTCAATTTTTCCCTTATGCTTTTAATAAAAGAAAATATAGTTTTTCAATATCTCTTTGGGAAAAGATAGTGAACCTTATATTTTCTTTTCTGTTGAGATTTAGTGTTGAGTGTGAAGTAACCAATGGATTTGTTAACTACGTATCTTAATATACACAGAGAGCTTGTGTGTGGACAGATGGAAAGATGAAGTAATTCAGTGGTTACTTTCCGAGGAGGCAAAATTTAAAAAAAGCAGAAGTGGACAACAATTTCATAATATTCTTTGCAATCTACTTCACTGCCTTTTTTTCTTTTAATCTCAGCTGCCTTCTTGTCCTGCCAGGCTTTTGAGAACACTGAGACGATATAAGATGAAATGTATGTTCTATGTTTTACAGGAAGATTTAAATGAGAAACAGTGGCACCGACCAAATTAATAAGCTGGACTCATGTCAGGCAATGGTTGCCCAGGTGTGGCAGCAGGACAGGCTGGGTGTGGGTGACACGCTGGCTGACATGACACCCGTCTTTTTCTACCTCACTGTCCTAGGGTTTTGTTACCGTATTTTCTACTTGAAGGGCATATACTTGCAAGCACATGTAATTTGTTGTTTTTCATTTTAAGCCATTTCTGTCTTAAATCTGAAAAGGGGTCGGTCAATGCCGGGAGCTCAGGGCCATATAATCTCTAAAACATTGAGCAAATGCTCATAGGTGCCATAGGCGAGGATTCTCCATGATTGTGATGAAAATAATGACTTAATCTATGAAAAAATATGTCAGGAAGGGTAGATGAGTTTTGCTCTAATTTGCTTAATGAATTTGACAGGTTTGGAAAGAGGCCATTATTCCAGACTTCCTCATGGGTTAGTGTAGATACCTTTGCTTTAATGAAGCTTCTAATGAAAATTGCCTGATGCATCTCTAATGACTACAAGATGGTAATCCTGCTCCTGTGCTTTTGGCTCTGATTACCACAGTTAGCCACTCATATGGGGCAACACCTCTGCTCTGATTCCTTGGGTAAGTGTGAAGTTTTCTCACCGTGTCATGCTGCTGTACTGTACTTAGTCAGTGAAAATAAAAGTCCTGTGATCCAGTGGTGGGGTAGCTTCGAGAATGGGGTACTAGGGACACGTGGTTCAGTCAATAGAGCATGCAACCCTTGATCTTGGAGTCATGAGTTCAAGTCCCACATTGGGCGTAGAGTTTACTTATTAAAAAAAAGAATGGGGTACTGTACTAAGGGCTGGTGGTTATATGGGCTGGTGGTTATATAGGGGAAATAGAACATGAAAAAAAGGGAACCCTATGCAATCACAAAGCAGGAAGGTCAGCACACTGGTTACAAAGGGTGTTAGGAGAAGAGAAACAGACTAAATTGGTACAAGGGCTGGAAATTAAAATGCTGGTAGTGCTTAGCAGAAAAGTTATGGTAAAAGAAATATTATTTGAAATTGTGCTGCCTCTGTACTTTATCTCATCCATCCCCCTGGTAATCCTTCACGACACATTGTACATATGTTCTTCCCATAATTAGGTGAGGAAGCTGAGGCATGAGATACTTGGTGACAGAATTGACTCTCCGGCTCACACAGAGATAAAGCAAGAATCAGAACTTGGATTCTGAATTTTCTTGGAAAGCTCCTCTAGGACCTCTTCTGGCTGTGTGCGTGTTGTGTGGAGTTGTTAGCGTTTGCGAGCTTTTCACAGCCATTTGCAGGAAATCACTCTGTCTCGGAGGAGAGCTGTGATGTGCAACATCTGTCTTTATTTTTTAAGAAGGGGACAATAGACCAACTTCTGACTTAGGTCTTAGGTGTCTTTAATCTAAAATGTTTCAGTTCACAGTCATTTTAGAATAAAATAGGCATGGGGTGCCTGAGTGGCTCTATCGGTTAAGTGACCGACTTCAGCTCAGGTCATGATTTTACAGTTGAGCCCTGCATAGGACTCTGTGCTGACAGCTCAGATCCTCGAGCCTGATTCAGATTCTGTGTCTCCCCCTCTTTCTCTGCCCCTCCCTGCTTGCACTCTCTCTCTCTCTCTCTCTCTCTAAAAAATAAACATAAAAAAATTTTTTTAATAGGCATTATTGCTTCATGTAAGTACTTTGCAATTTAACTGGTTTGTGAATTTATCCTCTGGATCTAGTGATGTCTTTTTAACCCTTTGGTGT
Organism: Suricata suricatta; assembly: GCF_006229205.1. Lineage (NCBI taxonomy): Eukaryota > Metazoa > Chordata > Mammalia > Carnivora > Herpestidae > Suricata > Suricata suricatta. The sequence goes on from NC_043705.1 coordinate 117,010,289, forward strand.
CTGGCAACCACAGTCACTTAAAAATACATTTCTTTTATTAATAAAATAGTTACCATTATTTATTAGTCAATTTAAAAATATTTCATAGGTGATAAAGAACCCTCTTGGTTTTTTGTTGAAGCAGATAAGTTCGAAAAAAGATCACATGTGTTTAAGCTGAAATTAATCTGTAATCAAGTGAGAGCAAAATGAACAATATCATGTTCAAGTGTTTGAAGTGCATTCATTGTTTGCTAAGAAAATATTAATATTTTTGAAGCTTTTGTAAATGGTTTGATATCTAGATTGTACATTTTATTACAAACATTTTTTTGCTCGGTTATTAGTAGTGGGTGAGATGTTTATAGGGCTAAACGTACAGAGATTCAACCTCATTGGAAAAACAAAGACAAGAACAAATAACAAATCCTCAGCACATGCTGACCTGCCTGGGCACAGTGTGCCCGAGTGACCTGTGACATCCACCACGGTCATCCTCCTCCAGTCAGCCTTCAAGGTAAAAGATATATCCCCAATGTCCTTAGTTTCCCCATTCACTGCCGGCACGGGCTTGTTTTAAATCAACTGGTATTTTCAGTCTGATGTTTTTGGCACCTGTAGGGATAATAAAATCTGGAAGTTTACCACCTTCAAACTAAAGCAGTATTTTATAATTGGATTGAAAGGTTTATTTGGTCGTATTCTGTAAGCAGTTAAGTCTGAATCTAACCTGGTTGCAGAGCTCATGGGTCTGGTTCTGTGAGGGAAGTACAAGAGGACCCGTCCAGCTGGTTGTGACTCCCAGGTAAGAAACCTACTGATGTCATGCACTCTCAGTGCATAGCTGCGCCCACCACTGGGAGTCTATGTGGCGCTTACAATTAGGGCACATAGATGGCCTGCTAAGGTTGTTTCCTCATAGATATTTTGCATAAGCAAAATGAGCACAATATCTGATACTTGGTCTATGTAATGTTCTTCCCATGGCCACACCTTCCAGGACTCTAATATAGCACCGCTTTAGAATGATATAGTTGACAAATTATGTCTTTAAGTGACTCATTCTATTTGCTCACCTTTGAAGATAAAAGTTCAAAAAATTTTCAAGTAAGGGAAATGTGTTGATTGTAAAGTGATGAAGAAAAATAATTCATTATATTGGAAGTCCCAAATCTTTGCTTCTCAAGTATTTTTGTAGGCTGCATTGCACATAGTGTCAATTCAGTCTTTTTCATGGTTTATATGAATTGCCAGGAAGCTACCTGACTGGGAAATATTTGCTGTGCATCATTTATGGTGACAGGTTATATAGATGTGCTCCTCTGTGTGATGGATTTGTTGAGAGGAGGTAGAGTTTGAGTTTTCTGTTCTGGGTGCCCCATATTCCACTGCACAGTGCAGAGTTTCCCCAAATTGACATAATTATAAAGGATTATTTGGGGTACATTTTACATTTGTGGGTCTCCCCCAGACAGAGCAATAACAGCAATGTCAACAATAGCCAAAACATGGAAGGAGCCTAAATGTCCATCACCTGACGAATGGATCAAGAAGATGTGGTATATATTCACGATGGAGTACTACATGGCAATGAGAGGGAATGACATATGGCCCTTTGTAGGAAAGTGGATGGACCTTGAGGGTGTCATGCTGAGTGAAGTAAGCCAGGCAGAGAAGGACAG
>NC_043705.1:117012049-117051657 GCF_006229205.1 Suricata suricatta
TAAAAGAGGTGGTGGTGATGGTGGAGGGCACTTAAGGGGAAGAGCATTGGGTGTTGTATGGAAAACAATTTGACAATAAAATATTATGGAAAAAAAATAAAAAATTTAAATAAAAAGAATTTCCAATGATAGGATCTGGGAATATGTATTTTTCACAAGAACCTTAGAGTATTCTTCTGATCATGCAAATTTTAGAATGTCTACCTTGGTGGTTCCTGTAGGAATCCTCTTGACTCTTTAAATTATAGCCAATAGCTTCATCATATTTTAATCCTTCTGAGTACATTTATCCTAGTTTGTTCTTAAAGAGGGGGCAGGGCAAATATTGCTACCTTCATTTTACAGATAAGATGTCAACTTACCTAACTGAGCCAACAACTCTTACAGTATAGGTGATAAGAAGAGTGGTCAGAACTTTTGGGATAGTGAGGGCTGGTTAACTACTCCCCCATAGCTGCATGCATAGGAGTAATGAACAAGAACATGTTCAGATGATCATCTGTGGCTTATATGGACATTTGCTAGGCATTTATTAGAGAAGCAGGCACAAAATATGTCTAGTGAAGCGCCTGTGCACTATTCTTTGAGGTTTCTTAACCACATGTCATTAGGCAAATTCTCTTGAAGTACACATGGCAACATTTAAAGTTGGAGTCCATGTCATTCTGAACTGTTGGCTAGACTCGGGCTATTTAGTGACTAGGGCACCAGTGCTGTCTCTAAGGAACTTGGGGTATAGGCTCCAGTGGGTTCTTATATCCCATTCAGGCAATGGTGGAGAGTATTTCTAAAACATTTTAGCCAATCCACATTTTTTGAATACTATTAATTTCAACAGCCAGATTGCCTAGTTCTAATATTATGTATGCTAATTGTCAAGTCACTAGAAAACCCCTTTATGATTTTCAAACTATGTTGTTTCTGTTCCTGGACCACCTTTATTTTATTTTACTGAGTAAGTCCTATTTATTCTTTTTTTTTTTTTTATAGTTTATTGTCCAGTTGGTTTCTGTACAATACCCAGTGCTCATCCCCACAAGTGTCCTCCTCTATGCCCATAGCCCTACTTTTTCTTTAACACCATCTTTTCTTGGAAGTATTTCCTGGTTCTGCAGGACTTTGCTGCTCAAAGTCCAGTCTGTGAATCAGCATCATTGCCATGGGGGCATTTTAGCAGTGCAGATTCTCAGTCCCACTCAAGACCTGCTGACTCAGAATCTTCGTTTTGACAAGATTTCTGCTAAATTGGAGAAGGTTGAGAAACACTATTCTAGAAATTAGGTGCTCCTCATTCGTGCCTTGTATTGTACCATAAAAATGTGCTCATGGTTCTGTCAGAACACTTGCTGCACTGAATTACATAACTAATATGTTTTTGCCCATTCTTCTAGGTTAGTCACCATGTCTTTATTTCTGCCCTGCTCTTGCCTGGTGTATACTGGATGCTTCATTCATGTTGCCCATGACAAAACTAGTTGTTTAAATCTGATTGGAGGTTTCTTAGACTTCCAGCTGGCTTATGTGTACTCACACACTCAAAGTCAGAATGAGTAGAAGACATTCAAACTCAAAGTCACAATGAGAAGAAGACAAGTATTGAACAGATTCCTAGGGCTATTGGTGAGAAACAACTGGTTCTTGGACATAGGAACCATATCATAATGGCATGATGGGGAATTCATGAGGGGCGGATTTGGTCTCTAGATATGTGAATGGTCATAAGGAGAGTCACCTTAGGTGACCAGGTGTGCCAGGGATTCTGAGTACTTTTCATTCCTAACACAGGCAATAGATTAGACCTACTTCCAGCAGTAAGAACAACTAATTATAACAGAAGTTTTCTTTGGGACTCTTTCCTCAACTATATAAATCTGCTACAACCAGCACCCCATTTTTTTAGACTCACTGAGAGAAATAGTAGTTTCAATGGCTGATGTTTTGAGTGGGGAAGGAGGCCACTGAGAGATAGTAGGTACCAAGAGCACATCCTGATCAAAATCAAGTGTTTGGAATGGGTGGATAGATTTAGATATTTAATCGGGCAGGTTAGGTCTAGGAGTCTAGAAAATAGTGTAGGATAGGAAAGAGCAGCTGTCAGAGTGTGGGCTGGTCAAAATCCAGGGCTCCTGGTACTTAACAACTGGACAGTACTTGTTCTGCATCTTTCTCTTTCAACCAAGTCTCTTTTGGGGTGGGCACTGTTAACTAAGGCATAATAGTGGCTAAAAGTAGAGGGAGAGCTTCAGGTTAGAGCAAGATAAACAAAACAGTTTAGTAATGACCCAGAATCCAGTGAGTAGAGGGAGAATAATATCCAACCTATATTTAAGAAGAAAATGTTTTTCTTCCTTTAGCTGGTCCTTAGGGGCAATAATCACAAATCTGGGGCGGGAGTGGAGAATAATATTTACAGAGGGGAAGAGATTTCAGAGCCAGTCTAAGCTTTTGGTCTAAGGCAGGAGATTTAACACAGAATACCTAGGGAAGCCAGAAGGTGATGTAAGAAGCTGGGATGGAGGACATGGTGATGTATTGAAGAACAAGTGCCCTGGTTAGAGGGTCAGCTTTACCTGGGGGTGTCTTGTGGGCATCTGGACCTGAAATGTTGCAAGTATAGAATCAAACATCTATTTTTTTAAATGAAGCATCTCCAGTTTTGGCAATTCATTTCCAAGATGTAGAATGCTGTGAGGGCTGGAGTCAGTTTGTGACATCTAGCCTCAGAAAACTGTTTGGCTACAAGTACTGCAGGATTCCTGTCTCTTGGGTCCTTTGGGGTCTCTTGGTGTCTGTCTGTTTATCTATCTATCTATCTATCTATCTATCTATCTATCTATCTATCTATCATGTTTATTTTTTAGAGAGACATAATGCAAGCAGGCGAAGGGCAGAGAGAGAGGGAGACACAGAATCTGAAGCAGGCTCCAGGCTCTGAGCTGTCAGCACAGAGCCCAATGTGGGGCTCGAACCCACGAACCGTGAGATCATGACCTGAGCCAAAGTTGGACGCTTAACTGACTGAGCCACCCAGGTGCCCCTCTTTGTGTTTTTTTAAACACCACAAAGACTGGGGTAGAAGCCAAAGTGAAACAAGAAGCCGGTTAGATAGGGCTTGTCGTTGAAATGAAATCAGTTAATCACCTTCCTCTAACCACCTTCTAACGCCCCAAAATAAAAAGTAAACAAGCATAAGTGAAACCAAATGAAAGGCAAAAATAACTGCCCCAAACCTCAACTTCTCCCCCAGAGTCTCCAAGGATGGCATCAGTCACCTACTAAGTTGAGTAACTAAAAAATCTGGTAGTATTTTTTGACTCTTTTTTTTCTTAACCTCAACCTTCACATCTTACAATGATTCAGGGCCAATAAATTTCACCTTCTAAACTTCCACAGTTTATCTCCTTCTCTCTCCACCCCTGTCACCATTGTTCTACATCAGATTCTATTGTATTTTAGCTGGATTATTCTAAAAGCTTCCTTATTGGCATTCCTAACTGATTTCATGAGGAAACAACACAAACAGACTCTGTACATTTTTTTTTACAGGACTGGATTTTGGCAAGGGTCTGTGTCCGAATCCACAGATAGGGCTCAGTAGACGCTCCTCCCCTGGGCTGAGTGAGGCAAGAGGCCGCAATATTTTCAGCCCTGGGTGGGTCTGCTAGAGTCAGTTCCAGTTCTGGAATTAGAATAACGTAGCACACAGGCCAATGCTGTTTGGGAAATCTCTTTTCCCTCTTCCAACTTTAATGTGTTAGCATTTACTACACATTTATATTTTTATGAAAGTAGGGTCATGAATTAGGTAAGTTTCTGAAAAATGTGCAATAATGAGACAAACCAGATTGAACAGTGATTGTTTTTGTACCACGTGTTTGAGCAATCTCAGGGGCCTGTTAGAAGCTTCAATGTCCATTCCTTAACTGGGTTTCAGGCTTGTAGATCGAATAATTTATTTTAGATAGAACTTGAATCTGGGGAGGAAGTGATCTTCTTATGATTGTGTCATCCTCTGGCCTCTAAAGTTAATCTGGCCTTGAGGTTTGTATCTTTCAGGACTGATCTAGAGATGTCCCTGCAGGATAGTCATTGACACTAATTTTTCTAATGCTAACTTGAAGGAGAATGAATGATTATAAAAGTTATTAACTAGAGTTTATAAATGATTAAAAGCCAGTAAAGGACTCAGACTGGGCAATGTCTCCTAACTTGTTTTTAGCTAAGAAGCCCACTAGTTGGACCACCTGGATTACACAGCAGCAGGTGATGTTAGTTACTTACTAGTGGGAGATCCCAGAAAAGCTGTCTACTCATAATAAGCCTTACTCCTCCCATTTGCACAATAGACAAAATGGTACCCACCCCAAGTTTTGTGTTGAGGATTAAATAGGAAGGTGCATAAATCTCTTAGCAGAGTAGCCAACAAATAATAAGCAGTCGTTGAATTATAACATCATTATATTTGTTTCTCAATGAAAGTCTATCCCTCCTCTACCTGTATCAATATAAAATCATCTTAAGCAAACTCCTAAAAATCAAAATCTATATATTTGGGGGAACCTCAGAAGGATAAAATGTTCTTAGTAACTGTTGAAAGCCTAATATATTCTCAGGGTTCAAAATTTTAAATGCAAAAAAAAGCTAAAAGCCTATGTATTAATCAGCCGGGAAACCAATGTTACTGTTTTCTTGAATATCCCACCAGAGAAGACTGATGCATCTATAAGCAGAAGCAAACAGACATGTTTTTCCTATTGCTTTTCAAAGTGTTTCTGAATCTGCACTTTCCATCTATACCAATATGAAGAATTATTATTTTCATAAGGAACTGAGATGGTGCTATTTTGATACAAATCAGTCTATTGTAATTTTTCTAAGATCATGTCAGATACTTGTCTTAACATTTAGGCTATAGCACCATGGGACATATTTTATGGCTCTAGTATTTGTGCCTACCATTACCTTGTTGTATATTGAGTTTATATGGCAGTTCAATATAGTTAGGCCCAGATGGTAAAGAATTTGCTGTGCCAAATTAAATTAAATTAAATTAAATTAAATTAAATGTAAATATATTTTCCTTATGAAGACTATTCTGCCCTTTGAAAGACATAGGAAGCCTGAAATTAGCTCTGGTATTTTCAGTGAGTTTCAAAAGGAGGTCCCTGAAATAAGGCAGGAAAATACATGGCAGAAGTGCAGTTCTGAAAGGAGTTTTCAGGAATATTCTTTCTTCTTTGTTCACTCTCTCCAGATCAAGTATAGTACTTCCTGCTGTAAACGGGTATTGACTATTGAGTAGGTTATGGCAAACTCTATTGAGGGCAACATCCAAAAAAAAAAAAAAGTGTTAGGAGTATGGGAAAGCCCAACTATTCCTTTTAACACACCACCCACAGGGTCACAACCCCCTGCAAGCAGACTTTTTTTTTTTTGACAGAGAACATTTTTATTAGTTACTAATTAGAAGGCATTTCTGTACTCTCATTCACTTCTATTATGATAGTTTTCTTTTTTTTATATAGTTTATTGTCAAGTTGGTTTCCATATAACACCTAGTGCTCTTCCCCATAAGTGCCCTCCTCCATGCCCATCACCCCTCTTCCCCCTTCCCCTTCATCGCTCAGTTCATTTTCAGCATTCAAGAGTCTTTCATGATTTTCCTCCCTCCCTCTCCCTAACTCTTTTCCCCCTTCCCCTCCCCATGGTCCTCTGTTAGGTTTCTCTTGTTAGACCTATGAGTGCAAACATATGGTATCTGTCCTTCTCTGCCTGACTTATTTTGCTCAGCATGACACCCTTGAGCTCCATCCACATTGCTACAAATGGCCAGATTTCACTCCTTCTCATTGCCATGTAGTACTCCATTGTGTATATATGCCACATCTTGATCCACTCATCAGGTGATGGACATTTAGGCTCTTTCCATGATTTGGCTATTGTTGCACACAGACTTTGATATAGCAACATGATGAAGTCTTGGAAACTGTAATGAATTATACGGGTGCCCCATGCAGACCCCTGTCACCAGCAGGTGCACTTCTCCACTCCAGGCCTGGGTTCTGTAAGTGCTGCAGCTAAAGCTTGCTTTGCTGCCACTGGCTTTTGGAGAGGAGCTCTCAATCAAACCAGAAGGTGTCCTGAAGGGTGATCTGATAGCCCTCACCCCAGGGAGCAGTCCTCAGCCAATGCTAGATTGACATAGGTATTCTTACAGCCAGTCCCCTTGCCTGAGGGTGGAATAACTGCGAACTGCTCTGATTCCAGTGCTCCCTGTGGAGTCTAGCTGAAGCTGGACTGCCACTGAGAACTCATCCTTGTTTAGAAGTGAAGAGGAGCCACTGGAGAGCGAGGCGGGGAGAATGTTAGGGAGCTTACGTAGTGGGATGCGCTTCTGCAACAATGATGGCAACTCTCTTCTGAGCAAAAGTGAAAGGAAGCTCCCTATCTGTTCTGCTGCTGCCTCAGCCTTCCTAAGTCTGACACAGTGAACCTGTTTCAAGTTGATCCTCTTAGATCCCACCTCATCAGCAGTGTTTTGTTCTGCACTCAGAATTGCTAAAGTTGCTCCTTGTACCATTAGAATCTTAAAAAAATTTTTTTTAAAGCTTATTTATTTATTTGGGGAGAGACAGAGACAGCATGAGCAGGAGAGGGGTAGAGAGGGAGAGAGAGAATCTCAAGCAGGCTCTGTCAGTGCAGAGCCTGAAGTGGGGCCCAAACTCACAAAATCACAAGATGGTGACCTAAGCCTAAATCGAGTCAGACTCTTAACCGACTGAGACACCAAGGTGCCCCGCACCATTAGAATCTTGATGCTGTCTCCTGCTCATTCATGACTCAAGGTCAATGACAAAGCTAAAATACAAGGTTTTCTCTTTCATGTAAAATTCAGCCAGAAGAATTGAAAGAAGGGGCTACCAGCCGCATTGGGCAGAGAGGAGCCCCTGTTTTCTACCTGTTCTCTCTTCTTTTAAGGTGCTCCCTTCCTTTCCTATTTACAGACTGGGTTTGCAAGTTTCAGTCTAGTGCTATTTTTATGCATTTTTTAAAGCAATAACTTCCACAACAGTAGGAAGGAAGTAAAGGTGAATGGGGTTTAAGTGACTTGGTGAAGTTTGCATAATCTGGCATAGCTTTAGGAACAGCCTATTTCCTGACTCCCCAAATGTGCAGTCAACTCTAGACCCTAAAAGAGGGTGGATAAATATTTTTGGCATTTACTAAAACCTTGGAAAACAGAAAAAAAGGCATTCAATATGACATAACAGTCAGTTGAGAATGAATAGGGAGTCATACGATCACATATTAAACTCAGGGCTGCACCAGCTCACCTTAAGCCTTATAATTTTGAAGAGAAGAAAACTTGCTTCTAATTCCACAGCTCTGTAGGGACATGCAAAGGCTAGAGCACAAATATCTTGATAATGTAATTTGCTTCCCCAGGAACACTGCAGACTAGATATCCTGAAAACCTCTCCACACAGAAAATTCAAGAGTATCTCTAAAAATATAATTGCTGAGTTAATACAAAAAAACCATTTGCATGGCACCTGGGTGACTCAGTTGGTTAAATGTCAGACTCTTGGGTTTGGCTCAGGTCATGATTTCACGGTTTGTGGGTTCAAGTCTTGTGTCGGGCTTCAGGCAGACAGTGGGGAGGGAGCATGCTTGGGATTCTCTTCCTCTCCCTCTCTCTCTGTCCCTTTCCTGACCTCTCTCTCTCTGTCTCTCAAAATAAATAAATAAATAAATAAATAAGTAAATAAATAACTTAAAAAATAATTTGCGTAACTCTAAACCAACGATGTATAGTCATAAAACCATAAGTTTGAGTTGATCATTATTCACTTTCTGAAGCTGTGGAGAAACAAACCTTTCTGTAGATCAAGGAAGGTTTTTTTTTTTTTTTTTTTTTGGTTTTTTTTATTATTTTTTTTTTACCACTTGAAGCCCAAAGCAAGTTTTGTTAGCAGGGAAGTGGGCTGGACGTTGTGTGGGGCAAGCAAGAGACAATGTTTGCCATAGTTTCTCACACTTATCTGTGGCTAAGTTTTAAAAGTTTTCTGTGTGCTGGAGAAGAATGTTTAATCTCTAGTTGTTGGGTTATCGGTATTCTTTGCACCCACAGAATGGGCCACATCTGTCAATTCTATCAAATTTCTAAAATGTGGTGTTCAGATATTATGCAGTTTTAACTTTTTGAGTGCTTGATCTACTCAACTCCTAAGAGTTACAGCACCTGGTATTCAAATATACCCCTAGGCTGTGCGTTTGTCAGCTAAAGCTGTTGCACTTCCTGTCTACTGCGCTTACTGATATGCTTGGATATATTCCTACCGCCGTAATTTTTCCTTATGACCATCCTTTTGTCTTGTTGCTTTGTCACTTTAACCTTTCTTGTTTCTTTTTTCATCCTACATACTTTGGGAAATTTTAGTCTACTACTTCTTAAATTTTTAGTGTATATACTTAAAAGTTTGGACTTAATCAGCATCTTTACCCTTCTTCAAAATAATACAAAGATTTTTAGGATGCTAATCTCTACCAGTATATTCTCCTATAATTTATGTCATACTTAGCCCTTTATTTCCAGCTTGGTTTTCTTAACCACCTTCTGTCAAATTCATCATTTATACCAACAGTCTCTATTAAGACTTTCTAATTTTGTTTTTCAAATTCTAATTTTATTTGCTCAGTGTTGTTTCTTACAGTTTCCTCCTCAAATAAAAGAGGCTCCATTTCCTTTCTGCAGAAGTGTTCTTCTACTAATTCTTCTAGTCAGAGTCTGAAAGAATAAGCTCGTTAAAAAAAAATATCAGTGTGTTTTTGTTTTTCAAACTCTAGTGATAGAGTTTGAGGTGGACGGTCATTTTTTTCTTAGCACATTTCATTCAGTACTTACCTCCCTGACTGCTTATGGATAATGAAATCTCTTGTATATCTAATTATCGTTCCCCTTTTCTTTTTGTTTCCTTTAATATATCTTTTGCCTTTTTTTAGTATTTGATATTTTATGAATTTATGTTTATATTTATTTAATTCTGCTTCTTTTATATGAAAATTTATCAGCCCCGATCTCTTTGAATATTTTCCCCTTACCATAATCTAGATGCTTTTCTTCTAGAATTCTTACTTGAGCTTAACTTTCTCATTCTGTTGTTCCTGTTTCTTAATATCTCATATTTTATATCTCTTTATCTTTTTCTGGTACACTTAATAATATTTTTCACATACCTTCTAGGTTGCGACTTCTGTTTTCAACTGGTAGTCTGATGTTTTACCTGTCCTGAGTTAAATTTGTGTGTGTATGCCTGTGTGCGTTTGTGTGTCAAATGGTTTATTCACACAGAAAAGGGTGTCAAACATTTATAGTAGTAGTATAAAATGCATGTGCTCTCCACTTAGGTAACAAAATAGACTATCACTAATAACCTAGAGTTCTCTTGTGTAACTTTACCCAGTCATACCACCAACTACCAAGTAACCATTGCTCTTTTTGTTAACTATTTGTATTAAAGTTCTCTAGAGAAATAGAACTTACATATGTTTAATATATATAAACATACTAAAAAATTGGCTTACCTGGTTATGAAGATTGACAAATCCAAAATCTGTAGCATAAGCCAGCAGGACAGAGACCCAAGGAATAACCAATGATGCAGTTCAGGCCTGAAGGCCTTCAGGCTGGACACCCAGGGAAGAGTTGCAGTTTAGGTCCAAAGGGAGACTGCTGGCAATCTTGCTCAGAATTCAGTCTTTTATTTTATTCAGGCCTTCAACTGATTGGATGAGGTCCACATGTATTACAGAGGGCAATTTGTTTAACTTAAAGTTCAGTGATTCAGAAGTCCAAAAAGTATCCATCCACCCATCCAAAAATACCCACAGAGAAACATTCAGAATAATGTTTGACCAAATATCTGGACACTGTAGCCCAGTCAAGTTGACACATAAAATTAAGAATGAAAAGTCCACGTCTTGTCAACTTGGTATCCACATACATCTCCTTTAACCCTACTTAATCACCAAATAAATACAACAACATGATATAACCTAACATGATACAACTATCTTGCCTACAACTGAAAATGCACTAACTTTTTCCCCAGAAGAAGATGCAATATTCTTGATGGTGTTTATGTTTTTCCTTGATGCTCTATTATTTCAATAATGTGATGTGAAGTCAGTACTAAATGCTATGATATAATGTTAGCGTATCTTATGTTACATACCTAAGAGATAAGAGAGAGGAAAAAAAGATATTTGAAGCATATACATATATACACATACAGACACAAACATACATTTGACTCTTGAACAACTTGGGGGTTTAGGAGCACTGACCCCCCACCTCTATGCAGTTGAAAATCTCTATATAACTTTTGATTCCTCAGAACTTAACTACTAATTACCTATTATTGGCTGGAAGCCTTATTAATAATATAAACCAGCAAGTTAACACATATTTTGTATGTTATATGTATTACATGCTATATTCTTACAATAAAGTAAACTAGAGAAAATAAAATTTTATTAAGAAAGTCACAAGGAAATACATTTACAGTACTGTATTTATTGATACCATAAGCTTTTATCATCTGTTTACAAGATGAATTGTCTGTTAGTAATTGCGTCAATATTTTCTTACATGAGGCAAAATACTATACTGTATATTTGTTAAAAATGTCTACATATGAGTGGACCTGCATAGGTCAAACCCATGTTGTTCAAGGATCAACTATATTTATAACAAAATAAGGAAGATGTGCTCATGACAGTTATAGTTTTAATTTCTTAACTGGTCATGGGATTGTAACTGTATATAGAACTATCTTCTTTCACTACCCATCTCATAGTCTCATTGCCCTCAGCAAACACCTCAGCTGGTGATAGTTCTTAATCTGGTGGTGTGATCTCAGCCATCATTCATGAAGGATCTAGCCCATTAATAGTTCTGCCTGGATTGGGTTGATGTAGTTTCCATTGACTTTTACTCTAGCACCTGGTAATACTAAGTGGTGCCCTACGGGATCTCCCGTATTCCAGACATATTGTTCCTTATTTCCACTGTATAGTAGCAATCCAATTTTTTAATTTTGTAGAGTCAGGATCAAACACTCCAACTAGCACAGAAATTCTTTTCTTTGCCTCTTGATTTAGAGGCATTAGAAGTCCAAAGTGGTCAGGTGGTAGTCTTAATTTTCAGTTCAATGAAACCATTGTTTTGTCTACTAGTGGGACCATTTCTTCCTTTGGAATTAAGACCTCCAGGCCAGCAGAACATAAGGTGTGGGGGACAGGAAGCAAAGCTCTTGCTATTGGGTCACTAAGGGTAATAGTGATTGATGCCCCTCCCATTTTAACCCCCTGTTTGCTGGAACCATGAATCCTGGGTATGGGAGAAACAGAACCATATATTGGACGTTGATTCAGAACATTTATAGTCACCTAGAGAACCTTACCCCAGCCCTGAAAATAATTTTTCACCTAGTTGGTATTGTAACTGAGTCTTCAAAAGGCCCTTCCTACCATTCTGTCAAGTCAGGTGCTGCAGGATGGTGGGGAACATGTAAGTCTAGTGAATTCCATGAGGTTGGGCCCATTGCTATATTTCATTTACTGTGAAATGGGCTCCTTGATCAGAAGCAATGGTATGTGGAATACCATGTCAGTGAATAAGGCATTCTTTAAGTCTGAGGATGGCAGTTTTGGCAAAAATATTGTATGTAGGGAAGGCAAATCCATACCTAGAATGTCTATTTCAGTAAGAACAAAATACTGTCCTTACCGTGATAGAAGTTGCCCAATATAATGAATGTGTCACCAGATAGTTAGCTGTGTGATCACTCCAGGAAATGTTAGTGTTGATTTCATACCAGGGACTTAGTGTTGATTTCTGCTACTGGCTGGTTGGGTACTCAGCAGTGACTGTAGTCATGTCTGCTTTGGTGAGTAGAAACCTGTGTTGCTGAGCCCATGTGTAATGTTAATTCCTGCCACCGTGGACAGTTTGCTAATGAACAATGGGTTCCCATTGGGTGATGACAGGGGTGGCTGGCAAAAGAGGCTGACTGGTAGGTATCCATAGAACAGATTGTCCTGTTCAAGTAAGTCTTAAAACCTTCCTTTGCTAAGGTCATCTTCCAACATGGGACATAAATATCTTCTCCTTTTTGTCCATTCTTGGAGATCTATTCACATACCTTTTTTCCAGACTTCCTTGTCACCAGTTTTCCAGTCCTGTTCCTTCCAAGTTGCTGACTATTCAGCCAGACCATTGCCACAGCCCATGGATGGTTAATAAACACACACCTAGCCCTTTCACCTTATAAGCAAAATGACCAAACAGGTACATTGCTTGACATTTTGCCCACTGGCAGAATTTCTTTTCACCACTGTTCTTCAGGGATGTCCTAGAGAGGGGCTGTTGTGCTCTGGCTCTCCACTTATAGGTGATGCCTTCATATTGTAGACTACTATCTTCAAAGCAGGCAAGCCTATGTCTTCACTTCCTCTGTCAGCTAATTATAGGAAACTCCCCTTGAAGCCATAGGTGAAGCCTGGGTGAGACAAGGTAGTATAGCTGGTCCACTTGTGCCTTCTGGAACTGTTTGGGCTTTATCTCATATACACCAATTCCATTTGACGATGGAGTGCTACCATGCACTCAACTTGATGAGTTGGTGAGTCACATTATACTCGGTTCATGATGGACAGTTCAGGTTGTGTGGTAACTTGGTGGCCATAGTTAAATGTTTAGTCTCTACTAAGGCCTAGTAACAAGCCAAGAGCTGTTTCTTAAAAGGAGAGTAGATCTCCCAAAAGATGGCAGGTATTTTCTCTAAAGTTTTAAGGGTCTGTAATGAGATTCTCTCATAGGGGCCTGCCACAGGCTTCATCCAGCACTCCTGTCTACCATTGACATTGCTTTTTGGATCTGGGGGATTATATGGTCCAGTAGCAGAGGAACTTGCACAGTAGCCTGGATCTGTTGCCAAGACTATTGTTGTTTTGGCCTCTACTCAAGACTCACAACTTTTGAGTAACTTAGTAATGGGCCAAAGTAGCACAGCCAAATGAATAATGTATTTCTTCCAAAATCCAAAGAGACCCATTAAACATTGTACTTCCTCTCTTCTCCCCCTTCATCCTTCACTCTCTCTCTTTCTTTTTGGTTGTAGGAAGAGACAGATGCAACAACTTATGTTTCACCTTAGAAAGGATATCTGAATATGTTCTACAACAATGGAGTCCTAGAAATTTTGCTGAGATATAAGGCCCTTGAATTTTTATCAGATTTATTTTCTACCCTCTGACATGCAAATGTCTTACCAATAAGCTTGAGTAGTTGCTACTTTTTGCTCACTAGGTCCAGTCAGCACAATGTCATCAGTGTAATGGACCAGTGTGATACTCATGGAAGGGAAACACAGTCAAGATTTCTGTGAACTAAATTATGACATGGGGTTGAAGACTTGGATATACCTCTGAAGTAGGGTAGTGAAGGTATATTGTTGGTGAGCTGAAAGAAAACTGCTTCTGGTATTAACAGGAATTGAGAAAAAAAGCATTTGTCATTTTATTAGCTGCATAACAAGGATGTGTTAATTTGCTCAAGCAGTGATACCACACCTGGTTCTGTGGCTGACATTGGACTAATTACCTTGTTAGGCTTACAATTACTGTCATTTTCCAAAATCCATCTTTTTTCTGCATGGGCCAAAAATTGAGTCAAAAAGAGATGTGATAGGAATCACATTCCTGCATATTTCAAGTCTTTGAGGGTGGCACTAATCTCTCCAGTCCCTCTAGGAACATGGTATTGCTTTTTAATTTCCTATTTTCCTAGGTAAAACCAGTTCTAGCGGCATCTACTTGGCTTTTCCCACTGGAATTGCTCATGGTTTATCAGTCGGAGAACCAGTGTGGGAATTTTGCCAGTTGCCAAATATGTCAATTACAATCATGCATTCTAGAACTGGGGAAAAAAACACATGATGTGTTCAGGGACCCACTTGGCCTACTGTGAGATGGACTTGAGTTAAAACTCCACTGATCACCTGACCTTCATAAGCTCTTCCTCTCACAAATAAACCACAGTCATATTTGGGTCTCTTGAAATTAGTGTAGTTCAGAGCCAATGTCCAGTAGCCCCCAAAGGTCATATTATTTCCTTTTTGCCACTGTACAGTCACTATGGTAAAAGACCAGATGTACAATGTACAGTCACTCTGGTAAAAGGTCTTGTCAGGAAAAATTGGAAAAAGGATTAACAGTATAAATTTTGGGCAGTGTACCAGGATCCCTCCTTTATCGGCTGCCTCTTTATTGAGAGTGTTTAGGTCTGTCAACTACCGGAAGTCCTGGTTGGATCTTAGTAACCATAGGGCATCTGGCAGGGCTATATTGAGGCCCAGGTACTGAACTTCTAATAGGGATAATCAGAGGGAGTAGGCTATTTTATAATATCTGTCTTTAAATTCACATAGTTTACCTTGACTGCTGAACAGTAAAGAAAAACAGAATAATTTCATGGGGTAATGGCTATCTTCCACCAACCTATAGAGCTGGGCATGGACAAGAGAGAGGAATTTCATTAGACTGTAGTCAAGACATGCCAAATAGAATTAAGAAATGAAGCCAAGCTCATCCAAGCCTTCTTCTTCAGGGTGAAAAGATAGTATGATGGCAGTATCTGCGTTTTGAATCCTTCTGTTCCGATACAGACTGCTGTATTTACCTCTGTTTTTGCACAGCTGTCATTTTGAAGTCATTATTATCTGTCCTTTTTTGGTTCTCATAATTTCTCCCTTTTTCCATTTCCTGTTCCTACTCCTTGTATCTCATTAGGATTAGTCTCTTGTGGCTGCTGTAACAAGTTACCACAGCCTTGGTGGCTTAAAACAAAAGAAATTTATTCTCTTAATGTTCTACAGGTCAGAGAGTACACTGAATTTAATTGACCTGAAATCAAGATGTTGACAGGGCCATGTTCTCTGTGGAGACTCTAGGGGAGAATCTGTCTCTTGCCTTCTACCTTTTGCTGGCTGCTAGCATTCCTTGGCTTGTGGCTACATTATTCCAGTCTTCAAGGCTAGCATATGTGAATCTCTCCCTCTTCCATACCACATTGCTATCTCCACTGTGTGTGTTAAATTTACTTCACCTTATAAGATTACATGTGATTGTATTGATTGTATTTAGAGTTCACCTGGGTAGTTCAGGATAAACACCTCAACATCCTTAATTACATCTACAAGAATGTTTTTTCATCTAAGGCGATATTTACAGATTGCAGAGGTTAGGAAGTGCGTACCTTTTCTGGGGGCGGGGGAAGGGTATCTTTCTCTTTTTTGACTCTCTCTGTCTCTTCCACCACCTTTTCCCTCTTTCTTTTAGAACACATCTCCTAATAGCTTCAGAGAATGAAACATGTATAAAATTATTTGAGATCCTATAATTTTGATTCTGTCCTCATATTTGATTATGATTTTGTATACAGAATGTTGAAATGGAAAACACTGTTAATCAAAAACATTACTACGGCCACCCATGTCTCTTTCCTTGCTGCTCTTCATCAATTAAATTTCAGAAGTTTTGGAACATTTGAGATATTTGTAAATATTCTGCATTCTAAAAGTTTTGCAACTATATGGATTTTGGGGGGAAGTGAGTCCTTTAACTTCTGCTTGCATTCATTCAAAACCTGTGGAAAAATTTCAATCAAGTCATTCAATGAACAGGGCACAAAAACTTAGCTTTGAAATTGTTTAGTTAGTTGCAATTAATTAAAATAAAACTTGAAAGTAGGAAGATGGTGACATTTATTTTACAAAAGCAAGTGGGGTAATGAACAAAATAAATGATGAGAGCTCAAATCCCGCTTTTAAGTTTCAAAATCTATCATTTTGGTTTGGATTATGTTGATTTAAGGAAAGAATCTTTTGATGGAGTCCCTAATTTTAATTGGGTAATTTATTTTCTGTGCCAGAAATGGGATATAGAGAGAAGAATTTCCATTTTCCAGCATTTAAATTTCAGTTAGTTATGGAGAGAAATAAATTGATAAATTTTATCTTATAAAATATTTTCTGGGACACCTGGGTGGCTCAGTTAGTAAAGCATCTGACTGTAGGTTTCAGCTCAGGTCTTGATCTTATGGTTTGTGAGTTCAAGTCCCCATCAGGCTCTGTGCTGACACTACTTGGGATTCCCTCTCTCTCTCTCTCTCTCTCTCTCTCTCACTCTGCCCCTTTCCTGCTTGTGCTCTCTCTCTCTCAAGAAAAAATTGTCAAATGAGTACTCTGAATGAAAATATATGAGCTGAAATGATAATATGACACAATAGAAAAAAATTATAATGGCTTTGAAATTACCAGATACTTCATCATCTGTAGGGAAAGTAGTTGTTCAATTAAAAATATGGCCTTTAAAGAAAAAACAACAAAAGATGCCAACATTTTTGCATTTATTAACTATTAAATGTAGAAGATTAAAGTCAATGTGAAAACAATTAGAATCACATGATTATAATAAAAAGAGACATTGTTTTTGAAAAATACAAATGGCACATTATTAGAGACAAAGGTGGCTAAGATAATGGTAATTTTGAATGAATAAGTACCAAAAATAATCATTCTGTATATTATTCAATGCTCAGAAAATCATATAAAGGAGTTTTTGCTTTAATGTAATAAACATAGTTTATCTTTTAGAAGCAACTTTAGTTTTGAAACTAGGTTTTGAATAGAAGTGTTTAATACTGTCAAGAAATAAGAAAATTTGACAGTCAAATTTTTTAAAATTACCTAACTTTATTTTATTTTTTAAAGATATTTTTATTTTTAAGTAATCTCTACATCCAGTGTGGGGCTCAAACTTACAACCCAGAGATCAAGAGTCACATGTTCCACTGACTAAGCCAGCCAGGCATCCTTAAAGTTATCTAATTTTAAGTTGTCCTAGTTAGGATGATAGATTATATAGTCATTTTATTACACTATATGTAACCTTTTTTCTTTAGATGTTTGTAGAACTCTTTGTTTTTTTGTGTTCTGAATTGTCTTAATATATATTTATGAGAATCTTGTGTCTCTTTCAATCTGGAAATCTATCCTCTATTTGGGAGCAATATTTTTCAAATAGATTAGGTTAAAGTTTCCATCCCTTCATTTTCATGTTTTCTTTCTGTTTGTATTTTCTATTTTTTGATCTTAGACCTTACGGGATGTCCTTCTAGTTTTCTTATCTTTTTTCTTACTTTTTTTCCTATCTTTTTGTTTTCTTTTCTGGAAAATTTCCTTAACCTTTATCTTCTAGCTCCTCCAGTGAGTGTCTCATTTTCAGTATATGTTAAAATAAATTTCCAAAAGTTCCTTTTTTTATTATCCAAATGTCCTTTTGATTTTTATAGCATCTATTCTTTTTCATGGATTCAAAAATATTTTCTCTCTGGAAATATTAATGATGGTTTTATTGATTCATTCATTTTTAAATTTAAAATTTCTTCTCCTTTTATAGTGTTGGCTTATTCCAAGATGATTTGTGTGTAACTCTGTCTCTTGATTGATTAATCATGATTAAGAGCTGGGAACTTGAAAGCTGATTGGAAGAGTGCATGAGGGCGGCGTTGAACATCACTGTAGGGTGAACAGTATATCTAGGTTTTTCCTCCTGGGTGTGTTGGAGATTCAGGAGAAGTCTTTTACAGTATTCTACTGGAGAGTAAAAATCTGACTGCATTCTGGGAACTAGGCCATTCACCATTAAGTATTTACATGGTCACTAAACTGTCTTCTTGTTGATATACCTCCCATAAAGACCTACAACTCTGATTGGGCTTTACCAGTCCATACCGTCTTTGTTTACCTCCCCAGGAAAAAAAAAAACACACCCTCAAGACTTCTGGGGCAGGAATAATTGTTCCAAAGAATGGTCTGGGAAAGGCTAGAAGAAATCAAACTGCTCCCGAAACTCCCTTTCACCCACAGTTCTAGAGTTACTAGTATTGTCCGTTCCAGAATCTTTTAGGATTCTGTGATAGCGTGGACTTAGTTCTTCTGACTGCTAATTTATCATTCATCTTTCTTGGATCTTCAAAGTCATTTATACTTGTTCTGATTTCTGGCTTTCACAGTTTGGTCACTGTTGACTCCTGCTGCTCTATCTTTATGGATTAAAAAGTTATTTTTTTTCCTATTATGTGGCAGGAGTGAATGAAAACTATGCGTGTGTGTGTTCAATCTGCCATCATAACTTTTACAGATATTCTATTACATTCTTTTTTAAATCTACTATTTTTATAGTGATTTCATTATGATTCCCATTCCTTTTTTATTTTCTTTATTTTAAAAATACTGATTTTGTAATTTTTTTACATTGTTGAGTCTTCCTCTTGCTTCAGTGAGCCTTGCTTTATCACGGTGATCTAATTCTTTGTGTGGGCTGTAATTTTTAGACTGTGAGCTTTTCTCAGTCATCCAACACACCCCCTCCCCACCTCCACTCCTGTGGGAGTTGTCTGTCTTATTCCTGGAAGAAATATTGCTGTAGTTTTGCATTTCCATCTGTATCTTACCTGCTTCAGACTAGTTATTATGTTAGTTTCTTAGCTTGAGGCTTCTTGCATCTCATAAATTATGTAAATTCTGATTCCCCAGGTGCATCTTTTGGAGGTCTCATTTTCTCGAGGTAGTTTTCTTTTTATTATTTCCATTCAGAGAGCTTCCTCATGACCTGTCTCAGCTGGTGGTGCTTCTTGCACTGAGAAGGCTGTTCTTCTAGCCTCCTGGCTTTAGGCAGGATATCCGGTTCCAGTTACTACTTTGTAAGAACTCAGTACTTTGTGTCTTAGGTTGACTTCCCCAGAAGCAGACTCTGAGATGAGGATTTGTGTGAAAGTAATTATTAGTGAGTGATCCCAGGAAAAATAGAGGTTTGGAGATATGGGACTCGAAAAGGAATTTGGCCAAGCAAGGGTATAGTATCAAGCAGAATCCCACCTAGAAAGCTTGGCTTAGGTCTGAAGTGAATATTTGAAGGTCACACCTTAGAGCCCTCTTTACCAGAGTGAAGGGAACCATGGTAGTTATATACCAGTCATTACTTAAAGTCTTCTCCAGGAGAGATGGAAACCACCAGGAGGCTCTTGCTTTTCATGCACTCTCAATCTCAAGGGGTTCTGGCAGTCTGAGACCAGCTTCTTGATAAAGAGATAAAGAAGATGCTAACTGAAAAGTATACAGGGCAGTTGGGCACACAAGTTGGTAAAGAATCCAAAAGAACATGGGTGAAACATTGCTGGTGCGTTGTCGGTGCTGGGGGCTACACAATAGCCTTGGCTTATTTGTGGATCTAATCCACAGTTTTCTGTCATGAATACTGCACCAGTGTGGCAGGGGGAGAGTTTATTCTGTATCTTAAGTTCCTGCGTTGTTTTCTGGGACTTGGGCATTTCCTTTCATTTTTATATTAAACCGTTAGAAGAAGGGTTGTGATTTCTCAAAGTTTTATGTTTGAAGTGGAAAAGTGTGTCCATTTTAGTGCATCCTATCATGGGATAAGACCTGAAGTCTAATATGTATGCATCATTTAAATAGAAAAATTTTTCACATTACACTCTGGATAAAGCCGATCACATGGCTGAAAAAACATAATTTGGGTTCTCTTAGAAATTATATCCCAAAAGTTCTAGAAAGAATTGTGGAATATGGTGATTTGACCTTTATGATATATTTATTTTCTACAGTTTAGCATACTTTAAGACTGATTTGAAATTTGGTGCTAGTCTTGTGAAATTGTGAACTGGGATTTTTGTTTTTGCAGAAATTGTCTCTTTGAACTTTATATTTCATTTTACTAGTAATATTTTGAGGATGTTTTACCAAACATAGTTTATTGTAAAGAGTATGGTAAGATTTGACAAGATAAGACCGTATCTTAGATGAAGCAGGTTTATATTCTCTCCTATTCCTTTGCTTCCTAAAATGTCACAGCAATAGGAGAGCCATGGGATGTTAGACAAGTCAAATAATGCACAAATGAAATACAGAGTCTTATTAGTGCAGCATGACTCTTCTCTTCCAGGGTTTGATCTGATTTGTTAGGATGTGCAGGAAGGGAAGCTTTGTGTGCGTGTGTGTGTGTGTGTGTGCGTGTGTGTGCGTGTGTGTGCGCGCACTTTAAACAGATTTGAATGAATCATGGTCCCTGGTAAATTCATCTCTGGAGGCTGAGGGCTTAAACCAAGGATGGCTTTCTTTTTAGAAGCCTCTCTTAATAAAATAACAAAATGAAAAATGAAAGAAATAAAATGAATGGAAAAGTATGTAATGGACATGAACTCTGGAGTCAGACCTGTTTCTTGCTCTGCTGTTCTAGCTCTGTCACCTTCCTCAAATCCTCCTACTCTCTGGAAGCTGCAGCTTCCTCATCTATACAGTGTGTGTGATAATCATACCCACTTCTTGGAGTGTGGTAAGGACCAAATGATATAATTGTGCCTACCACAATGCCCAACCCCTAACTAGAGTTTAAAGAATGGTAATGGCTATGAGTATTATTGCATCATTGGTATCTAAAAATAAGGGCCTACACAGTACATATGTCTGTTGGACAGCTAGTTTAAAATCATTAGCATTACATGCATATGGTATTATAATAGCAAATTTGAATAACATATCCATCTTTCCTTCATCCTTCTCTTTGTTCCTTTCTCTCTCTTTCCCACCATCCTTCCCTCCCTCTTCTCTTCCTCCCTCTCTTCCTCCCTTCTTCCCTCCCTTCCTCCCTTCTTTTTCTAGAATTGTGTATTAGATTTAGACTCAAAATACTGCCCTCCCCATCTCAATCACATGTATTATTAAATCAGGAAATATAATCTTTCTAAAATCCCAATGAAACTATGTAGAAATTCACAGAAGCCTCTCTTGGTTAAGTATCAGTTTCAGCTTGTCTTCTTTGAGAAAACACCACACCTGCATCTTAAAACAAAACTACTTCCTCTCTTTCAAGAATAGCAAAGGCAAATCATTTCCTATTTCCAGACACAATGGCGCTCTGTGAATTTAGTCTATTAATTCACTATAGGCCTTAGCTAAATCACATACTTAGATTGTCATTATAAAATGAATCATAGATTTAAAGCAAACAAGCCAAAAAGCACACAAACAAATACAACCAGGAGATTTGTATTACTTAATAAAATAGAAGACTTTCTGAGATGAACTGGGCTGACAATATGTTCATGTCTCAGATCATGGACAAATCCTGGATAGGTTGGGTTAATAATCCTAGTTGATTTTATTATGTAAAGGTTAGCAATAGACAGGTGAGTGCTGGTCTGTCATTTTACAATATGTATTACAATCATATTCCTAAAGAATACTTGAAAGCCAGATAGCCACTGGACATTTTTTCTTGCAAATGAACATTTCTTGATGATTTTACTATGAAAAATAGGTACTAGAAATATCTTGCCAAGACTAAAATTTGTCTTGTGATACTATTTTCCTAAACAAGTCATGGTATTAATATTTATCTTTCCTAAATCCCTCAGAAAGAGAGTCTTTGTAAGAAATAACATAAAACTGATAAAGGTCAGACTGCTCTTTGGATCAGTATCGACCAAGAATTGGACATTATCTTATACAACTTGAGAGAGGCATGCCAGTGACATCTGCAGGGGTCAGACACTTCTGGACTATTATTGGAAAAGTCCCCAAACCCTCAGTTTACTAGAAATCAGTAATTTGGGCAGTTGTTGAGTAGGAGTCATCCCCAACTCTACTTCTTCTGTAATTTGGAGACATTGTTCTCAGAGGCTTTTGTGAGGCTTAAGTAAAATGGTCTATTTGGAGTTCTTACATGTTGCTTGCAATTGAATAGGTAGGTAATCAATGCGGGGGAGGGGTGTGGTCTTGCTTTCCTTTGACACTGAGTCCAAGACCAAGCAATGTTGGAAATGTCAACAAAATAACTTATGATTATGCATAATACAAGATAGACATTGCCTAAATATCTAATATCTGGTGCAGACAGTAAAAGCAAGGGAATCCTAATAAAGCAGAGATCACTGGGAATGCTAGAGTCAACTTATAATGAGACACGATCTGGCATTTTGGTGAAGCCAATATGGATGGAAGGGTATTTATTACAGCTTTAATTTTCAGTATATTTTATAGGGTTTTCCATCTTTGAAAAATGGTAATTTGTAAATAATGAATATACCGAATATTGTGGAACCAGAATACTTGACATTTTAGTGTACTTTGGGTACATTGCATTGCTAACTTGGCCAAATGACATAATTAATTTATCATATCCATAGGCATATTCTAAATTCCTTTCCTAGAAATTTCTGGTTAAGACTGATTTATCTTGGGGCGCCTGGGTGGCTCAGTTGGTTAAGCCTCCGACTTCAGCTCAGGTCAGATCTCACATTCGTGGGTTCGAGCCCCACGTCAGGCTCTGTGCTGACAGCTCAGAGCCTGGAGCCTGCTTCTGATTCTGGGTCTCCCTCTCTCTCTTCCCCTTCCCGCTCATGCTCTGTCTCTCTGTCTCAAAAATAAATAAAATATTTTAAAAAAAAGACTGATTTATCTTTAGGGTGTATAGAATTTAGCATATTGAATATGATATAGTAAATGTGAATTGGTAGTTTTACTAAAGGTGATTTCTAGATTTTAGACCCATTAATTCTCAAAATAAGCTAGTTGTGAATCTTTTACAAATTGATACTGTACTTTTGATAATTAAGACTTTAAGCAAATACAGTTTATCAAATTATAGTAAAGTGTTTTACTATAAGTACTATTGGAAGGCTTTGGCAGAAAAATCACATTCTCAGGTATAAGCTTGTTTTTTTCTTCCTTCAGTGTAAGTTAGCTACGTCACCTCCTGTGGTTACATTTGAAACTTTTCAAGAAGTTAGTGATGTAAAACAAAATCCAGATAGGAATCATGAGAAGGACATAGTCAAACTTGAATTAGCCTGGAGAATTATTTGATCTGTACATTTGATTAGAAATGTACTGAATTTAGGAAGTGTTTTGGCAGAGTGGAAAAAGCATTAACTCAGGAGTTGAGGAGAGTAGAGTCCAAACATTGATCTACCAGTGCGTACTATTAATCTTATTCAAGTTACTGAAATCCTTAAGCCTTAGGTTTATCATCAGTAAGAAACCAAAGATACAATAGCAACAACAAAAACCCAACTAAACTCATTTCAAAGGATTATAAAAAAGACACATTCAGTTTTCTTATGGTTAGTTTTTGAATGCCTCCTGTGCATCAGGCACTATACTGAGCTCTAGCCACATGATAGAATAAAATCAGGCAAGATTTGTACTCTCATAGAGCTTGAGAGATAGACAATTAGATATACACAAAATAGATGTAGAATCATTGTGGGGGGAGTTTCTGTAAGGGAGAAAATTATTGTTCTGAGGCTAGGTTGACTTGTTAAGTTTGGTAATGTTTCACTAGGAAATGGCTTTCAAGTTGCTATTTATAGGCTGAGTAGAGAGTGAAACATGAAGAGAAGTCCCAGCAGAGGGGACAGTATTGTGCAACAGACAGAGGGAAATATCACTGAAAGAAGGCCTGTGTGGATATAGCAGAAAGAGTGAGAGCAACCTTTTGTCCACTGAGACTGGAAACAAAAAAATGGCATTGAGTGCCATATTAAGGATTTGGGTCAACAAACAGTAGACAGTCACTGAAGAGTTTTGAGCTGTGGGATGACAAAATCAGATTTCATGGCTACAGGGTACAAAAACCGCTCATAAAAGGGCAAGAAAGCAGTAAGAAGGCTGTTATTTGTTGTAGGTGAGTGAGTGATTGCTTTGACTAGGGTATTTTTAGTTGTGGAGAGAAGTGAAATTATTTGAGAGACATTTATGATGGATTGAGTGTAGGTGTGGCTGACAGGGAGCCATCAAGCCTGACTTCTCTGCTACTAAGTTGTCTAAATGGTTGGATGGTGTTGTCTTTTGAGAAAGAAAACCACTGTGGGGGAGGAACCATAACTCGTTTTTTGATATATTAAATTTGAAATATTTTTGAGATGTCAAAAGACAGGTATCAAGAAGAATTTGGATTTTAGAGAGGGTAAATATTGCATTTTGTTATTTCTTCTTCTATTGTGTTTCCAGCTCACTTTCTTTTGGCTCTCTCCTTATCATCCTTTTAAACAGTCTTCGTTTACAAACAAAAACTCTGAAAAACTTCTTCCACATCATATTTCTCTAGCCATTGCCCAACCTCACTGACAGATTTCCAGAAGTCCTTGCATCCACTGTTTCCATTGTCCTACCTTAGTCACACCTTACCAGTGTTTTCTGATCTCATCTCTAAAAGGCAACTTTGCCAAGTGGCACAGTTCTCATTTTATTTGACTTGAAATCCAAATCTATAGGACTGATTATGTAACTTGATGTGTTAAAGGCATTTCAAACTCAATTCATCTAAACCCAAACTCTTGATCTTTTGCCTCCAAACTTAAAGGGTCTTCAGCGAATGGCTGACAGTTCATTCAGTTGCACAAGCTAGGAAACTGGGATTTATTCTTGATATTTTCCATTCATTTCATCCCCTTCATCCTGTAGTCAGTGATTGTAGGTTTGTCATTTCTACTTCCTAAGTGTGTATTGACTCTTCATTTTTGTTGCCATCACTTTAGTCCAAGGTTCTCAGTTTTGTCACTATTGACTTAGGGACTGGCCAATTCTTGGTTGAGATGTGCTGTCCTAGCATTTTAGAGCACTAACAGTATCCACTCTATGCTAGTAGTACCACTCTTCCTACTTGTGACAACCAAAAATGTCTCCAGGGATTGCCAAGTGTGCTCTTGGAGGTGGGAAGTATAAAATTGCACTCAGTCGAGAACTATGCTTTAGTCAAAGCCACCATCATTTCTCCCCTGAACTTTTTTAGGCTAACTGATTTCCTAGCCTCCATAACTGATTCATTTGAATGCTTTTTTCATCTGTTGCTACAGTGTTTACACACACACACACACACACACACACACACACAGACACCCACACCTATTTATGTCATTCCTCTGGCCTCAAAAGTGTCTTTGTGTTGTTCTTAGAACAAAAGCAAAATCCTAATAGGACCTGTAAGACACGACTCAATCTGCTTCTACCCACCCATTAACTTCATTTCTCCTCCTGTCCTTATCCTCTGTCCACTCTGGCAACTTTAACCATCTTTCAGTTTACTGTCTCTACTTCAGATTATTTGCCCATGCTGTTCCCTCATTTGAAATATCCTTTGTTCCCCTTTCTCTATCCCCTCATTCCCAATTTGAGTTTGCTAGTAGTGTTTATTTGTTCTCTGTATTTTAGCACATGTGCTTTTTCCCCTCAGAGGAGCCTTTCAAACATTTCTCTGTTATATGCCATTAACACCCAGAGGTCTTCTTCACACCATGTATTTATGACCCAATTGTGTAATTGAGTGTTCGATGTCTGTATTTACCTTTGTGAGAATCAGAATCAGTTTTTTTTTTTTTTTGGTTCTGCAGTATATCCTGGGTGCTTACTAGGGTGTTTTACTCAGTTACCACTCAATAAATGGTGGTTGAATGAATTAATTAGCAAATAATTAAATATGAATGTCAGGTATATAGTTGATATATCAAGTCCTTTGATATGGATATTTTATTTTTGTGATTTAATTTAGAAAAGTGGAGGTACTATGCTAGTTTCTGATCTACTCAAGGTAAATTTCTGTCTACTTCATGCTATGAGAAATAAAATTTCCTTGAATATGCTTTGACTTTTTAAGTTTACATGTACTATCCAATGTTTCATCCTCTTTTTTTATTTCCCTTTCAGCCTGTAGGGGAAACTCTAGGGGATATATAAACTTGGCTCATGAAATAAAAACTTGGTGTAGTCAACTATAAAATAGTTGCAGGGGCTTGCCCACAAATTTCTGCAAATTCCATGTATTGCTATTCATGTACTGCAATAAAATTACCTCCCCTCTGGGAGTTGGTTGAGAAGAATTTAGTGTTTAATGAGAGGTTGGCTTGATAAGTCATATTTTCCAAATTGGAAAATAAAACTTTAAGAAGGAAGAGACTTGGAAAGCTGTTCCATGAGTTTGTAGACATTAAGACTTGACTTGCAGCTCCTTTTAATTATATAAGCCTGTTGGGAGTATGGTTGCTGAAAAGGGATAGGCTATGGAACTTGAATAATTTTATGTATTGAGTGTTTCCAGTTATTAATATAATGATGAACACCTACATATCTACTCAACTATTTAGGCAGAGTCTAAACATATTATTTTCCCTCTTCCATGAAAATAGAAAGAAAGCCATAGATAAAGAGAAAGCAGATGTTTAATTTTTGTTACAAATAGCAATAATCTGGGACTGGTTATCTTCATGACTATTCATCTTAAGGAAACATATTTTCCAGTAAAGCTGTCAATGCTCTTGGAATTGTTTTGGGAACTCTAAATGGTATTTTTTCTATCCCTCTAATGTCTGGTTGCTACAGGCTTCTGTCTCTACTCATAACCTGGACGAGTCCTACCACCCATACAGACACACAGTTGAGTGTAGAAGCAATGCTTCTAATTTTATTTTTCTGTAGTATAGGAAACAGAATCCTCTTTTTAAATGTTTATTTATTTATTTTTCTTGGGGGTGGGTGGTAGAGAGAGAAAGGAAGAGAAAAGATCTGAAGCAGTCTCTGAGCTGACAGCAAAGAGCCCAGCATGGGGCTCGAATTCATGAACCATGAGATCACGACCTGAACTGAAGTCCAATACTTAACTGACTGAGCTACCCAGGCTTGGCAGAAACAGAACACTCTGAAATGATGCCTCAATAAGTACCTGCTCATGAGTGGTAATACTCCTTTATTTGTTTCCATTATAAAAATAATGTCACAACATTAAAGAAAGATTGCCTTGCAAATAATACTTGTGGTCTCACGAGTCTAATAAAATGAATTTCCTGTTTATATTTTAAAATCCACTCCATATTTACATACATAATTACATACTATTTTATAGTGGTTACATTCTATTTCATGGGGTCATTGTGTAATATTTTAATTAAACTTTCCCCATGTGACTTACAGGCTATTTTGAATTTTGTAGGTTTATATCTTTTGCCCAATTTGGGAAATTTTCATCTATTATCCCTTCAAATATCTTTCTGCATCAAACACTTTCTTTCTTTCTGGGACTCTGATGACATGAATCTTAGCTTTTTTAGTATTATACCACAGATGCTTGAGATTCTGTTCATTATTTTTTTTAAATTCTCGGTTGTTTAGATAATTTTTTGTTGTTCCATCTTCATATTTACTGATTTATTCTGTCATTGTCATTACTGAGTCCACCATTGAATTTTTCTTAGTTGTTGTATATTTTATTTTTAAATGTTTATTTATTATAAGAGAGAGAGCATATAAGTGGAAGAAGGGACAGAGAGAAGGTGAGGAAGAATCCTAAGCAGCACTGACAGCCCAGTGGAGGTGGGGGTGGGGGTGGGGGTGGGAGGCTTGATCTCAAGAACCAGGAGATCTGAGCTGAAATCAAGAGTTAGCTACTCAACCAACTGAGCCACTCAGGCATCCCAGTTGTTTATTTTAGTTCTAAACTTTCTATTTGTTTTTTCTAATAGCTTGTCTTTAATATTTTTGTAAACCTAAAGTGTCATAAATGAATGATACACTCAAACATTCAATTCTGCTGTTTTGTCCATAAAATTTATGGATTTAAATATTGGCTTTTTTTTTTAGAGAAAGAGAGAGACAGCACAAGCAGGGGAGGGTGAGAGAGAGAGGGAGACACAGAATCTGAAGCAGGCTCCAGGCTCTGAGCTGTCAGCACAGAACCTGACGTGGGGCTTAAACCCATGAACAGTGAGATCAATGACCTGAGCTGAAGCCGGATACTTAACCGACTGAGCCACCCAGGCACCCCTAAATATTGGCTTTAATAAATCATTGTTGGATGTAGAAGTTAATTTTTGATCTAATACAAAAGATTTTTCTTACATGTGATATACTGGAAATGTAAGTAAGATTCCTGAAAGTTAGCACTGAGAAATGATCAGAGGAGGTACTGGGATTTTATTTTTTATAGCCCCTAGAGAAAGTCTCTTTAGGTTCCCTTGGCAATGAAAAAAACTTGAAGAAAAAAATAAAAGATGAAAATTTGCCAAACCTTTATGGACAGCAGCAGATAGACTATATCTTCTAAAATATGATGGTTATGACTTGTTAATCTTTATTCCTGACAGAATTTTTAAAATGGTATACTTTAAATTTAAATACCACAGATTTTTTCCCCCAGTTGATGATTTATATTTTTTGGTGAGGATATTCTTGGAAAAGCAATTTTTCTTACCATTCACTTAAGGCATATTATAATGTTCATAATGAAAATGGGTAGTGCTAATTCTATATGTCTACAAAAACTGCTAAGTTGATTTTTAACAATAAAGCCAACACTTACTGTGCAATAGTACGTGCCAGACACTATTCTAAGGACTTCATCTCTTTATTAAGTAGATAGAGGATTAAATTAGATAATTAAACATATTAATTGAATGAAACAGATACTCTCATGATCCCCATTTAAAAATCAGGACATTGAGGTATGGAGCACTCATTCAGTTGCCCCAGTCAACTTAATGGCAACTGGAGAAGCTAGGATTCAATTCGGTTATTTTGATTGTAGAGCCTTCTTTTCTTTTTTTCCTTTTGCCACTGTTATTGAAAATATATGCTAGCTATAGGAATACAGAGATTTAAAAAAACCTAATGTCTTTCTAAGAGGCTATATGGGAAACAGAGTACTGTGTAATAATTATTACAATGAAAGAATGTACATATTTGCTGTGGGGGGAATGACAAGAAAGTGCAAAATGGACTTGAGGAAGTTGGATCAGGCTTGGCAAAGGAGGTAACAAATGGCTGTCTCTCAAATGTTGCAAGGGTTAAGTGCATTTTCAGCAAACCACAGATATAGGTATGATATGTTCAGGGGATGTGCCTGTAATTCTTCATAAAAGCAGAACAGTTCTGTCTGCACCTATGTGCACCATGACTGTTGTATTTGTCCAGAAACCATCAGAAGCTACTTTAAATAGAAAGACTTATCACGAAGAAGTGAGTGGTTTCAGAATCATTAGAAGAGCTGGAGTGTGGTTCTGGGCCAAGCTTCCAGGAATGAGTATCACAAAAACATCATAGAACTGGCCTGCCAAAGGAATGAAATCCTTTGCGATGACCAGCAAGAAGGGGACAATTCCTTCAGCTTGGAAATCAGGAAGCTGCCACCTGCCTCGTGGTGCCTCAGCAGCAGTCCTTGGATCAGAAAGCCACCACCACAACTGCTGGTTCTACATAGATCAGCTGATCCTCATAAATAATATGGAGAAGTCAAGGTGAGTATTGTTATCTCATTTTACACAGATGAGAAAGAGACTTAGAGAGGTTGTGCTTTATTCAAATCATGAAGACAAGAGCCTATCAAGTGAAGACTTGAACCAGATGTTTGAATTGCAAGTGCAGAGCTCATTGA
Organism: Suricata suricatta; assembly: GCF_006229205.1. NCBI lineage: Eukaryota > Metazoa > Chordata > Mammalia > Carnivora > Herpestidae > Suricata > Suricata suricatta. Next base: position 117,041,612 of record NC_043705.1, read on the forward strand.
CCACACTATCTCTTCCTCCTATGGTATAACTTTCTTAGTGTAGGGTTTCTCTCTGAGGTCCCGCCTTTTCCTTCAGTCTACTGACACAGAAACTGCCCATTCCTTCAGGGGGTATCAGTCTTCACCCGTGGCAGTTCTGTCCCAAATCACCAATCCAGAATCCAGTGCAACATTCATGGAAGGGATATGCCCAGACTGTTCATCCTTGCAATATCAGCCACCTGACCCTCTTCCTGCTTATTCCAAGCTTGTGTTAGCTTTCCCAAGGCTTGTGAGAGGTTTGATTGACTGATAGACACCAGGAAAGAGAGGCCTCTAATAGTACCATACAAGACGTTAAGTTATTACTGAGCTTCATGACCCATTAGCCTTTCTCGAGAAGGCTTTTTGTTGTCATGAATTTGTTCCTAATACATTGGATTCACTTTGTTGTCTTTAAGAATGTGACTTTTAGGAATTAATGTTTACTTTAGAGCAAAAACATTTACTTCAGATTTAAAAAAGAGATTTAACCTCTACAACATGACAGTTATTTTCTAGTTGATGACGTTTCTCATGTCTCTGTAAAATCACTCACTGCTTATGCTGACTAAACAATTTGGTGGCAGTGCAAGAGAGGGTAAATGGTTATTAAGTGTTGTATAAAACAAAGAAGCGAAGCAAAGAATAATAAGCACAAAGGTGTGGCTGGTCAGTGTCTGCAAAAGAAGCCCAGTTGAAACTCTGGGAGGCATTCTGGCTCCGACGACCTCAGCGTGCTCTCTTAAGCACATAACACGCATGACCTTTGGCAGCCAACTTTGTGAGTCACCTCTCTTTACAAACAGATTTAATTTCGTTTATCATCTCTTTGCAGTAATTCTGGTCAGACTACACATGACAAGTTGTGACAATTTATCAACAGCTCAGAAAGAGCCACAGTCACTCAGGGAGCACTGAGAAAAGAGAAAACTAAACAATGAATAAAAATAATTTCTAGAGGTCACAGAGATATGAGCTGATCTATATGACTATAGATCTGATGTTACCTTATTGGCACCAAACTCTCTTCATATTGCGTCAGAGCACTTGTCTTGATATCTAAGCCTATTTAGGAGATAGTAATCTTTGCTTGCATGACATACTCTGCATGCAACAAGAAAACACCATGCCTCTCACCTGGGGTGACCTATTCAATCAGAAGATACTGTGAAAATATACCTTATAGCATAATGTTTACGACCGCGGGCTATAGAAGTCCGAGACATAGATTTATAGCCAGACATCCACCTCATCCCAGCTATTTTGCATAAGTGGAGTCTGTTTTTTTTCTTTTTTTATAGCATATGCTTATGTTCCATTGTATAATGTGTTATTTCCTTCTATTACTTGCAAATCCAATCTTTTGACTGACTTGTCTCTTTGTCCTCATTAAGTTGGTTTTCTACTTATTTATAAAGCTATTCTTCCATCTATTGTCTTATCAAAGGCCTTTTTATATTCTTCCATTTCTCAGGTTCCTTCCTATTTTTCTTTAGCTCTTCTCTATGTAAGTTGGTACCTTACTAAAACTTCAATGAAAGTCCCCAAATTAATTTGTGATGTTCTTAAATATATTTAATTTTCTGGAAATTAATTCAGTAGCCAATTGTTTATTTCCATATGATTATCTCAGACAAACTCCTTGTTTTTAATTTCCTTCATTAATAATGAATTTACCTTCACACAAAATCCTGTAGAAAGTGTCCTCTTTTCTGGTTGCTGATTTCATGGCTGAGATTATGTGTGAAACTGTTTACTAACACTTATAGGAAACTAGTGATTTCTACTACTTAATGTAGTTATAATTCTTCAAGGACTTCAATTTGTCTCAACTTACCTCATGTGAAATTTGAAAATCACTCCAATTTACCTCGTGAAAGATTCCATAACTATTGTGGAACAGTCCGCAGACTGTGAGTTCACCAATCGTATTGAAAACTAAGTTTCTGTATTTCATGCTTTCAGATAATCAGTTGCTAAGATACCTTGTCAAACAATCCAGTGATTCAATTGGGAATAAAGAGTCTTATTTTTGCCAAGTCATTCCAGTTAAAATAGATAAACTGTAATAAAAATATGGAAGATTATCAATGAACTCTTCACCCCTACAATAATGTGGAAAATTGTGATCTGTGCATATATACATTTTCTGGGGAGAAGATTGATTACTATTATTAGATTCCCATTGTCTTGCACAGTGCTTAGCACATTTTGAGTCTGAGGAAATACTAGATGAGTGAATTAGGAATGAAATAAGATTCTAAAAACATTCTCATTATTAAAAAAAATTGTATGAATATCCAGAGCTGTATTTTTTTTCTCTTTGAATTTTACCTCTATAAAAACCTTTTTTAGCTCTTTTTCTTGGTATTTCTAGGAGGTAGATATTAGAAGTACTGAGTTTATCTTTCATGTTTCTTGTCTTTCTTTCATACTTATAAATTATTTATCAATTTATGATATGTTCTGGAAAGTTCATCAGCTCAGTCTTTCAGCACACCAGTTCAACTTCCATAGTGTTTTTTTCTAATATTTATTTTATTGAAAAGCTTTAATTTTAGTTTCAATACAATTTTTACATGACATTTATTATTTTTCTCATTAGCCTGACTTTATTCTTTAGACTTAAAGGCCTCTTTTTGCTTATCTCTCTCAAGAGATTTCTCATGGTTTCTGGTTTATTAGCTTTCCATTTCTTGATTTTGAATGTATTTATGAATTTAAAAAATGATTTTATATAGTTTTAGAAACCCAAACTGATCAGAGCTGATGGAGGTAAGATACTTTGTGTGTCCACCATGTTCAAGTAGACATTCTTTCACTTTTTCCTAAGTAAGTGTCATACAAAGTCAGTGATCACTTATTTAAAAGAATAGTGTTTCTCCTTATATTGCGAAAATTATATAACAATGTTGTTAGGTTAAAAATAAAGAAAAATACCTAATTAATAAAAGCTAAATTACCTGTGGTTCTAATATTAAAAAATTACTACTACTAAGACTTTCATATCTCGTTTTTGTTAAACTTTGGGGATAGAGGGTAAGAAGTGTGGTGAATATCCCAGAACTGGGGAAAACACTCTTAAGGTTAAATTAATAGGGGGAGACACTGTAATGTGATTTGTAAGAAGACATTCTCTTTAGCATAGTAAGATCTAAAATGTAATCTTTTGGAGTTGGGAATGGGACAAGGAGAATGCATAAAATTGTAGAGAGCCAGTAGAAGGAAATTAACTTTCTCAGTGTAAGATGTCTTTGGTTATTATTGGTGTTGTTGCTGTTATTACTATTTTGGTTTTCAGTCAACCAAACAAAAGAATATCAGAAACCCTTGCACAAGATGACCCCAACATCATGTCTTCTCTTATCTATTCTCAGGTTGGGAAACTTCCCCTCCCACTATCCCATACCATAATGAGGGAAAGAATCACTTTAGAAAATAGTTATGTGAAACTTTTCACATAACTAGCATAATTAGCACAGGACATTAGGAAAATTTCTAAGTTACAGGAAACTTGGAGCTTTTAACACTTGGTAAATGAACGCAGCTCTGTTTGAAGGAGGGGGCATAGGGGGAATCAGGACTAAGAGATGACACTAAAAGGAATGATGTATTGGTGGAAGAGAATAGCAGGATGAGAAGTGGGGATGTATAGATCATTCTCTACTAACTTAGACCACGTCCATGTGGGGATCCTAAGAGAGGCTGAGCTGTGGGTCTCCATGCTTGTATATGGTGCTTTGGGAGGAATTAGATAAACTAAAGGGGAAAAGTCCTTCTTGGTTTCATCTTTCCAAACTTACTACAGTTGGAGTCAGCCACTGTGAAGCTAGAATAAAGAGTTGATTGAGACTCATTAGGATATGTGTTTACATAGCTGAGGGAAGTGAACAGTCCATATCTCTCACCTCCACCTGGTCAATGACAGACATCTAAGACACTTTTAATGTGTTCAGTGATGGGGGTGGGGCCAGCAGGGAAGCCGTTTTTGTTATTATGAAGCTAGAAAAGCAGTAAGACCTATTTCTATGCCTGTAGCACTTTTAAGTCGAGTTGTTTGCTTAGCTAAACTAACTTCCACCCTTACTTCCTGACCCAGCTGAAGTGCTTCTTCTGGGAAGAAGGTTTCTTTCAGATCAGGTTATGCTCTTTCTCTTCTCTCTTCTTTCTTGCCTGCAGTTAGCACGGCACCCTGTAGTACCCCTGTCCCAGCAGGCTTTACATTGCAATTGCCTATTTATTGTGTGTATTCCCAGACTGAAACATATGAGGACAAGAACTGTTTATACTGTGTGTATGATCACACTTGGGACATCCAACTTTGTGCTGGGAATATATCAGATTCTCAGTTTGCTTTGCTGGCGAATCTATTATTAAAGAACTAAATAATAACCATAGGTAAAACTTGTAGAGTGACTACCACATGCTAGGCTGGATTCTAGAAACTTCACATATATCAACTCATTTAATCTGCACAACAGATACGTAATACTTATTATATATAGTAGATGTTATATATTAGATCTATTTATTATATATATCTCATTAATCCACACAATGGATAGGTAATACTTATTATATATTATATATAATATATAGTATTATATATAGGTAATATTATATGTATTATATAAAATATGTAGCATTATATATAATATATAGTATTATATATAACACATATAGTATTATATATAATACATATAGTATTGTGTATAGATAATATTACATGTATTATATATATCTATTATATATAATAGAAAATACTTATGTAATACCTACATAAGTAGGTATTATTAGAAAGGGTTTAAGCTTTACAGATAAGTAGACTAAGGTACAGAAACATTCAGTCACTTGCCAAAGTTCATACAGCTAGGGGATGGTAAAGCTAGGATTTTAATTCAGTTGATCTAATACCTGAATGTGAGTCCTTAGCTACAATATTACACTGCTTCTAAACTAAGGATTCTCTATCCCCAATAATTTGAAATAATATTTTTTTCACTTAAAATAGACCTATTACCCTGGACAACTCTGACGTAAATATAAATATCCTCGCAAGAATGACTTCAGAGGTCAGGAAAGAGCCAGTTTATGAGAACTATACTTGCATGCCGGAGGACAATTATTTTCCTATAATGAAGTTAAAGGAAATCACTTACCAAATAAGATGAAAGATGTGAAACAGGCTTGGGTTTTTTTAATATTGTTTTTGACAAGGAGATTGGTCAATGTAGTTTATTGTTCACCTGACAGATATCCAACAACGAGGTCAATAACACTGGGGAATTATATTTTCAAATGATAGCCTCTTCCCTCAGTACAAAGAATAGTCATGGTGAGCAAAGTTTCAAGAATGCATCTCCTGGGTATAATGCAATACATCGAACCTTAGCCCTTTTCCCCCTGAGGTCGGCTACACAGTGCACCTGAAGTGGGAGTATTGCTCGGTTTAATGTGGGTATGGATAAAGTCTTAAAGCAGAAGTTGAGGAATTTGGCTTTTAGTCTTAGCTTGCCTTTCACCTAAAATGGTGAGCTTCGCCACATTATTTAACTTCTTATGCCCAGTGTAGCTCCTCTAAACATAGCCCTCCATGACCAAACTGTAGCCTGATCTTTGACCTCAAAGACCTGATCTCTGACATCAGTTCTTCTGCTCCTCCTTTCAACTGCTCAGCAAGAAAGTCCATGTTTTATTTGTATGACCATTGAGAATACTTTTTATAATTCTTAGGTGGAATATTTGAGTATTAATTGCCTGAAGGGGATTCTTTTTCCACACATGGATTTCATTTGTTGCCTTTTTCCCTTCCTGACCTGGGGCTTGATCCCACAACCCTGGGAGTACAACCTGAGCCGAAATCTAATGACAGATATTCACCAACTGAGTCACTGCAGGTGCCTCTCTTTTTTTGTTAGCTGCCTTTTTTTTTAATGTTTATTTTAAGAGAGAGTGAGCATATAGGCTTGCAAATGGGGGAGGGAGAGACAGAATCCCAAGCAGGTTTCAAGTTTTTAGCAGAGCCCCATGCAGGGCTTGAACTCATGAACCATGAGATCATGACTTGAGCCAAAGTTAAGCATTGGATGCTTAACTGATGGACCCACCCATGCACCCTGTTAGCTGCCCCTCTTAACAGTAGATTTCTTCCTAGGGTGTGCAGGATCAGTTTTTGAGTGGGATGATTTTATATTCTCTTTTTTCTTTTGTGCTCACCACCTCCTTGGCTAGTGGTTTTCTCTGTTGTGTCCATCCAGGTCTCAGGGCCTCCAATCTAGAATCAAGTTTTAATGGATTGGGGCTCCTGCTTTGTTGTGAGATTTGATATAGTGCAGATCCCTTCTGGGAGCCAGTTCCTAAGCATGGGGTCATGCTTTGTCAACCAGCTTTGCTGAGTCCACAGTTCATAAAGCCTTGGGCTCTGGATGAAAGCAGTTTTATCAGCCTCTTCCTATGAGCAATGAGGAGGGGAGGATGGGCAGGAAGGAGTACTTCTATGCCAGCACCTGGCTTTAAGCAGTGAGTCTGGATCCTATCCCTTGTTTGCCTCCCATCACTATCATTTCAACTACCTCTTCCTGTTTCCAGACTGCAAACCCTGAAGGCTCTGGGCTTTAGCCATATTCCCTGCTTTGGGTTTCTGTTCCAGTTCTAGTCCATAACAATGCTTATTTTGTTTTGAAATCTGGTTATATATTTTGGATTTTCTCTTTTTACATTTTTCAATTATTCTTTGGAGGCAAAAGGGTTTATCAAAGTATGAAGTTAATTCACCATCTTGACTGAAGTGTTCAAGTAGAGTTTTAGGTAGAAATTTATAATGCTAGGGCCACCTGGGTGGCTCAGTCGGTTAAGTATCTGACTCTTGATTTCAGCTCAGATTATGATCTCACAGTTATGAGAGCCCTGAGTCATGGGGCCTACTTAAGATTTTGTCTGTCTCTCTGTCTCCTCTCTCTCTCTCTCTCTCCCTCTGCCCTTTCCCAACTCATGCTCACACTTATTCTTTCTCTCTCCCCTCTCTCTCAAAAAAATTTTTAAAAAAGAATTTGGAATACTAATTGTCTCAGTAAGTTGTGTAACCAGTCAAACCATAGTTTTCTTATCTGGATATCTCAGTCTACTTGTGCTGCTACAACAAAACACTATAGACTAGGTGGCTTAAACATCAGACATTTATTTCTCTCAACTCCAGGGTCTGGGGAGTCCAATGTCAAGGCGCCAGCAGATTCAATTCTTGGTGAGAGTCCTCTTTCAGGCTTGCAGATGACCACCACTTATCCTGGTGCTCCCATGACCTTGTCTTTGTGCTAGGGCAGAAGGAGAGAGAGGATGCTAGTGACTCTTGCTTGTCCTCTCAGGGCACTAATCCCATCCGGAGAGCACTAGCTTCATGACCTTACCCAAACCTAATTACTTCCCTGAGGGGTTAGAACTTCAACATATGACTTTTGGGGGGACACATTCGGTTCATAACATTGGAATATCACTACATTAGTTTCTCAGTTTGCTTCAGATCCACTGTTCAAGTAAATTCAATAGGTATGTTGATAACAAAGAGAGCCCTGCTGAAATAGGTTTGGTAAATTCTGTATTAAAATCAAACAGATTTTTCCCTTGAAGTTCTTTTTGGAGACTCAAACATATATATGTGCATTGTGTGTTACTTATTAGGAGATTAAGTATGCATAGTCTTCCAAACTCATTTCAACCTGAGATTTTTTCATGCCATGTTATTGATATATTCTAGAAGAGTATTCCATGGAATATAATGTAGAAACTGTTAATGTTGATCTGACAAATAAAGGTTTATATATTTCTATATACGTGTAAATATGAGTTTGAAAGTGAATTTACATATATGTATGAATTTACATGTATATTCTTAGTACCTAGAAAAAAATTGTGTTATGTATATGCAACTGTTTTGTATTATGTATCATATGTTATTAACATTAATAAGTAGCAAAATATATGAATAATAAGTCATTGTACAGTGTTTTTCTCTTAATGGAATATAGAAAATAGGAATCTTAGAGCAATAGAATGTGAGAATTAAGAGGATATTGATATAGAATTGAATGCTTTTCAAATGGTTTAAGCTTTTAAAGGTCAAATGAAATTTTATATGGAAATTGTCTATATATGCATATATATATATACATACATACATACATACATATACATACACACACACACACACACACACACACACACACACACACACACACACACACACACATATATATATATACTGAGCTGAGCTTGCCGGAAAATGCTTAGCAGTGAATACACATGTGAGTGAGTAAAAGAAGCATCACACGCAAAGGGAGGAGTTGAACTGCACAGCAGTTGCAACAATGACCTCAGCCAACCCTCCAGGAAGTTCAGGCATTGGATGGCCCTTCCAAATCTTCCCCAGTCATTAGATGTGGCCTGGCCCCAGTGGGGACACAGCTCTCTTCATCTGAGACCTGCTGACCAAATTTCTAAGTGCTTCATTGCCAGAGTGACCTGAGCAGATCACCATGGCAACTACTACAAATATTAACATCTTAGATCTGAGTTGCAATAATTTCAGAAGAATAAAATTTGCATTGGAAATTTTGGGATGGCATAGGGAAGAACAGACTTTTGGAAAGGGTTTGGGCTCCCACAGGGGGAGAAATACTTCCTGACTACCAGATTTCATCACTTATAATCATCAAAGTGTCAGTAATGATAAGATGGATTCTTATTTTATTATAACTGTATGCATTACTAAAGAAGTAAAAAATCATTAATTAAATTATGAAACGATATCACGTGTAAGAAGCATCTCAAATTCAGAGTTGGGACGTGAATAAATGTGAATAACCTCCCCTACATCTTAGAACTGGTGGTATATGTTAAGTTTTAACATCCGTTTTCTCCTCAAACATGTACATATGACATACATACACACAAGCACACACAAGAAAATCCAGTGTTTCCCATGGTGTTAGTGAGTGTTGCCAAAATGGTAGTAAAGAAGGAAAGATAGGCTTATTGGCAATACCTTCCTTAGTCAAGGGGCCCAGAAAAAGCAGCAGGAATGTTCTGCTTTCACTGCTCTACATTGCACCTTGTAGCTGGGTGTATGTGGGGCAGGCAGCACGTGCATCCCAGCTGGTGGTAGTTGTTCTCAGGAAGGAAAGGCATTCAGAGAAACATTCAAACCAGAAGAGACCACACCCACCAGTGAGAACACTGGGTTCTGGTTATGATCCCAGGGTGGTGGGATGGAGCCCCCTATAGAACTCCTTGCAGAGCATGGAGCCTGCTTAAGATTCATTCTCTCTCGCTCGCTCGCTCGCTCGCTCTCTTTCCCCTTCTCCCACACTAGAACTCTCTCTCTGTCAAAACAAAACAAAGCAAAACAAAACAAAACAAGAAACAAACAAACCCCAAAACAGAAATAAAGCCTAGCTTCCCTGGTTGAAGGACAAGGGATGGTCATATGTCTGGTAGGAGAGTTGAAGGTCCTGTGGCCTTGTGTGTAACCTCTAGTCCTCCTGCACTGGCCTTTAGTGGTTCAAGGCAGTTTTCAAAATAATACCTGAAACTGGGCAGAATCAATGTATACAGTTCTTCAAACCCGTGAGGATACCATTTATACACACGAGAGGAAATCTTTTGATATCCACTGGGGCTTCCCCCTTACAGGAGATTGTGGCTCATAACTAAACAAGAAAGAAAACTTCATAAAACTTCTTTGTCAAATAACAAAATGGCAAAGTTAATTTTTTTAAAATAGTTTATTGTCAAATTGGTTTCCATACAACACCCAGTGCTCTTCCCCACAAGTGCCCTCCTCCAGCACCACCACCTCTTTTTCCCTTTTCCTTCAACTCTTAGTTCATTTTCAGCATTCAATAGTCTCTCAAGTTTTGCATCCCTCTCTCTCCCCAACTCTCTCTCCCTCCTCTGCTCCCCCTGGTTCTCCATTAGGTTTCTCCTGTTTTCCTGTTAAACCTATGAGTGCAAACATATGGTTTCTGTCCTTC
>NC_043705.1:117051757-117059944 GCF_006229205.1 Suricata suricatta
ATCCACTCATCAGGTGATGGACATTTAGGCTCTTTCCATGTTTTGGCTATTGTTGACAGTGCTGCTATGAACATTGGGGTACATGTGCTCCTATGCATCAGCACTTCTGTATCCCTTGGGTAAATCCCTAGCAGTGCTATTACTGAGTCATAAGGGAGTTCTATGGATAAAAGTTTATTTTTTAATTTAAAGTAAGAAACTAAAGAGTTCCTGCAAACCTTACCATTTGAGTTGGCAACACAGTTGTCATACCCAAAGCAGAAAGAGTTCTGCCCCTGGGCCCCAGGGCACAAGCTTCTAGGACTTTGGTCATTATTCGAGTGATTCAGTTTGGTGAATCAGCCTTTCTGTGATTTCAAATAATGATAACAAGCACTGGGAGGAAGGGAGCAGCATTGTTCAAAGCAATCAGTTTCTCGTTTGGGGTGCTCAACTGCCTGAGGAGAAAACACATATAAAGAGTCCTTATTAATAACAAAATTATGCTTTTGTGCCAAATTATTCATGCAGAGTTGAAAAATGAGTCACACGTAACATTTTGTAGGTTTTCTGCCTTTCATTCTTCCCATTTAAGAGAGTGAAGATGGGTTTAGAAATCTGATTATTCTGTTGCCAAGTGAGATGAGAGAGGTAATCAGAGCAAGGACGATTTCCTGCATACTGAGCCCCAAGGTAGACCATAGGAATCAAACTCCTATTGGAGGATTGTCCTTGCTGGGACATGAGGGGTTTCCTGGCTATTTTTCTGACTCTTCCCTCCTCAGAAAGAGACAAGGAATCCTATTACCAGGTATTTTTTGTTAGTTTTTTAAAATGTTTATATTTGAGAGAGACAGACAGACAGAGTGCCAGTGGGGGAGGGGCAGAGAGATTGAGAAACAGAATCTGAGGCAGTCTCCAGGCTGAGCTGTCAGCACAAAGCCGAGTGCTGGGCTGGAGCCTACAAACCGAGATCGTTACCTGAGCCAAAGTTGGACACTTAACCAAATGAGCCACCCAGGCGCCCCACTAGGTATTCTTTATTTGAGAACATGAAACAGTAAACATCAAATTTTGCCTAGGAAAAGCTACACTTAGGTATAAAATATAGATATAGATATATAAAATCTACCTAGGCTAAAACCAAATAGATTCTTAGTTTCTTTTTAGAGTCTGCAGTATTTTGTTTTCCTTTTATCTAGAAACTTACTTTTAATTAGAATACCTGTATCTAAACCTGTTTCATTTGTAGTTTGTGTGTGCAGGGATTCTATGGAATCTGGAGACACTTTTTCATACAATTCAAAAAACAGTCCATAGTAGACTCATCTCCATTCTTTCCATTGTTTAGAAGTTGTGGGCAAGCAGGTGTGGTGTTCATTCATTTATTGATTGATTATTTATTTATTTTAAAAAGTATATTGAGTACATACAATGTGTTAGATATCACACTAGTGTCTGAGGAAGAGAAATGAACAAGACAGTCTCTGCTTTCAGTGAACTTTAGTCTAATTATAATTATATATATTTTGTTAATCCACGTTTATGAAGTATATACAGCATTCATCCTTTTAGTATATTGGAGCAAGAATATTTTCTTCCAAAGCTACTTAAAACCTTTAAGGTGCAAGATATGTACATGTAATTAGTTGCAATGGATGCATTCGGAGTTGAGTAATAATGCTCATCGAGGCATTATTATAGATGTATAGTATGGATGTATTATAGAGCTGTATATTCAATTCATCAGTCTTGGTGCCATGCCCATAGTCCTTCCCAAGTGAAACTTCTTTACTCTTACAGCCCATGGGGCAGGTCTAGGAGTATGATGTGACCTCATGGTTTCCCCTACCAAAATCCAGACATTGGCCAATGACCTGTATTTGGCCTGGCGTGAAAAGATATATAGGCCAAACAGATTTTTTCTTGTTTGGACCAAATTAGGAAATACAGAGGGAATTGGGAGGCATATCCAAGGACATATAATGATAATTAAATATATGGTTGAGGTCATAAGTCAGGGTCAATTTGGAGTTAGAAGAAAACAAGTTTAAGGAGAAACATAAGAAAATGTATGAAAGTGAAAAGAAAAAATTAAGAAATTAGTCATAGGGTAAAAAAAGGCATGCAGAGATATTAGTAACAGTGCAGGGTAGCCATAATGTCTGAAAACAATATTATTTCATCATGCATTGTAATGCAATACCAATAAACCATGTATTATGTGTTTGACTATATTTGAAGACTTGGTGTCCAGGCTCTAGGTGGAGATTCTATAGTCTGGCTCTACCATGGATCCTACTCTGGTTGTTTGACTTTTCCTGGATTCCTGTGCCTTTTCATTCACACATTACACCTCCTCACCCAGCATCGCTTCATTACTTGGGATGACTAAAATGAGTCGTCTTTTCCTTGCATTCAGAAAATGCTAACTAAACCAGACTCTTTGAGGGTGGAGCACATTTTCTAACAAAGATCAGTATACTTTCTTTGAGTTTTCTTTGTTCTTGCTTTTCTTGTCATCTGTGAACTATTTTAACTTCTAGAATTTGTAAAACTTACATTTTCTTAATGTTGCACATCGATTAGTATTTTTTTCCATGTAAATATTTCTACCACATTATAAACGCAGTGTTTGATTTAAACCATAGATTTGTATTTACAGCACGGCAAACAAACTGTTCAGTTTACTTCTGACCATCTAATAATAACTATAATATGATGCTTGCCAAAACCTCCATTAAAGACATATGTCTTGACTCATTGATTCCAATAATAGGAAAAAGCACCATTTCCCAGCAATGGAAGATTTGATGTTGCTTTTGAGGAGGAAAAAAAAAAAAGAATCCAACCAAAATATTTTTCTAGCACAGGAACTCTAGAAAGCCCACAGTAGCAGGTACAATCTAGGATCACAGTAAAATAGGTATCAAGGAGTTTTTGAGGGGTATAAATTGGCTGATGGTGAGAACAAAGTATAGACAGTTGAGACCAGTAACAGAATAAAATTCAAACTTTAAGTTATATAAACTTGAAGAACAGGGGCATGAAGAAGAGAGGGAACAATAAAACAAATTTCAGACTAAGAATAGTAATAATAATTAAACCCAAATTTTATATTCATATCCTCAGTAGGACAGGCAAGACAGAAACTAGATGATGACATGGTTCTCATTGTTTGACAGTAGGATATACTGTACATTAGCTTATTAAGTGAAGCATCTTTTTCCTGTTCCTTCGATCTCAGGAAAATGATCATGAAATTCTTATATAGACAGCACTGAATTTCAGAATTATGAATCTCAATGTATGGGCTAGACACCAAGTCTATAAATATATTAAAACACAAAATTTTGCACTAAATAGCATTTTTTAAGATGAAAAATCCATATGAATTACACATCTAATGGTTTTGCACATTGGTCCTTGGTGTAAGTCAAAATCTAAAGATAAATTTTTGTAGGTCTGGGGTGGACATTGAGTGATCTGTTCAAGATACATTGCTGTTATGTGCTTTTTTTGGGTACAGAGTAAGATTTATCCCCATGAACTGAATATAAGGGTCAGTTGAAATATAGAGGACTAAAAAGCATCCTCAGCTTCTGATTGAGAGAAGATTGACAGGATTTGATGGTATCATAATAAAGGAGAGTATAAAATTGAGGATTTAAGGATCCCATGAAACACATCATCCTCTGGTCCCCCTTTCAATTTGTCTTTTCCCTTCTTCATGTCCTATCAAAGTTCTTCCTCACTGAGGCTAGTTTAAATCAGGTGCTTGTCATATTAAAAATTAAGAACACATTGGGAATGATCATCGTCTTCTCCAGAATCTGCTCATCTTGTATTTTCTCCCTTAATCCAGAAGTGTCCAATTTTTTCTCCTTTTTTCTAATCATACACAATCCATTATATGCCGAGACATTCATTCTGCCACATTAATAATTTTCAATTCCATCTTATTCTATCTCTTTGCTGTTATATTACTTTATGACTTTATTATTATTTCTCAACTAGATTATTGTAAGTCTTCTAAATCATTTCCAATTAAACTTTCATAGGACTGTAGAGTGATCTTTCTAAAATGTCAATTTTGTCTTCTGCTTATAACCATTCAACATCTCCCTCAGGTATTAAACATGAAGCATGGCAGACAATGCCCTAAACCACCCAAGTTTTGCTTATAATCCTAGATATATTTTGGCATTTAAAAATTTTTTTAGGTTTTTTATTTATTTTGGAAAGACAGAGACAGTATGAGCAGGGGAGGGTCAGAGAGAGGGAGATACAGAATCTGAAGCAGGCTCCAGGCTCTGAGCTAGCTGTCAGCACAGAGCCCAACGCAGGGCTCGAACCCATGAACCATGAGATCACCTGAGCTGAAGCCGGACACCCAACCAACTGAGCCACCCAGGCACCCCATATATTTTGGCATTATAATATAAACTCCTGTTAACAAGGGACATCATTCTAGGTACCAGTGGGAGCCAGGACATCCCTGGGGATGTTTATCTCCAGGGTTACATTTCATAAGGAAATGTGAGCTACACATTTCTTATGCCAATATCCACCATTTTGGGATGGTAGCATGATTTAAATTTTGTGACCTTGCTGCATGCTCAGTAAGAAAGAGAAGTATTAAGAAAAACACACTTGGTGCGGTGTGTGTGTGTGTGCGCAGAAAAATTCCATAAACTAGGTCTCTATGTTACAGGAAAACTTTCAAGTACTTTTTCTTCCCATGGCCTCATACTCATCATTTTCCCCTTCATCTCTGCATGCTATTGTTTTTGTGATGCTAGCTATTAGATTTTGCTTCTTCACCAAAGATAGCAGACAGCATAAGTTATTTCTGGAAACTAACATTTTACTTTTGTCCTGCTTTTCATCCTGCTGGTCAATGCCAGAAGTCCCTGGTTGCCTGGTATAAGAAAACATCATAATTATCTCATTAATATTTGGTCCTGGCTTCCCTGCTAATCAGGTTAGTATTGCTGAGAATTTGAAGGAAGAGAACAGAAATCTACTAAGAAGGAATAAATTGGTCTTCAGCCATAATTCTAATAAGCTTCCCAGGAACAAAAGTTTATCTGCTTGGTGAAATAGATCATGCTGAATGTAGATTTATGTGGAGAGTATAGCTCCATCAATTTACCTAGTCTATACTCAAGGCTTCTGGAGGGCAGAGAACATGCTCTTAGCCCTGCCTTCAGTAACTTGTCTGTTGTGGGCTCTCACATTTGCCAGTTGTTTCAAAGATAAGCAAATTCTGAAATGAATTTTTTTCCCCTCTCCATCCTCTCTGAATTCACTGACCACTTCTCAGAATGTGGTTCCTGACTAGAAAGCAATCTATACTACATATGCTCAAATGGGCTGTTATAACTGTGGAGGTAAAGTTTTGACCCCCTATCTATCATTCATAGGGTATTATTATTATTATCATTATTACTACCATTATTATTGTTACTACTGCTACTGCTGCTGCTACTACTACTACTACTACTATTTAAAGTCCCTGGTCTTTTAAAGTAAAGCACACATGCTTGCTGAATACTGAAGTATAGTATTTGACAGTCATAATTACTCTGGGTTATATATGTGACTTTACTGGATAAAACTAATTCAGGTAATAAAGGTACTTGTGGCCGAGGTGAATAAGCCCCTAGAGCAAAATAGTTGCAATATTTATTAGTTGCAACATTTATTTTTAAAAACAACGTTCAAAATGTTTATTTGTTTTTGAGAGAGAGAGGGAGAGAGAGAGAGAGAGAGCCAGAGCTAGCGAGCATGAGTTGGGGGAGGGGAAGCTAGGAAGACACAGAATACAAAGCAGGCTCCAGGCTCTGAGCTGTCAGCACAGTGAATGGTGCAGGGCTTGAACCCATGAACCGTGAAATCATGGCCTGAGCCGAAGTTGGATGCTTGACTGACAGAGCCACCCAGGTGCCCCTAGTTGCAATATGTAAATCAAAGCCAGTATTGCTGGTCACTGTGGCTTTGAAATATACTCTAGAACAACCATGACTTTTGCAATAACTCCATAAAAGACAAGCCAGTTCAAAAAGAAGATTCTTTCCCACTAGGCATAGTATTATTAGACGGCATTATGTAGACAATCATATAAAATATAAATTCTCTAAATTTAATACAGTGAATATTGACAAAGCATGTTCTTTTGTCTTGTTTTGTTTTGTTCTGTTTCTTCTCAAGTTAGCTAACGTACAGTGTAGTCTTGCCTTCAGAAGTAGATTCCAGTGATTTATCACTTACATACAAGACCCAGTGCTCATCTCAGTAAATGCCCTCCTCAATACTCATCACCAATTTTCCTCAACCCCACATTCTCCCATCCCCATCAACCTTCAGATCTCTCTATTTAAGAGTCTCTTATGGTTTGCATTCCTCTCTGTTTTTATCTTATTTTTCCTTCCCTTCCCCTACGTTCATTTGTTGAGTTTCTCAAATTCCACATATGAGTGAAATCATATTATATCTGTCTTTCTCTGAATGAAATAGCAAGATTTCATTCTTTTATATCACCTGGTAGTATTCTATTGTATATATTACACACCACATCTTCTGTATCCATTCATCAGCCAGTGGATATTTGTGCTCTTTCTTTAATTTGGCTGCTATCAACATTGGGGTGCATGTGCCCCTTCGAATCAGCATTTTTGTATCCTTTGGATAAACACCTACTAGTGTAATTGCTGGGCTGTCAGGTAGCAATATTTTTTATTTTTTTGAGGAACCTCTGTACTTTTCCAGAGTGGCTGCAACAGTTTACATTCCCACCAACAGTGTAGGAGGGTGCCCGTTTCTCCACATCCTCACCAACAACTGTTGTTTCCTGAGTTGTTAATTTTAGCCACTCTGACAGGTGTAAGGTGATATCTCAATGTGGTTTTAATTTGTATTTCCCTGATGATGATCAATGTTGAGCATCTTTTCATGTGTCTGTTTGCCATCTAGATGTGACGGAGCATGTTCTTTCTGACCATACTCACTGTATTTATGGATGTGGTCTCTCTAATGAGTGAATGGGAACCTATCTATTGCTTCTGTAATAGATACATAAAGAATTTGTGGAATTTCTGGAATTTGTGTACACAAAGATACAAATTTCAAAAATAGCTAGTCAAGAGAATAGTCCATAGAAGTCTTGTCTTGCAACTAAGTTCTTTAATTACTTATGGAAAACAGATAGCTGGGCATACCTTGGAACTGTGATTTAGCACTTTCAGTCTGGTAAGACAATTGGAACCACTTTAGTTTTGCTATTGCTATATTCACTATTTGTTAAATTATAAGAGCTATTATTTATTTGTTGAAATGCCACAATAAGTCTATTTATTTATTTACTTATTTATTTATTTTAAGTAAACTCTATGTCCAGTGTGGAACTTGAACTCATGACCTCGAGATCCAAAAGCCACATGCTCTATTGACTGACAAAAAGGTGCCCCCAACTGTCATTTTTTAGTCTAATTAAAATGTATTCTGATACTAAGACTTGATTATTTTGTTTACCATCTGGAAGCAAGCAATGTGAAGAATCATGTCAGTTTTGTTTGTTTGTTTTGATTTGTTGTTGCTGTTGTTCCTGATTACCAGATCATCCCCAATATGCTGTGGTTACTGAAGCCATGGTCACTTGGTAGAGGAGCTGTCCTTGGGGTTGAATTTCTCAGGGATCCTTTGAACAGTTATTTATTTTCCTGAAGAAAAAGTAGATAGTAACATAAGCAAAATGTGTAATTTTTGGTTTCCCAGTGAATCTGAAAATGGCAGAGATCATGGAGAGTAGTGAGGAATAAAAATACAGTGCATTGAATTGGATATGAAACATGCAGCAGGCTGCTGCTTTTTGCTGTTATTCCAGTCATAAGAAAACGGCATGTACTCAAAGTCATTTGGTTTTCTGCAGCAAATTCTCTGATACACCAAGGGCCCTAGGGTTGATGTAGGGTTGTACAGGGCCCATTAGAAAGTTCTTTAAGCCGTTTCCTTCTTCCATCAATGTGTTATTTCACCTTGAGGGTGTCATGCTGAGTGAAGTAAGCCAGGCAGAGAAGGACAGAAACCATATGTTTGCACTCATAGGTCTAGCAGGAAAACAAGAGAGACCTAATGGAGAACCAGGGGGAGCGGAGGAGGGAGAGAGAGTTGGGGAGAGAGAGGGATGCAAAACTTGAGAGACTATTG
>NC_043705.1:117060044-117171676 GCF_006229205.1 Suricata suricatta
GGGGAAGAGCACTGGGTGTTGTATGGAAACCAATTTGACAATAAAATATTATGGAAAAAAAACAAAAAAAGAAAGTTCTTTAAGCCATTTCCTTCTTCCGTCAATGTGTTATTTCATCATAGAGTTTTTATAGTTAAAATAAGGACCAAGAAAGCTATTGTCTGATATAATAATTGGGAAAGAACATTGATTTTTCTGGTTTTCAACCTGTAAAAATGTTGCTAAGCCAAAGTAGATAATTTCTAGAGGTACTTTGCTAAGTACTTTGACTTTTCATGGTGAAATTCCTCCCAGACATTTTAAGATTTAACACCTGATGGGAATGAAGAATTTACTCTACCCTTTAAGATTCAGACTAAGAGTCAAACTGACACAAGAGAGATTAATAGGAGAAAATAAAATTTAATAGTGTATGTACAGGGAATCAACACAAACATGGAAATTCTAAAGATAGTCAGGTAACATCATGCTTGCATGAGCTAAGGAGAGGGGTAGAGGTCTGAGGATATAAGAAGAAAGACCATTAGCAGGAAGATGAAAGATGTTTGGAAAACAGAGATTGTCCTGTTATGTAGGTAAGTTTCTTAGATAAAGAGGAATCTCTGTTAAGAGCTTCGTACGTGGTACAAGCAGGAAGTTGAGAGGGAGGTAAAGAACTTTTCCTGAATCTACTGGGTTTTGATTGCTTTTAATTAAAAATAGTGTTCATACCAAAGAGGCCAATCTTGGGTGGCCTGCCTCTGGCCCCTACACATCTAAAGAATAGATTTATTTTAAAGTAACCAATAAATAGGAAAGAATCCGATCACTTGCCTTCTTTTATGCCAAACTTCCCTGGACTTTTTTAAATTCTCTAATCAACCCACTATATATTTTTTTACCTTTCCCTCTGAATCTTTTGGTGTTCTCTCAAATTCTCTTTTTTAGCCTTTTTCTCACTCTGTATTTTCACTCCAGGCAATCTCAACAACTATTATCACTTCAACTATCCTGAATTATTTGAAAACTGTAACTAGTCCCAACAATGTTACCTTGTGGTCCAGACCTCCAAAATGATAGCAGTAATAACAAAAAGGCAGTATTCATTGTGTGCTTACTATGTGCAAGATACTGTATTAACAAGTGTGCATTCATGATTTCACTTAACTTAAAATTACTACCAGTGAGGTAGATGATATTATCATCTCTATTTATAGTGAAGAAAACAAAAGTTTGGCTGTATCACACAATTTACTTAGGGTTACTCAGATAGTCAGTGGCCAAACTGGGTTTTAAATCCTGGCAGTTTGATTCTAAAGTGAGTGCTTTTCAACCACAAGACCTGCCTATCAACAACACACTAAACATCTTCCCTTGAATCTCCTACAGGCCTCTTAAAGCCAATATATAAATCTAATTCCCCTTTGTAAATTAATTCATGCATTCAAGCAATAAGAAATTTATCAAGCGTCACTGGGAGCCAGATTGAAGCTGATGCACTGAGGATGAAACATTGAACAAAATAGTGGTCCCTGTATTTATAGAGTTTATTATTTAGAGAGGGGAAACTCATTAATCATTATTATGCCAATAAACAATCCCAAACTGGCGTAAGTTTTAAGAGGGTCAACTGCAGTATGCTGTGAAGAAAACTGCCTTCTTTGAGGGGAAGTCAGAAGAGGGACTGGAAGAAACTCCTCCCTGACAGATTGCCAATTAAGCTAAGATCAAAAGAATGAGTAATAGTTACCTAGGCAGAAGATGACGTCCAAGGAGAAATTACAAAATCCACAAAGGCCTTGTGGTCAGATGGGTGGGGGTGGGGAACCCAGCATATTAGAGGAGCTGGAAAGAAGATGGGTATATCTGAGAGAATGGTAAACATTACAGGTGTAGACTAGGTGAGAAGGACAAGACCATGGAAGGCCCTCTAAGATGTATTATGTATTTTCCTTTTCTAAAGGACAGTTTTCATTGGTTATTAGGGGGGCTCATTCATTGTAGTAAAAGAATAAAATTTATGCTTTGAAAATATTACTGTGGCTGCTGTTGAGAGAGTGAATTGGAGGGAAAAAGAGTAGATTCAGAGGAACCAATGAGAAGGATATTTTAGTGGTCTGGGTGAGAAATGGTAGTATTTTTCTCTCTACTGTTGTGTAGAGAAGGATGACAGCCTTAGAGATGAAAATTAAAAACACCCAAATCTACCTGACCATTTAAGCAACAATCTTAGGGTCATCTCAACTTCATTCTTTTTCCTACTTCAATTATCCAGTTATTCTTCGGTTGATTTTGCCTCAACATCTTTTGTATCTTTTCCCATATCTCCATTTGCTATTGACATTCGCAGAAGACATTTGTCTTTAAGGCTGCCCATCCTTGTTCCTGCACTTTTACCACTTCTTAATGCAATCATAGCCATTTCTTGCCCCCAAACCGTGCCCAGGCTGGTCCCCACTACCAGCACATCCATATGATCCTTTGGTTCTCTGCAGCGTACCTTCAGGCCAGCAGTCTCTTGAGGAGTGTCATTGCATTTCTGTTTACATTACTTGAATGTAGACCAGAGGGAGGGGAGAGAATTGTAGCATCACTTCATGCTTGGCCTTTGATGGAAATGATGGTGCTATTGACTATAAGAGAGGTGATCAGATTTTTGAGGAACTTGATAAATTCAGTGTTCAAATGTGCTGCATCTGAAATATTTATGGAATACATAGAAGACAATAGAAAAAATGGGTTTGGAGCTTATAGAAAAGTCTAGGCTAGTGATGACAGTTAAAAACAGGAGTGGCTGTTGAAACCATGAGTTTACATTAGTTCACCTGAGAGAACTGTACAGATTGAGGAGAGGGCTGAGGATAGAGCTCAGTGGAATACTTGCTTGTGAAAGGGTAGTGGAAGAGTAGAACCCTGGAAGCATATTGGGGAACAGCTGCCAGAGAGGTAGGAGAAAACAAGGGGAGGGTCACCATGGAGAAACCATGGAAGGGGAGAGTTTCAAGAAAAAGAGTGGTCACCAAGTAAATGGTATCAGTTGTATTGTCTGCTCAACAAAGTTCTCTCTACTTGGGAACCACCTTTCCACTATCCCATATAGTCCAAATGGTACTGGCAATCCTGGTGTTCTGCCTGCATGTTGCCACAAGATAAATATAAAACTCGGACCTGACTTCCCTCTTCACAGGGATTGGTTCATATTAGTAGAAATATGGTAGAAGCAGAGCCTAAAATCTTCCATGTGAAAGCGATTTCCCAAATTGTGTTGATACTGTTTTGTTTTTTGTTTTGTTTTTAAAGCTACACATAAGCCAGCTGTCAGTCTTTTAAGTGGACTACAGGATCCAGATCCTAGAATCTAACATTTGATAATTAACCTTAATTTTCCTGGTTAGATTTTAATATGAAATTAACTAATGAGTTAGTAAAAAACAAAAAAGAAGCATTTTGAATATATTCTTAAATATTAAGAACATGAATAATGCTCACTTGAGTGATTATTTTGTCTGAGACACTATTTGCAAGAGACATATGCTATAGTAATAGTGACACTTTGAAAAGCCACTATTATAATAGGAAAAAGAAATGATGGTTCATTTATAAACCTTTTCTTCAGATCTGAAGAAAATCTGAAAATCTAGGTTTGGTCATCATGTCAAATTATAATATTCAATTCATAGGACTGTCTCTCAACTTCAGACTATCTCATTAATCATCTTCAGTCTTGAAAGAAAATGTTTTTATTCTTGATGGATGATCAAAAGGATAATATTGGGCCGCATCCTGAATATTTCACACATGGGACTTCTGTAATTTGTTTCCCTCAGGTCATTCTTATGAAGTCTTAACTATACTTTTTCTCTACCTACTAAGTAATCTGAAAGGTGAAGAGCATCGTAGATTTTTAGATTAGGATTTTTTAGAGATTGTCCAAAATTTGAATCCCCTTCTTTTATAGATGAAGAAAATGAGGCTGAATTGCCCAAGTTCACTCACTGGAAGGCAACTCAGGAATTGTACCAATTCTCAGTCCCATGTCACCTTGTCATGCTGGTCTGGGATTGTCCCCCCTTAAGCATCAAAGGGAGCACAACCAGCCTCTGACTTAAAATAATGAGAATGGCTTCATTATAAATGTTTTGAGCTGTAAGGTTAAGTAGGGATTCACATAAATAATATGGTTAATATTGTTTTGTGACCATGTGCTTTGTCTCTTCAGAATTGGGATATGAACATTGTTCACAGCAGCTAAGGAGACCCTATTCTTTGTAAATGCTGTGCAGCAGCTGCACCGTATCACTCTGGCTCTTGAAAGTTTATGATGTAAAGCAAACTACTGAAATAGCATTAACTTTATTTTGTTTATGAGAATTACTTTTTACTAATTATATAGTTCGAACAAGATTAGTAACATTTCAGATTCCTGATGTGATTTTGCTATTTTTACAAACACTGTTATGAATGGTGATGCCCTGTCCTATTTGTGGCCCATTAATAATGGGATTATGGAGAATGGTACGATATGTCCAGTTTAATTCAGTGTGCTCCTGCAGACTTCCTCAAAGATGCCCCAGGAGGCCTGGATAATACATTAAAATGTGCTTTTAGATGACTGCTAGTTTCCAGTTCAGTAGATTTTATGAAATGGCCCACAAGATAGGTGCTTTAGGATAGGTAAATTTAATTCTGTCATGCAGGTAACATGGCCAGCATTGACAGTCATCTCATAATATCATGACCTGATGAACTTGAAAAGGGTCACCAAATTTAAGGACTATCAAATTGTGGTGGACACTCTCATACACTGCCCGATCGATCCCTCTTTAACAAAGGGCTTGTTGAGAGTGTAGTCAGCAGACCTCCTTCAGTTGTCAGCCTCTTCAGAGATTACCTGTTACAGACAGCCATCTTGCCCAAGGTCATACCCTTTCCCAGATAACCCATGTTCAATGATTGATGGAGAATAAATGTCTGATTATCTTGGTCCAACTCAGGACAACTCTGAATGCCCTTTCTAGCTTCAGAGTTCTCTATTGCATCAACCAAAGCTCTGTCTGGATAGTTACTATGGTTTTGACTTTTCTTTTTGCCAATTTATGCTTCTGCTCCTTCACTTACCCAAATATTGATCCTAAGGACATGCAAAACTAGCTCAGAGTCTGCTTCCTAGGGAATTCAACCTGGCATGTAAATATTTGCCTTTTTCTGTTAGGTAAAATGGAATGTCCAATATCAACATCTATTTGCATGTTGGGCAATACATCCATAGGAATATATAGGAAAATACATTTTCAAAAGTAAACCTATTTTTCAGGATGACAGAAAATAGTGCAGAAGCAGGAAGATGGAGAAAACAGGTAGCTTGTCTCTGTATTTTATTAAAGCAGGTGTCCCCACATACTAGGTGGAGGGAGGGGTGTCTTGGCTAGGCTACAGCAGGTTACAGGCAAAGGACTCTAAATAGGTATGGGTGGAAGTAATTTCTGCAATTTTGTTCTAGCTTGTTATTGGGGCTAGTCTATATTCATTTAAATTTTTGAAGAATTTGCATCTACATGGTCATTGGGAGATAAAATTTCTGTATTTAAAATGATAGATAGAGCCCTGACTCAGGTAAGAGCTCTAAACAGTAGTGACTGACTCAATTATTTTTATGAGAGAGATCAAGTTACCATAAACATGAATGGATGAAACAAAATGGTTTCTGATTTATCTCCTTGTTAACTGGATAATTCAATTAACAAGACAGTTCTGCACATAGAGGGGTCTTGTTGAAGGTTCCATTAATCATATTTATGCTTATAGGGGCAAAGGGGTCTTTGAAAGAGCTCTTTCCTTGGGATCAAATTCAGATCTAACAAAAGTGTTGAAGAAATACCCTTCTTAAGGAAAAAAATCTTTCTTCTTTGGATGAATGACCTAAGGATAGGTTGGAAATAAAAATGGTAAAATACCACCTAGAAGCAGAGAAAGTAGGACACAGAAATATTGCCAAATGCATTATTTATGAAATGAATATTTAAAAACCATTGAGTTAAGCATGAGGAAAGACATTCAACTTCAGAACTAAAAGGTCTAAAATTTTAGTATTGTGAATTATGTATGTATGTATGTATGATTTCTCTAAACAGAGGAATCTCAAGTGTATTTTCATTAAAAGTACTTATGTAGAGGGGTGGCTCAGATGATTAAGCATCTGACTCTGGATATCAGCTCAGGTCATGATCTCACAGTTTGTGAGTTTAAGCCCCACATCAAGGCTCTGCACTGAGGGCATGGAGCCTGCTTAGGGTTCTTTTTCACTCCCTCTCTCTCTGGACCTCCCCTGCTTATGCTCTCTCTTGCTCTCTTAAAATAAATAAGCATTTAAAAAAGTACTTATGTAGAAGAGGTAATATAATAGCAATAATTGCTACAATTATTTATTCAATACACATTTTGATTTTTGTTTTCCTTTTTATGATTTTATGATTTTTAAATATATGTATACATTTTATTTTATTCTATAATTTCCTATTATTTTAGAATTATTATTCTCATTTTACACATGAGAAAAGTAGAGCACCAAAAAGCTAACATTTATCTGAAGTCACATTTTTTAATTGGTAAACGAGTCATGGAATTTAAACCTTCCCCTGACCTCAAAGCCTTTTCCAGCCATCATGCTTACAAGTATTAATTGTTCTGGTCATTTGTAGCAAATCTGTAGAGTGGACAGCTAATCCACATTGCTGGTGCTATTCTTTCCTTTCTGCAGATGTGGGATTGAGGAAGATGAATTCCTGGAATTGCTTCAGCTCACAAAGCAGATCAGCAAAATATGTGGAGTGGAACAAACTGTCCTTGCCTTCTCACTTCCTCCTTGCAGAAGGGCAGTAGATCTCTAACACTTTCAGATCTCTTCCTGATTGGGAATGCCAAAGGCTGGTAGATTTCTCTGCCTCTTCCAGTTGTGAAATATATCTATAGCTACTTGTTGTTAATGATCTTTCTGAGAATTTCCTTCATGCTCTGGAATTTCATCCCCCAGCAGTTCACATCTTGTTTACTTTCTTGAGTTTATCTTAACACAGCCCCACAGATTAAGCTCCTAAAGAACAGGAAACTCAAAGAAATGACAATACAGCTTCAAGGTATTTCCCAGAATTTCATATGCTAGTGGGCAAAGAGGCTTAAGATTTTCTTCTTTTAATGTTTATTTTTGAGAGAGAGAGAGAGAGAGAGAGAGAGAGAGAGAGACAGGGAAAAAAAGGAGAGAGAGAGAGAAAGCAGGGGAGGGGCAGAGAGAGAAGGAGACACAGACTTGGAAGCACACTCCAGGTTCTGAGTTGTCAGCAGAGAGCCCAAAGTGGGGCTCAAACTCAAGAGCCACAAGATCATGACCTGAGCTGAAGTTGGACGCTTAACTGACTGAGCCACCCAGGTGCCCCTCGAGATCTTTTAGTTACTGCCTCTAGGAAGAGAATATTGCAGGGAACGAATTTTCCAGCTTCCACATTTATGAGAACCATTCAGCATCTTCATGGTGATTCCTACCCTCCAACACATCCTGGGTCCTTCTGAATGCAGTTCTTGTACTGGCACACTGCTAGGCAGTGCTTTTTGATTAGCAGCAAAGCTCTGTGCATAGTTTATTTGAAATTCTAATGCTGCTTTTGAAGTATTTTTTAGCATATATGTAGATTTAATACATGAGTATCTTCAAATGTTGGTACACAGACAACTGACACCTAATAACCCAAACCTGCACTGATAATTCCCAACCAAACCTGGAAGGTATGTGGTTCTTCTCTGTTCTTCTAGTCAGGAATCTAAAAACATATCATTTACAAATTTTCTTTATCTCTCTGCCTTTGTAGGTAATTAATGACATACTATGTTTTCTTGTTCCTGCCTTCCCAATATTTCTCTAGTATTCTAGAGGGAATTCTGCTGTATTTCCCAAATTGGGTGTAGAGAATACTAGTACTATACACACACACACACACACACACACACACACACACACACACACACACACATACACACACATATGTTTCCAGGCTTTTCATGGGATCAAATGAATTTGGAAAAAGTGAAACATGTTTCTTTATGGCAATATTTCTTAGGTCTTTTAGCTATGTGGGTGCCTTTTATATTTTCAACAAGGGAACATAATCATGACATTTCTGAAGTCTGTTAGATCAAAAACAACCTTCTTAATTCAGAAATTTTAGAAATTTTAGTAATAACACTGATACTAATGAATAAAGATGTTCATTAATAAATATGAGTGTTCTAGTTAGGGGAATACTGTTTGAATCCACTTTCTTGATTTCCTTGGCAGTCTTCTATTCAGATCCAATCATCTTGCTCCAGATTCCTATAATGGAAGGATTTGGGGCACCTCAGTGGCTCAGTTGGTTAAGCATCCTACTCTTGATTTCAGCTCAGGTCATGATCCCACCCTCGTGAGACTGAGCCCCTTGAGGAGCCCT
Source organism: Suricata suricatta (assembly GCF_006229205.1). Classification (NCBI taxonomy): domain Eukaryota; kingdom Metazoa; phylum Chordata; class Mammalia; order Carnivora; family Herpestidae; genus Suricata; species Suricata suricatta. The sequence goes on from NC_043705.1 coordinate 117,068,501, forward strand.
GCATTAGGCTCTGTGCTAAGCATGGAGTCTACTTGGGACTCTCTCTCCCCTTCTCTCTCTCTCTCTCTCTCTCTCTCTCTCTCTCTCAATAAATAAATAAATAAACATTAAAAAACATTCCTATAGTGGAAGGATAATTTAACAGCTATCTTTCCAATCTCTCATTTCCAAATGTAGTTTTTTAACTCTGGTCTCTTCCCAATGCATAGGTCAGATTATCTTGCTTTCCTCCAGAAAACCATTTATTTTTTCCTAGTATCTCCAGAATAAATTACCTATGGAATAAACTCTTTGGTATGGTGTTCAAAGTCATTATAATCAAGTCACAATATACTTTGTACTTAATCTTGATAAATCTATATTCTTTCCTGATGGTATTCCATTTTCTGGAACAAATTTTTATTCATTTTTAAGATCCATCTCAAGCATTTGAAAACCCAAGTATTTGCTGGGACTAACCTGTTCCAATGTGACTTGCCTTCTCCACCTTTAAGCATAGAAGATGACATTAGTTTTGAAAATCCTATCCTATTAGGTATATATTACAAAAAGAATACAAAAGTCAAGTACAAGAAAATAAAAACCACACATAATTCTACCACCTCAAAATGACAAGTCAAAATTTACCATGTATCTTTATAATAAATGTCAATGTCTATGTCTATGGTTATCTTTATTTATATCTACACACACACACACACACACACACACACACACACACACACCATGATATACTGCTTTTTCCATTCAGTTGACAAATACTTTCTTTATAAAAATCTTTTTAAATCAACATATAATTGACATATAATCTTATATTAGTTTCAGGTGTACAACATAATGATTCTGTATTTGTTTACACTGCAAAACGGTCACCATAGTAAGTCTAGTTAACATCCATTATCACAAATAGTTACAATATGTTTTCTTTTTTTTCCTTGTGAAAAACCTTTAGGATCGACTCTCTTATCAGCTTTTAAATATGCAGTACAGCCTTATTCACTATAGTCAACATGATGTGTATCACATCCCCATGACTTGTTTATTTTATAGCTAGGAGTTTGTACCTTTTGACCCCTTTCCCCCATTTTGCCCTCCCCCGCATTCCCATTCTTCCTCAATCACCAGTCTGTTCTCTGATCTATGATCTTGGTTTTGCTTATTTGCCTTGTTTTTTAGATTTCACATAAAAGAGAGATCACAGAGTGTTTTATCTTTCTCTGTCTGACTTATTTCCCTTAATATGATGCCTTCAGTGTCTGTCCATGTTGTCACAAATGGCAAGACTTCATTTTTATGACCGAATAGTAATCCATTGTTATGTGTTACCACTCTTTAAAATTTTTTTAAACCTTTATTTATTTTTGAGAGACAGAGAGAGACAGAGCATGAATAGGGGATGAGCAGAGAGAAAGGGAGATACAGAATCCGAAGCAGGCTCCAGGCTCTGAGCTGTCAGCACAAAGCCTGATGTGGGGCTTAAGATCATGACCTGAGACGAAGTTGGACACTTAACCAACTGAGCCACCCAGCAGCCCTATACATCACCGCATCTTTATCCTTTCTTTCATCAGTGGATACCAATGAATGACAAAAATAAAATCCCAAAGGGAGATCAGAATATTGTGCTGAATTTAACAAAATGCATTTAAAAATTACTAAATAATAAATGTCTGCAGTGAGTTAACATGCACAGAGAAGAGGTGGCTTTGTAACAATGTGTATAGAAAAGACTTAAAGGTTTTAGTTCCTAGGAAGCAGTGTATGTTTAAAAGTATAGTCTTAGGTGACTATCAAAAAGTTATTAGGATTTTATCATTCCTGGAAAAAAACAAAAGTATCTAATAAAATAGTAATGTTTGCCTCACTCTAGTCTGCTTTGTCAAAACATACATGCAGTGATGTGTTCAGTTCTGGACCCTAGCACTTCAAGGGATATGAACCAACTTAGACTGTGTTCATAGGAAAGTAATGATTGGTGGAGAAAGAATAAGGAAGAAACTGGTCGGGGAAAGTAAGATTTAGGGAAACATGAAAATGCCTCCTCATTCTAAGGGACTGACATGTAAAAGAGATATTAGGCTTGGTCTGGACCTTCTCAAAAAAATAGAAATTTTTGAACAAATATGTGAAAAATGTAGGAACTCAGCCTTTTGGCCTAATATACAGAATGTACCATTCAAATGTAACCATGCAATTTATATTAATATATGAATCTTACATTTAGCTTTCTATTGAATACCTAAACCAAATGACACATTTCTTCCTCTAAAATCTTGAAGGTATAAGATTTCAAAATATTTTATATATTTTTTGATTGTGAAAAATTTGTATCTGAAACTTACATACAATTTTTCAAAATGATTTTACCAGTTTACACTCCCATCTATGTAAGCACATTCTTCTTACTCCATGTCATTGCCAAAATTTGATATTGATAGTCTTTGTTTTTAGCCATTCAGGAAGGTAGGCATTGGTATCTAAAAGTGGTTATAATTTGCATTTCTTTGAGTTTCTTTTTGTGTGTTTATTGCCTATTTGGATTTTCTAATTTTTGAAAGGCCCACTGAAATCTCTTCCCCATTTTCCTTAATGGTGATGTTTTTCTTATTGATCTGAAGGAGTTCTTTATATTTGATGGATACAGGCTCTTTGTCAGTTATTAAATTGAAATACGATTTGTCACTCTGTGGCTTTCCTTTTTACTCTCTTTATGCCATCTTTCCAGGAACAGTGGTTCTAAAATTTGGTGTTACCATAGTACTAGTCATCTCTGTTCAGAACAGTGTTATCTGTGTCCTATTTAAGAAATATTTGCCTATCCCAAAGTCACAAATATATCTTCATACAACAATTTTTAGGGGCCCCTATTGTTTTATCTTTCACATTTAGAACTTTCCATATTTATTTCATCTGGAACTGATTTTTGTGTATGATATGAGAAAGGGATCAAAATTTATTTTTTTCCTATATGGGCATCCAATTCAGCAACAGTTATTGAAAAGATGATCTTTTCTCCAATACTCTGTGAGTGTCTTCATTACAAATCAAGTGTTAAATAATGTGTGACTCCTATTTCTAGACGTTGTATTATTTTCCCTAAGACTATTGCCTGTCTTCAGCTAATAACACAGTCCTAATTACTGTGGCCTTATTATTACATCAATATTTGGTAGAGCAAGCCACCCATCCTTTTCTTCGTCAAGAGGATTATTCTGGGCTATTACATTTCCAGATAAATTTTAGAATCAGCTAAATTTAGCAGGAAAAAACTGTTGGAAACTTGATTAACATTGGAATCCATATCTATATGGATTATATATTACCCATAATTATACATCCAATGAAAACAACTGGTATCCTTCAATTTCAAGTAATTTCATCCATGAAAATAATGTATCTCTTTGTTTATTTGATGTTAATGTCTCATTATTTTATAGTTTTTTGCCTAGAAATCTGGGAAGGAAGGACTTAAAGCAGTGACCTATGATTTATTCATCTCTCTCTGATTACTGACCTGTTCTATTCTCCTTACAAACATAATAAGTAGACCTCTAGACAAATAGAATAACGGCAGTTGCTAAGGGCAAAGTCCTTATCTGTGGAATGATTTGAGGGGGATGTGGCTAGTTTAGGATTGCCTATTGTAAACAAAACTGCAGTTTATGGATTTATGAGACCTAGCTCCTTGGAGAATGACACATAAGCTATAAAACTCTTTGGGTTATAAAATGAGATGTTTCATAACTTAAAATTTCCCCAGTATATGAAGTGACTTACATGTCTCATTAGAGACCTCATCTATTACTCAGGACCAGAGAGTCCCTGTCAGAGGCAGGAATGAAGGATTATGAGCTACATAGGATGTTTCAGATCTTTTTCCAGCTTTGCTGGTACCTCGTGATTGTCTGTATGGTTGGAAGCATTAGAAAAACTTACTAACGAGCTAGAGTTCTGATTTGTATGATTTCAATTTGACAATCACACACTTTGTATTATGTCAAGATTTTATACATATTTTGTTAGTTTATTCCTAGGTACATGGTATTTTTATATTATTTTACAGGAAATGTTTGAATTCTTATTTTCTGTTTGTTGGTGGTACATAGAATTATAGTTGATTTACTTTGTATTCTCTAACCATCAAAGTTTTAATTTTTAAATATGATGATGATTTACTGTATATTTTTTTGGATTTTCTACATATACAATCATGTTATTTTTAGATTTGACAGTTTTATTTCTTGCTTTCCATTATTTATATCCCTTTTAATTTTTCTTTTTTTTGCACTAATTATGAACATTTTGGGTTTTTTTGCACATTGTTATGAACCCCCCAAATTTAGAAGAGAAACATTAAATATTTTGCCATTAATTAGGATGCTAGAAGTAGGTTCTCTTACAGTACTCTGTATCAGAATTCCAGAACTGTGATGATGATGATGATGATGATGATGATGATGAAGCAGATGATGGTGATGATGGTGGTGATCATGTTGATGATTATTCTCACCACTATAACTATCTCAGTAAAACAGACATTTGTAAATTTTGGAAGGAAACTAGGAAAGAAGTAGAGGTACCAGAATAGAACCTTCTTGTTAGGTTCTGCTGATTCTGTCTCCAGCAGTCTCTGGCTGACCATAATGAACAAGATTTCTTGTTTTTAGTCTGAAACTTCTAAGGTAGAAGTAATCTTTTAGTCATAGGAAGTTAATGAATCTTTCAAAAAATGTGGTGGGAAAGTTTTAAAACAAGTTCTATATTAAATAGCCCCTAAGAATCAAAGATTCCACAGGGAAATTAAGTACATTATAGGAGAGTAGATGGGAGGGGCTACTAAATTCTGTGCCAGTGTTACTTCATTTGGGGAGATTTTTATGTTGGCATTAAAGGCACGGCATCTCCAGAACCAAGATGATTATTAAATGCCTCAATTATGGATGTGGAAATGAAAGCTTGGAAAGGTTAAGTGACTGGCAGCAGCCACACATGCCGTCAGTGTGGCGGGGTCATCGCTGGAGCTCATGACTCTGACCCACTGCATGCTGTGCCAGAGCGTAACCGAAAATGGGAAGCCTTGAAATCCTCAATGAGATAGGGGATTTCCTACTAGATGTCTTCCTATAAAAGATTAGCATAATGAAAACAAATATTCTATGAAAACTCTGGGAGAAGGGCAATATTTTTTTAAGGGTCTAATATTCCCATTGCCTTTAGTATGGCATTAATCAAGCTCCAACCAGTAAGTAGTGTCAGATGCTTTGTTTGTTCCCCAGTGTGTTTAGAGCATAACGTTATCATGGTCTTGACAGGTTCCCTCAGATTATCTGCAAACTGCGATTAAGTTCTTTCACTTTGTCTCCTTCTCTCATTTGGGAATTAGGACACTACCAGAGATAACAGATTGTCAGGCATCAGTAAACCAATAGGTCCTTCCACAGAGGGCCTCTTATGTTAGAGGAAAATCTTAGGTAGTTTCTAAGATTGGTTCTCTGCCCTTGTCTCTGTGGTTTTCAGTGGTCGCTCCTGGTAGTTGTGATTCTGCTGACTGAGTCAGTAGGGTGTCCTGTAGGGAGAGCTGAAGAGAGTTTATGCCACCATTGTTTATGTCACCTGAGGGCCTAGCACCCTAGCTGTGCCTTATCTCTGAGAATCTGTTCTTCCAGTCAAGATTCTGGGTATAATGGGGAGAAGAGCTGGGGTTATATAGTGCAACAAAACTGGTTTTCCCCTCTGTTTTGGTATGAATTGTGTCCTTCCTCATTTATATGTTGAAGCCCTGACCCCCAGTACTTCAGAATATGGCTGTATTTGGAGATAGGATCTTTATAGAGATAATTAAGTTAAAATGAGACTGAAGCAGGGGCTTTAATCCACTGTGGCTGGTACACTTATAAGAAGTGGAAGTTAAGATACACAGAGACAATAGGGGCATGCATACACATAGGAAAGGCTATGTGAGGACACAGCACAAAGTCAAGCTAAGGAGAGAGGCCTCAGGAGAAACCATTCCCATGACACCTTGATTTTGAACTTCTAGCATTCAGAATTATGAGAAAATAAATTTCTATTCTTTAAGCATCCAGTATATTTTGTTATGGTAGCCTTAGCAGAATAAAACACCCTGTGACTTCATTCTGTATTTAACTCCATTACTTTGTAATTTCTCCTTTCTAACTCTTTCCTTCCTTCCATTCCTTCCATGGATGTTTGGAAAGCATGCACTTTTTGCATGCCCTATCCTAGGAATTAAAGGAGTGCCATATTCATTCTTGATGACTGCTGCATTGCTAGAAGATACATTATTACCATGTCCCATTATGCACTAAGGCCAGACCCACTCTGGGCAGTATTACTACTAGCTATTGCTTCTTCCTCATGTGAAACATCTGGTGTTGTCTCTCACTTGTTGGAGATGTGAGGTTGGGTTCTGTCATTTCTTCCCACTTATTGCAGAGGACAAAATTCTCCCCAGATATCACAGTGGAATAAGAGAATTTAGAATGAAGACTCTGTGTCACACTATTTCTCTTTCCCAGTGTTGGGGTTTTACCTCCACATTCTTTCTCAAAGTTGGAACTGGAAAAAACCAGTTCTACATCTGTTCAGGTCCAAAGAAATCAACTATAGCTACATATTTTTCAACTTCTAACAGACATAGATAAGGTTGGGAGATGGGAGGTAGAAATGACTATCACCCTCCTGTCACTGTTTCGTGGCCAGTTTCCAGTACCTACCCACAACCTCAAAGTCAGCTGATTTCTGGGCACCTGAAAAATATCACATTCCTTTGACCCCTAACCAGCAATGTAGGCACTCTCTGGATCTTGCAGGGACCATTGAATCATGACCTCCTGTAGCTCTTTTTGAATCCTAGCACAGAAGAGGATCCACCAAGCCCTTGATTGGTTCTGTACTGATGGATTTCACATTTTGCAAAAGCTGTTACAAAATATTATCTAAATGCTTACTTAATTTCTGTTTTTTTCCCCCTCCAGTCAGGATTTTAAATTTGACATTGGGGGTTCTTAGCATAAATTTTATAAGTTAACTTCAGGAATCCATAGCCCTTAGTATTATATTGTGCAATAGTGCTACATATGTCCATTTTTCTTTTCCAGGAAAAGATTCAGATATTCAAAGGGATCAGAGCTACCACAACATTATGAATTGTTGATTTTTAATACTTACATATATTTGACTTAAGCAGAAAATGCTCTACCTATTGCTGTCCTTTTTACTATTGTCATGCATGATCCAGACTCTGTTTTCTCAAAGTGTACCTTGAGAACTACTGCATTTGAGTCTGGTATTTAGTATTACCACATGTTCTAAATCATTAATATAACAAAGAGCATAAATAATTCTTTTGGTATTTGTTATTTTTAAATAATTCCCATGGACTGCCAAATGATCCTTTGATGGATTTTAGTTTCACTGGAAAAAAAAAGACAGTATTTTCTTACGAGTGTCCCTTGATATGACTCCAGGTCTGTTTCTGGATGAAGAGTTTGTCTGAAAGACTCATTCTAGGAGAGACTGACTCATTTTTCATAAGGATTTTTAGGGTATTTTCCATGTTTCAAGTTTCTGGGTTTTTTTTCTATCATTCTCTGCTCATATAACAATAGACTGATTAGATTTTGTAGGGATTTAGATGTGTATTTATTAATGTCTTTTTTCTTTCATTTGTGTTATCAACTATAGACTGCAAATTATTTTAAAACTAAACTAAACATTGACTGCACAGCCTTGTAAATAATTTTATTTTCCAATAATGTTTCTGAGCACATGCAGCTTGTTTATATAGAACTAGTAGAGTAACTTAGATGTAACAAAAGGCACTGAGAAATTTCAGATGGCTGTTAGGACTTTGCGAAGCTTTCATCCAAAAAGATTCCTCAAACTGTGTTGGGGGAAGCTTCAAATGGAATATCAGGTTGTATAGCCAAACTTTGGATCAAAACTATTGGCATCATTTATGGATCTGTGGAAACCTCTTCTTCTTCTTTTTTTTTGAATTTGATTTCAAGGCTTCAAAAATCCGATTATACTAATATAGTTATAATAAATTATGGAATGAACATAGAAGATTGGAATATAATATTAACCTTCATCATCCCTCAAATTCAGTCTTTTTAAAGAACCATAAATCTTTCTCTTTACTTATCTAAAGAAGGAAGAAATGGGGATGGATAAAGTAGAGATGGGAGTTTTGTGTTCAGTGGGTTTTCTTAGTAAGTCCTTATTCTTTCCCAATCTGTGGCCATCCATTAGTTTAGGAATTGAGCAATGTTTTAGGGGAAGGAACTCATTGGGAAGTTGTAAGAGAGATAATTTCTCCCTCCCCTGATCTGGAATGAACCTCCTCCCCAGAGAGTGTGTTAAAATTAGCAGCTCCAGAAAGTAGATTTGAATAGCCAGATGGTCTTTGTTGAGTCCTGTAAGAAGGGAGAAAGTGTTAGATTGAGTGTGGAATCTCTTCCTTACCCAACTGTGACATGGGTAGGAAGTGGATATGGAAGAGAGACAGGGAGAGACTATAAAGAAAAGGCACCGCCAGTTCTTCTAGCCTGATGAAAAATGGGAGAGCTATAGATTTCAAGCATGTGGCCTTGGTCCTTCAGTCTGGCCAACCACACCTTCTTCATTTATTCATTTATTTATCCTCCTTTTTAAATGGAGGCAGAGAGAGAGGGAGAGAGAGAATCCTAAGTAGGCTCTGTACTGTCAGTGCTGTTGTGGGCTTATACCCACAAACCATGTGAGATCATGATGTGAGCTGAAATCAAGGGTCAGACACTTACCTGCTAAGTTATCCAGGAACCCCTTATCTTTCTGTTTTAAATAGAAGTATAGTTGACACATAATGTTACATTAGTTTTAAGTGTACAACATAGTGATTGGACAAGTCTATATGTTATGCTATGCTCACGCTCTGTGTACAGTGTAGCTCCCATCTGTCACTGTATGTCTCTATAATAATACCATTGACTATATTCCTGTGCTGTACCTTTTATCCCCATGACATATTCATTCCATAACTGGAAGCCTGTATCTTATCCCTCACTTACCTTCACCCATCTGCGCAATCACCCTCTTCTCTGGCATCCATCAATTTGTTCATTTGTTTTTGTTTTTTAGATTCAATATGTCAGTGAAATCATATGGTATTTGTCTTTCTCTGTATGACTTATTTCACTTAGCATAATACCCTCTAGGTCTATCCATCTTGTTGTGAATGACAAGATCTCTCTCTCTTCCTTTTTTAAGTTTATTTCTTTATTTTTGGGAGATAGAGGCAGAGTGAGAGCAAGCAAAGTTGGGGCAGAGAGAGAGAGAGAGAGAGAGAGATCGATCGATCGATCTTGGAGAGATCTCTTGGGACAGAGAATCCCAAACAAGCTTCACGCTGTCAGTGCAGAGACCAATGTGGGACTTGAACTCAACAAACTGTGAGATCATGACAAAAATCAAGTGTTGGATACTCAGGGTGCCTAGGTGTCTCAGTTGATTAAGCATCCTACTTCAGCTCAGGTCATGATCTCACAGTTCCTTGGTGCTGACAGCACAGAGCCTGGAGCCCACTTTGGTTTCTGTGTCACCCTCTCTCTTGCTCCCTCCCCCACATGCACTCTGTGTTTCTCTCTCTCTCTCAAAAAAAATAAACATTTAAAAAAAATTTTTAAGAGTTGGATGCTCAACCAACTGAGCCATGCAGACCCCCCATAAGATCTCCTTTTATATGACTGAGTAATATTCCATTGTATAAACACACCATGTATTCTTCATCTGTTCATCACTCCCTTCTTTTAAGAATATCCTTAGGCCTCCTTTTTCTTCACTTGAATAGCAGAATTGAGGTATGTTCACACTGTGTCTTTGTTTTTCTCTACCCCCTCCCTAGTCCTCACCTCCATTCTTCTAGAGTTTTTTGGCCTTAAATTCTATTTCAAAAATCTTACCAATTTCCTCTCACCACTGTCCTGGGCTTTCCCTTTTTGTAGTAATCATCACTTTCTGAGAAAGTCTTGTCAAAGACATTGAAGACACATTTGGGAGTTGGGCAGCAATAATCCCAACAGACATGGATTATGTCTCCCAGCTATGTGATGACAGCTGAAAACCACCCCACCAACTGTGTGGCATTAACACAGACCAAACAGAACAAAGTGCCATGCAGCTGAGCTCGCTCTATGATCAGAGCCTGAGCTGGGCCAGCTTTAATTGGCTTAAAAAATTTTTTTAAATGTTTTATTTATTTTTGATACAGAGAGAGACAGAGCATGAGAGGGGGAGGGGCAGAGAGAGAAGGAGACACAGAACCGAAAGCAGGCTCCAGGCTCTGAGCTAGCTGTCAACACAGAGCCTGATGCGGGGCTCGAACCCACGAACGTGAGATCTGACCTGAGCTGAAGCCGCAGGCTTAACCGACTGAGCCACCCAGGCGCCCCTAATTGGCTTTTAAAATGACTTGATCTATGTTCATGAAACCTTCTATCTTAACAAAAGAAAGCACAGAGACTGTTAAATTTCATCTTTTCTAAGCAAAACATTTTTATTAATAAATAAATGTTGAAATAGGGCTCCTTGAAGGTTCCAATGGAATGATTATGTCGTCTGAATGCCTATTTGCTGCTTGGTACTATGAAAAACAGTTGAAGGCATCCATTTTAGTTAACATATTAGAATACTTATCATAAGTGACAGATCTAAGGTGGGAATAAACTGCTGCTGACTTAGCATAATTTAAGAGAAATTGGAAAAATTGTTTGTATTCATCAAAAGCCACTGAACAGGAGACCTCAATGCATTTTGGTTTGTTTGGGGTAAATTTCTCCAATCTTAGCTTTAATTTCCTAACTATAAACAAGTGCTGCACTGAGAGGTAAAAGCACTGTTTTCTAAAGTTTGAGCTCTAAAATTCCGTTCCAAACAATTTTGTCAAAATTACCTTTATTGGCCTGCCCAGGTAACTGCAATTCCACATTTAGAGACTGTTTTGCAAAACTTAAGTTGAAAATATTTTCCTCTGGGGAGTGACAATAAATTATGGACTATTAGCTACTTAGAAGAAGAAGAAGAATTTACCAGGAAGCTAGCTAAGAATGTAGCAATGTACAGGAAAGGCTTGTGAAAGAACTAGAGTTTATACAGAATGTTAGCAGAGGACAATTCCTTCATAAAAACTTGGGCCCAAACATTATGAGTACTAAGGAAGGTATAGAAAGCTGGGCAATGTGATGGTGTCATGGCCAGATCTGCTTTATAGTTTTTCAAAGAACTGACTGATGCTGGAAGAAAATGGCTCTCTCTGAAGGGCCTGACATGTTGGTATGGCTTAGGTGACTCACTTCAATGATAGAATGAACAGTTTCCATAGAGTTTATCTTACTTCTGGAAGGGTGGTATTTTTGTACAAGAAAGTAGTTGAAGATTTCAAGAGGTGCACTATAGACTCAAAAATGGAAGGAAGCGAAGGTGCTATGTTTTTGCAATTCAGTCTGTAGGTTACACATATTTGAAATGTGAACCCACATCAAAGGGACTGAAATAAATTAATCGTACCAGATGAGTGTATTATGCAGCATCTGTGCCAGCAGCACCAGAAAATGAGAAATAATTCAAAGTGATATTTTGGCAGGGGAAGAAATTGCTTCAATGAGAGTCAAATAGAAGAGTGTAGGTCTGGTGTTTGATCAGGAGTTAACCCTGGCTCGCTGTCTTCTACCTGTGTGCATTTGTTTAGGTTACCTAACCTCTATGAGTCTCAGTTTAATTATCTGTAAAATTGTAGGCACTCTATCTCTTAGAGTTGGGGAGGTAAGTGAAACAACCTGTAAAAAATGAGATACCACTTCTTCTCACTTAAGAGTTGCTATTATTATCATCAGCAGTGAAACTGTTCTTAGGTGAACACATCAAATTAAAAAAATAATAACAATTCTTCTCTTGGGGTGCCTGGGTGGCTCAGTCGATTAAGCCTCCAACTTCTGCTCAGGTCATGATCTCATGGTTTGTGGGTTTGAGCCCCGTGTTGGGCTCTGTGCTGACAGCTCAGAGACCAGAGCCTGTTTCGAATTCTGTGTTTCCTTCTCTGCCTTTCCCCCACTCACTTTCTGTCTCTCTCTATCACTCAAAAAATGAATAAATGTTAAAATAATACTACTAATAAAAATTCTTCCCGATTATGCTAGGCTAATAAGACACTAATCGCTCGCAGCTGGCTTTGCTAGCTCTGTCTAGTTTGCTATCCTTGTCCCTTTGCCAATGAAAGAAAGAGGTGGGCCATGAGCAGGGTTTGCCAGTGTCTATTGTCTAAGCACAGAGTTCCCAGTAAGGGTTTAGGGCCTGGAAGTTTCCAGAAAGGTCTGGAAGATGTTTCACCATCTCACCAGGATCCATGGGCACAGGATTCTCTCTCTCTTTATATGTATTAACAAAGTTCAAAATGTGATCTAATGCCCAATACATAGGAAATTCTGCCTTGTGATTTATCTAATTAGAAACAGCAGAACTCTGAGGAACTGACCTAAATGCTGTGCACCGATGAGTATGAGTATGAGTGAGTCACATGTGACATGCAATGATAACATGTGATTTTTTATTTGTATCCTATAGTGACTTCCTTGCATTGGCAAGGTTTTTGGAACTAGAATATTAAAATGCCATTTTCTACATGGCACTTTTTTATATCTTTTTTTGAAGTTTGTTTATTTATTTATTTATTTATTTAGAGAGAGGAGAGTAAGCGAGCAAGAGTGGGGGAAGGGCAGAGAGAGAGAGGGAGAGAGAGCATCCCAAGCAGGCTCTTTCAGATCCCAAGCAGAACTGTGAGATCACGACCTGAGCTGAAATCAAGAGTTCAGTGCTTAACAGATTGAACCCAGGAACCCCTAAATACTTACTATCTTAGACATAAATTATATAGTGGGTTCTTATACTTCTGAAGCAATTTTACCCTACTCAAAAATAATTTATGCCGCGTGTTACTGACTCATTGCAAATAGGACATATGGTTTGCACAATGAGATTTTACTGCCTGGCTCACATGATTTTAGTATACTTTACTGTGGCGTAAGTGTTCCAAGATGAGAGGATTTGGCAAGTGTAAGAGGCTGAAGTTTTCGTTTTAGGTGCGCTCCTTCCCGAGTCTCTCCGGGATGGGGGCAATGGCTGGCGCACTGACGAGATGTTTTATTACGACAGCGACATCCCGTCTCCAGAACTCTTCTTTCACAGGCTAAGCACACGGCACCTGACCACTTGTACTTACCCTTCTCAGGCTGTGATTTCCCACTGACCAAATCATTACTGGCTTCAGGAGGAATTGAACTGACTCAGTTTTATGTGAAACAGAAGCATGCCAACAGAGAGGCAGGGCATGGAGATATCCTTTCTACTAATTTAAATTTCAGCCTCTGTTGGCACCAGATCTTATCTGCAATCCAAGACACCCCCACCTTCCTGGATAAAAGTGGTTATGGCAAGGAAGCTACTATTTTCTGTTTGTATTCCCTTCTCATTTCCTTTTTTTGTTTCTATAGTGGGCTGACAGGACAGCTCCCACAAAAAATGTGTGCATGTCCAAATCCCCGTAACTGGTGAATGTGACCTTATTTGAAAAAGGGTCTTTGCAGATGTAATTAAGTTAAGGATCTTGAGATTGCATTCAAAATGCAATCACAAGTATTCTTAGAAGCTAGAGACAATGAAGAGAAGATGCACAAAGAGGAGGAGGAGTCAATGTGACCACGAGGTAGAGACCGGAGCAGTGCAGTCAAAATGCAGCAATTTCCAAGAGCCAACAGAAGCTTGCAAAGGCAAGGAAGGATTTTCCCTTAGAACCTTTGGAAGGACTGTGGCTCTGTGACATCTTGATTTTGGTCTGCTAGCTTTCAGAACTGTGAGAGAATACTTTCTGTAGTTTTTAGCCTCTCCATTTGTGGGAATTTGTTGCCGTGGCCACAGGAGACTATTACAGCTTCCTTTTACTGTCTCTTTTACACCATTTCAGTTCTTATATACTTTAATGTACTTTCCTATTTATGCCCTCTTTCAAAATATTCTTTCCCTCCCTCTCTCTCCGTCTGTCTGTCTCATTGTTATATCATTGCCAACGGAAAGCATATACCAGTAATTAATGTATATGGTTATGATTGGACTTTTACAAAGCTGATTTGACTGTTAAGGCAAACTAACCATGTCTTAAACTTTAATGGACATACAGATCTCTTGGGGATTTTGGTAAAAGTGCAGATTCCTGACCTCAACCCTAAGATGTTTCTGATTTTATTGATCTAGTGTAGGACCTGAGAACCTTCTTTTTAATAGAAATCCCTGAGATTCATATATTGATGGTCATCAAATCACTTTGGAGAAATTAAAGTAAGGCATGACTCAATCTATCAAAAACTGATGTGGATTTGTGGTATGGGCATGTTAGTGCAAAGGCCCATTACAATCTAGTAAGTTGTGTCTAAAGAAATCCCAGCCCTCTGTCTGTGAAAATAAAGGTAGCATCAAAAGGATTTAGTTAGAGTCTCATTTAACAATGCACAGGGTGCGTTCAAGGAAATAGGAGTGTTACCTTAACCCTGAGTTGAAAGTTAGGAGGGGCTGGCATGCCATTTTCTGGTACGTTTCTTATTGCCACTGCTTAGAAAGAAGACTGGACAGGCCATGTTCTCACACCCTGAGCCAACTTTTGGTATGGCCTCATGTGTGTACCACTCAGGGTGGGAAATGCCTTAGTCAGTTTTGCCCCACAGTGGGCCCTTCTCCCCATCTGTTGAGCAGCTCCACACAGAGCCCAAAGGAAGAGCGACTGTAGAATTCTAAGAGAATTCTAACTGGAAGCAGCCCCAGCCCACTTTCTTCAGTCTTCTACAATCCTCCTCAGACTTGGGAGTTTTCTGGAGTCACTTAGTTTTACAGGCTATTGCCTGAGGCCCCCTACCCCAGGAGGGTAATCAGCTTTCACTCCTTGACTTTCATTCCTTGTAGTAAAGCTGTAAACTCTACTACACTGGGAAAAGGAAAGTAGAAGCTGAAGAGGGTTGTCAGTTTGTGCCTAGAGTAGGGCATTGTACAGATGTGATGGGACACAGAGTCATCTTTGCTTTGCTTTGCTTTTTTCTTTCTTTGTTGGGTTTTCGTTTGTATTTTATTTTATTTTATTTATTTATTTTTGGATATGTGGAGTAAGCATTCCCTTATGGATCAGAAATACTGGTTTATTAGGCAAGTCTCCTATAAGGACCCTATCACATCCTGTCTTTACTCTTCCTAGCTGCCTCCAGATCATACTCCCTCCTGCCAGCGCTCCTCAGGCATTTGATTTGGTTCCTTGATGGCATCCAGTCCTTTAATTGTTTTGTCTGCATTTCTGAAACTGCTCTTTTAGGCCAGAGTGTATGTCTTTCACATCCACAAAATGAACACAGCAAATTCTTTACAAACTGATTTAAAATCTTTATGTTTTAACAACGAACTTTAAAGTATCATGTTTCTATCTTGAGCAGTCATTCTCAAACCTTAGCTCAAGGGTTTGTTACACCAGAGATCGCTAGATCCTACTGCTGAAATTTCCATTTCTGCTTCTGTTAGAGTTTTCTTTTTTAGCAAGTTCCCAGCTAATGCTGCTGACCCAAGGACCACTCTTAGAGAAGCTCTGTTCTAGAGAATGTGCACTTTTCCTTTGGTGGTTTCCTAATATGTGATACAAAATCTGCATTTTATATTTTTTAAGAGATTAAATGGTGTCTTTGTAACTCAAGTACCAGACTTGAATTAGTAAGTCGAATAAATGTGATAACACTTATAAGTGTTATGATGCTTTAAAAACAGTCAACCATGATGAAATGCCCAGTTGTAAACTATGGCTCATTTGAAACTTGGTAGGCTGCCTTGTGTGTCATGCTTAGCTTTTTAACTCATGTTTTTTGACTTACAACCATTTCCCTACAGGCAGCCTCAACCTAGGTTAGATGTCTTGATCATATTTCCTCTTATTTTATTCTCATTCTCAGAGGGTCATCTTCGTGCTCCCATGCCCAAGAAATCTCATGGTTTGGGGACAAATTAAAAATGGCCTCCCTTCCACCCGTTACCTATTTGAAAGCACACAAGTATAACGAATGTTGTAACGGGTATCATGCACTTTTGTTTTAGCTCCATGGCCTTTAAGGCTCTTCAGGTTAACATTGTGTATGTATTCCTAGCCTCAAGAGTACAAAGAGGTGGATTGCAGGACTTCTGACATTTGAAAGCCCTTGCTCTCTGACAGAGAAAAGTATTGTAAACTGGAAAAATGCACTTTCATTTGGATGCAGGATAAATGGAACAGAATTGGAAGAGATCAAAAGTTTTGGTAAGTCTTTTCTACAGGAGGAGATTCTTACAGCTATCAAAGTTTCAAGAGTAATATTTTGAAGTCTTTTTTAAAGATATATTTTAGAAAGGGGAGAGAGAGAGAGAGAGAGAGAGAGAGAGAATTCTAAATTGGCTCCACTCACTCAGTGCAGAGCCCAAAGTGGAGGGGCTCAATCCCACAACCCTGGGATCATGACCTGAGCCAAAATCAAGAATTGGACACTCAACCAACTAGGCCACCTGGGCACCCCTTGAAGCTTTGTTTCTTATTTGGCTTTATAGTTCAAGCTTGATTCCCAGGGTGAGCCAGTCCGCAGGACTTTAACAATACCTTCATAATAGATCAGATATTCTGAGGTTTCTTCTTTTACCCAGGCTTCTTTTAAGCCTAATACCCTTGCCACTTATTTTTCAATGTCTTAATATACTTTCTTCATATGTGGGAGGCTTGCTGGTCCAGCCATTTGCATGTAGTAAGCTCCATAAGGATAAGTTTGCACATTTGTAGTTGTCCTCTCCTTGCCCATCAGGAGACTAAAACAATCAAATCATGAGACTTAAAAACAAATCAAAGAAAATAAGCAAAACAGATAGCATAAAAGACTAATACTACAGTTAGCAAGCAGAAAAGGAGCAAAACTCTTTTAAAAGGGCAAGATGTGTGGAATAGATTATAGAAGTGGACACTTCAGAAATTGCCACCCATATACTCAGAACTATTTCTCAGCTGTTTTTCATTGAACAGATGAAAGAAAGAGATTGCAAAAGGAAAAAGAAAAAAACAAAACTGTTCAAGTCACTACTATAGGACAAAGCTTCTGGCCTTCTACACTCTTCAGAAGAAATATATCATAGAAATGTTATAAACATCCAGTCTTCCCTCCTTGTCCTCACTCAAATTCTTTACACTGCAGGATATGCTAATATAAATTTCAGAGTTATAGTACAGGTCTTTTTGTCTTGTTTTGTTTTAAATAATTTGTAATTAGGGGGATTTTTTTTTTTGTTTAGTACAGCCTGTCCAGCCTGTAGCTTACTGCCAAGAGTAGCATGGCGTCCTTGGGTCTTGTATTTGGGAGCAGTAATTAGAACTGGATGAATCCCATTTAACATAGTGGTCTGATGTCAGGCCCACACCCTTGTTCTTCCAATTCAGAGAAAAGTTAAATTGGTACAAAAATAAATTGTCTTGAAACATTGCTCCCTGGACTAGACATTTTGGTATTTTGGCTCTTTTGATCTTTAGCACTGAATACTAAGGAGTAAATAACAAATGGGAGCCATTCTGAGAATCCACATGAACGTGGTAATTTATAAAGTAGAAGTTGCCAGCTGTCAGGGAGTCTCTATATTAGGCTCTGAGACTGTAATTCCAATATCCATGACCTTGGTCTGTTAACTGAGGATCTGAATTGGTGAAGGTACATCCCATCAAATGTGAAGGTGTCTTCACATTTAACAGTGGTTGAAAAGTTCATTAACAGAGAGATTTAAGCTTTGTGTATATGTGTGTATTTGTATTTTTGTGCAGTTTAAAAATCTCAATTACAAATGGCAATGTGCTTGAGAACTTAAGAGTAAAATACCCATAAAAATGTAAAATACCAGGGCTGAAAGTAGCCTTAGAGTTCTTTTTTTGCCCCAGTCACTCATTAGAGCTTAAAAAAAATTATGTCAAGAAAGGGGAAATGATTTGTTTAAGACTCCACAGCTTTCTGCCACTTCCTGATTAGATCCACAATGGGCTTTCAATGACTTTCACTCACTGTACTATTGCTAAGACTTTTTAAAAATGAAAAAATGAAGGGCTAAGGCCCAGGCGAAAAGTACAGATGAAGAAAATTAGTTGCTGCTCCATTTAGCAGGAGAAAACCACATGATAATGGCAAGAATGTTGTATAGCTGGCTGCCCCCTCTGCTCTTACCTTATGCTACGCAGCTGAACTACAGAGTGATTGCTGGTAGACATAGTCTCTACTGTGTCCAGGGAAGCAGAACCATTTGATCTCATCCTCATGCTTCTTTCCATTGACCAAGATGTCTAAAGCTTTTTTTTTTTCTCCCGAGGGCCAGAAATGTTAACTTCCATTTAAGATAAATTTTTTTGAAGTTGGAGATTGCATGTCTGAGACTAGATAACGAAAATGCTTTGATAAGGGTCAAAATACAAAAAAGGAAACCTATCTCATGACACAAGGGAAGATTTTGACTGCTTTTTCAAAGATAGTGAACCAAGAATGAAATGGAGGGAGACGGCGTGAAAACCAAGTGCATGAAAAAATAAAGACCGTCAGAAAAACCATCTGAACCTAGGACTTCATTCAGCACTTTTCTTAATCTTTGTGGCCTTTGACATTTTTCCCTCACCAAATGTAAAAATATAAGGATAGTTTTCTAGAACAGAGAACAAAATATCTTTTCCAAAACGTTAGATTGTGCAGGCTGACTAGCGATCAAAGCAATTCTTAATGGGAAGCTGGATTGATGATAAACTTCCCTAGTGACTTAGGGATTACTAACTTCTTTTTGGCTCCAAAAATTTTAACTGAATTTCTCCTTGAAGTTAACACAAGGTCAAGATAACCCAGCATCATCCTGGAATTGAGTGAGTTTACTTCCTCAATCAGCTTTTGCTTGAAAAGCTTTGAATAATTTAATAACCGCAGATAGCATATAATTAGCAAACAGATATTTAGGAACCCTAAAAGATTTGGGGAACATGAAGTTTCTTGGAAGAGGAAATTTAGGAAATTATTGGAATTAAGTACCTTCACTTGTAAAGAACTATAATACACCCAATGTCAGGAAGATAAGAATCGTGTAGGAGAAACACTCTTAAATTTGGGAAATTTTAGTATAATGACAAAAGTTTGGAAAATTTTAGTACGATGGCAAAGGATGAATTAAATGAATCATGACAAAGGAAATGGAAGAGAGTGCAATAGAAGAGAATACATTATTTTTCTAGGATTACAGTGTACAAAATACAACAAGCATCTGGGAATATATTCCAGTAAGAGTTAATGGCAAGTATGTATGCAAAGCAATTATAGTCATAGTGGAAATTCTCAGTTACTTGGTACTTGCTATTGACTAGACTCTGGGTGAAGAATTTTGCAAATGATACCTAATTTAATCCTTGAGATAATCCAATGAATTAGGTGTTTTTTACATATGTATTACAGAAAAATAAAATGGAGGTTTAAAAAAGTTGAATAACATGTCAAGTTTTATAGCTAATTAGGTGGGAAGTAGAATTTTTAGCCCATCTCTGTTTGCTGTAAGCCTTCACTTTAACCACTGAATTGCTCTTTTTGTATTCATTGTTCCTTTAATTATCTCTTAAGGAAATTCAGTCCAAATTCCTGTCAGAAATCTCTGTAAATGTTGGAAATTAAACCAATTCTCCTTTTTAATTTGTGTGGGCATGGTCTAAAGCTACTAATAAAAACACTGTAATCCTGAAGTTAGACTGAGGTTTAAGAGCAATTTGAATTAGATGAGACTTTCCATTATTACATGGGAAAATATGCATAGCTTACATCTTAAAAAATGTCCTTTATCTAAATTTTAACCTTTTGTAGTATGAGCATATTTATATGAGGTTACTATTTTTAAAAATGTGCTTTCATATCTAGATTTAGTGTTTGCTAGCATAAACATATTTATATTATATTAGTATTCCACTGCGTACAAATATTTGCTTTTTGTTTCAGTGAACACCTGTTAGTCACATTAGAAATCTTGTTTTTGACATTTGCTATTTAACAAGCCCATTATTTGGCACCCATTCTTTTAAAAGTCACCAGTTCAAGAACTCACTGTGACTTGGGTAGTTTTTTCTGAACAAATGAGGTTATTAAATTCCCAATAACTGGCTCAAAATGAAGCTTATATTTTATTTACAAGGTGGCAGTTGACACCAGTTGTTTGATAAATGTCAGTCTGATGAGAAAATTGCTGCCAAACCCCAAGAAAAGCACTGCCTTTTATATGTCCTGTGAGGATTCAGCTTGAACTAAAGGGCTGTCGTTTGGCTTGGTTGATGAGGTTCATGGTTCACTTTTAAAAATGAGAAGGTCTGAACCAACTGCCCATTCTTTATGAAATCTTTTACAAATCTGCAAACATATTGCTTATTCAAGTACATTGCTAAGTAGACAGACACACAAATGTATCATAGTGGAGTAAATATTAGAAAAATGGGCAGTGGTTTTCAAGGTTTAGAGCAGGGGATGACAACCTTCCAGCAGGTATTGAGGAAAAGATCACAAAGGAGGAGCTATTTGCTCTGGATTTGAAAGCATTGGCAAAACACATCAGACCAAGGCTGCCATGCATCAGAAGAATTTGCTATTAACAATTTTGAATTGATAACTATATTTTTAAAAAAGGTTTCTGGTGGAAATTAACCTTCACTTGTCCTTTACCCAGGGAACATTTTCATCTGCTTTTTTCTCCACTTATTCCCATTGAGTGTATGTTGGGTACACCCAGTCCTCTGTCATCAGGTAGATATCCCAAGCTCCTGGGAATCAAATGAGGACGAGGAAGTGTGAACAGTGTGTACCAGGGTGAACATCTCCTCTTTGCATGTGCTCATTTCAGAAGAAACAAAAGGGATATGCTGGAAGATGGGACTGAGAAGTCAGCATAATTCAAATGAAAAAAAAATTAGATCAATTAAAAATAGTTTAGCTCTCTGCTAGCCAGCTGCTAGAGCTTCCTTAAGCCATTTCTTATCCCAAGCTAGGCCACCTACCTAGATTATAATGAAGTTGTCCAAATTTTGCAATTTATCTTTTTAGTCCTAGGGGTCTGAATAGGTTTTTAGGGACCACAGCAAAGAAACTAGGAAGTGGGCACTAGAGTACCACATTGCTTGGCTTCTCAGCAAAACCAAGAGAGAATTGTATGCTTCTACTCCACCACAATTGTCCACAGAGATTTTGTGGACACACACCGTACTTATTTCCTAGATTAGCAGGGCATACTAAATTCTGGGCTATGATTTTAAAGGAATATCACTATTATCACATTAGCCATGAACTTCATTTTTTAAGGAATTAAAAGGAGAATTATGTAACCTGGAGGAACATTGGACAGTTATTGGTTGCCTATGGAAGAAATTTAAATTGGAATTTTTAAAGGTTGAGGTAGAAACATTTTAATGTTGGGTCAACTTTTCCTGATGAAACCACACTAAGAGATTTTGGAAGCAATCTAGATTTGCCTCATAATGGTGGTTCGTCACCGTTTTTCTGTTGTGATACATGTGGTTACATGTGAAACACTCTCATGGCTAAATGTAGATTTGGAAGCTGAATTGCTACTTAGATAAAATAGATTTTGAATCATGCACAAATCGTGCGTTCTGATCTCTACTGTTCTTTCAAAATTCATTTGCCACACGCTTGTGTATCTCAAGATCCCAGTTAAGGAGAACTGAATGTAGAACAGTAAAGATTTTGTTCTTTACTTCCCATACCCCTAAGTATTTCTGCTCTAGATGAACTCAGGCAAATTTTAAAATCTAGAACAGATATCTAATGGTGTTAGTGGAGAGGATGGAGTGGGGAATGAGTAGGAGACCACAACAGTCAGTATGTGTTTTCTCCTAGTCATAAATGTTCTTCAGAGACTAAAATGTGAGATGGAGAGTATATTATGGTATGCCTCTTGTTAGGTGTACCCATGGAGGCATTCTGGCACATATTTACATATGAAGTATAGCAGAATAAGAAAAATAAGATGGAAACTCACTGTTAAATGATCTATCTTTAAAAAGATTATGGGCTCAATTAAGAATGTGATGATGTATTAGCCTAGACCTGTTTTCTGACCATCATTCATACATTTATCTGTGCCCAAACTCTAGGGATCAACTTGTCTCCTCCTCCAACTTCCAACATAAATCCAATTTGTCATCTAGTTCATTTACAAATAGGTATTAATTCTATAATGTTTCTCTGTCCAAGTCTAGTTATATCATCAGAATCTTAGTTCAGGTTGACACTTTTCCTTGCTTGTACAATTATAATTATTGCCTTACTATTATCACTAAGTACATATTTAACAGGATGTACAATGGGACTTTTCTAATGGTTCTGGAATTTTTACCAAAACCCTAGCTGAGAACTCCATGATACCATCCAGCTTACATAAGAGAATTCTCCAATTTAATAAGGAGATTCAGAAATGAAGACAAGTGTTTCCAGGACACAGATACCATCAGCATGAGGATATTTCCTTAGTTCTTAGAGTTCATAAATTTTTAGTTTATTCAATCTGATGGTAATAATATAGATTATTAAACAGCATCATGGCTATTTTGGAGCTTATTTTATTTGCTGTCTCTTTCCAGATACTCTTGCCTTTACCTCTCATAATATCTGCCTTTGGAATGGAGCTTTTCCTGCTTTTATAGCTTCTGGATTATTGACTATTTATTTACAGAGATTAGCATACCTTTATAGGCAGAATTCTGCACCCTCGCTTCACCATGCACCTCTCACACCTTCCAAAAATGATGTCAAATATTCACCTTCTAACTGTAGTAGGCATGTGATGTCATGAAAGCAGCCAGTGGGGAAAAATTCCTTTTGAGATTTCATTTACTCTATCCATGATGTATCTTTGGCACTTTGACCACAGGAAATGCCAACTCAGCTTCTTTTTCAGTGAACTTTAATTTTACAGAATTATCTAACAAGTATACATTTTTAAGTCATGTAGAAATACATTTCTTCTGTGCTTAATTGCATTCTTGTTGTGGTGACTATTTGGTAATATCAACACATTTTTCTGCCCTCCATCTTCCCAGCATGTTTTCCATAGTAAAACTATGTTCTCAGTTCCATAAACTTCACTTAGATAAAAGGGAAAAGTGAGATACACTAAGTAAGCGCAGGAAGATAGAAATTTAATGCCAGTTCTTTCAGATACATGTTCTTTTTGATCTTCTTTACTGAGCCGAATGGCATTTGGTATCTGATTTTTTTCAAAAAGGCAGATATCAAAACTACCTGCAGATATAGGAAGCTGTGAAGTGACTATATGTGTAATTTTTTTCCCAACTGTAAGTAAACTATAATAAAATATATCATGGAATGTATTTTCCTGGAATATACAATGCTTATGAGAGTTGGTATGATGAATTGGACCATGTAGAGTGCATTGCAAGAGACAATGGAGAATAAATTGCAAGTGTCATTGTGTTTACATAAAAGTTTTATTGCAAACACACAAAAATTAAAACTCTCAATTATTTCTGTTTCTCGTGAAATTCATCATATGATGGCTTTAAGTCTCAGAAGAGGGTAGGAAGGTAAATAAGAGAAGGTATTGTTTGGTAAGTTTCACAGCAACACGTGTTCCTGAGTAAGGTGCCATCAAATCACAGATTACTTAATTTAAAGTAAATCAGAAATAAGTCCATATGAAATGTAGCATATTTATAATTTCAACAAATGATTTATTTTGAGGTCTCTCATTATTTAAAAGTGCCAGTTGAAATCAGATTATTGGATTTTTAGGACAAATAAAATCATTATATCCATTAGGTTTTGTTTTTATTAAATCAAGAACTACTCTTGACTCTTGAGCAATGTAGGGGTTAGGAGCACTGACATCCCATTCAGTCAAAATTCTGTGAACAACATTTGACTCCCCTAAAACTTAACTACCAATAGCCTACTATTGACTAAAAAGCTTACTGATAACATAAACAGCCAACACATATTTTGTATGTCATATGTATTATATATTGTATTGTTATGATAAATTGAGTTAGAGAAAAGGATTTTTCTTATTAAGGAAATCATAAGGAAGAGAAATACATTTATAGTACTATACTGTATTTATCAAAAGTATTTGCATATAGAGGCACCTGTGTGGCTGAGTTCACTGAGGATCCAACTTTGACTCAGGTCATGATCTTGTGGTTTGTGGGTTTGAGTACCACAATAGACTGTACTGTCAGCATGAGTCTGCTTCAGATCCTCTGTTTCCCTCTCTCTGCCCCTGCCCTGCTTATGCTCTCAGTCACTCAAAAATAATTACAACATTAAAAATAAACTTAAAAGGATCTGCCAATAAGTAGACCCATACAATTCAAGTCTGTATGGTTCAAAGGTCAACTATAGATCGATGATTATTAATTATCAATTATGATTATTAATTATTAATTATTAATATTTTAAAAACACATTTATGTTCTTTGTTTTTCATAAATCCAAAGAGATTATACTTCAAATACAATCTCTTTAAACTATGTAGCTCATACCAGGTGCACAGTTAGCCATTAACTAGAAATTTCAGTACAGTTAGTCACAACAATAATTCATATCTAGAAGGGAAAGTAAAAATCCTTCTTTTTACCAATAATCAAAGAAATTTAGGGTGGGGAAGTAGGATTTTAACCTGAGTTATCTGGATAACTGGACAAAGTTGATTTGTAGTATTTTAGTGAAAATGGCAGATTAAAGACTTTTGAAATTCTCTCCTTCATAAAAGCAATGAGAAAACTGACAAAAATGATCAGAATCAGAATTTTCAGAACTCTGGAAATTAATAAAATGCTGGTAGCAATCTTGAATCCATTTACTTGAGAAAAGTGCTGAATCTCAGTAAGAACAGAGAGCTTTATGATGTTTGGTAATGTTTTTTAGTTTTTATTTATTTATTTTTAAGAGAGAGTTTGGGACAGAGAGAGAGAGAGAGAAAGAGAGAGAGAAGGAGAATCCAAAGCAAGCTCTGCACTCTCAGTGCAGAGCTAGATGTCGGATTTGAACTCACGAACCATGAGATCATGACCTGGGCTGAAACCAAGAGTCAAACACTTAACCCACTGAACCACCCAGGCACCCCAGTGATGTTTAAACTTATCTTATCATAGTCCCATCCTCTGGTCTCCAGCTCTGTGGTAGACTTGAAAACCAATAGTCTGCAGTCACAGTGAAACCCAGTAGACTGGCAGCAACTAGAAGGGATAGAAGGGGGTTGAACCTCCTCCTTTAAAGACTCATTGCCAGAGCACTGTCACTCTTTGTCCTGTTTGGTGGTCCACTGGAAGACCCCAATTGCAAGACTTTGTTTATTTGAACTTAGTCTGAGATCACCAGTGCAAAAAACCTCTTCTCTGAGGAGGTTTGTCAAAAATAATTATAGGAAATTACAAGCAGTGATAACTGTTGTGGAGACTAACCTTTAAACAAGAAGGAAAATTGGGGTAATATTTCCACAGGAACTTTGAAAAGTGTTAACATATTTCTGGGAGTCTATAAGGCCACAGAGATACATTAGGGATATGAACTTACTCAGAAAAGATCCGAGAAGGCCATAACATTTCACCTCTGGTTGTTCTTTTTTTGAGGCTCTGTTTAAGCAGAAAATGAAAACTAAGGCAGAGACCTCAAGTGTTTGGTTAAAGTTGGAAAGTGTTACTGGTGTTTCATGAGGACTGGAGCCAAAAAGAAAGGGTCATCCAGAAGGAGTTTAGCCTCCCATTAGCCTAACCAACCTAATGTTGGTAAAGGAATCCAGGATTGGTCCAAATCTAAGACAAAAGAACCCAGGGAGATAGGTTTAGGTTTTCCCTCTGGGCATTTTTCAATTAAGAGGAAATGGTGGGAAAGCTTCTTTTGGAAGACTGTTGGGGTCATGGGGAAAATAATCAAAACCCACAAATAAAATGATCAATGGTTGTCAGAAACTGGAGAGGGGGAAGGGATTGCCTGAAATGGATACAAGGAACTTTTTGGAATAAGGAAAACACTTCATCCCTTGATTGTGGTGTTGGTTAAATAATTGTATATTTGACTAAACTCATTCATTTGTAAACTTAAGTGGGCAAATTTTATTATGTATAAATACACCTTAATAATCTAGACTTAAAAAACAAATGCTTCCTAAATAATAAAACAAAGATAAACAACTCAACTAAACAGAGCAAAGAAAATAAAAAGGCAATTTACAGAAGAGGGAACTTTTATGTCTCTCCTTCACCTACCAAAAATAAGATGCTCAAACTTTAGAAAAATTAGTAAAATGAAACTTTGTACAACACTGAGATAACAAATTCACATTCTATTGACAAAATTTTAAATATACGTACATTGTGCAAAATGTTTGGAAATTAAGATCTCAGGGTAGGAATGTAATTTGGAAAAACCACTTAGAAAACAATATAAGAAGATCTTGAAAATTATGCATACATTCCATATGATCCAGCAATTCCATTGCTAGCCATTTACTATGACAAATTCTGTGTCTCTATAGTAGGAATCCTGAATAAGGAGCTCATACCACCCTTACTGTTTTTCTACCTGCACTTTCCTGAATTTGCAAAAGGCCTTGGGTATCCAAAAAAATGGATATTAAAAATAACTAGAAATTAACTGCATGGTAAAAAACATATCGTTAAGTGAAAAAAATCAACTTGTCAAAATGTATATTTAGTATTGAACTATTATTGTAGATTATAAAATGTCTTAGGTACACCTGGGTGGCTCAGTTGGGTAAGAGTCCCACCTTTGCCTCAGGTCATGTTCTCAGGGTTCTTAGGTTCAAGCCCTTGTGGGACCTCAGTGCTGAGAGCTCAGAGTCTGGAGCTTACCTCAGCTTCTGTGTCTCCTTTTCTTCCCCTCCCCCTCAAAAATAAATAAAATATTAAAAGATTTAAAAAAACTACTCAAAGTGTGAGGATCAGTGTAGATTTATGAACTGTTTATAATGGTCTATTATGAGAGAGTGGGAATGTGTTAGAAATTTTAAGGAAATTTGGTAGTGCCATGATATCTAAGTATGGAATCAGTGGATTTGTTTCAATGAACAATGAAATATAAATTAGTATAGGTGTGACTGAATTCACTAGTGAGTTGGATGTAGTTGTATGTATCAGACAAATAAAATACATGATACATGATCTGCAGCTAATTGTGGAAAACACAAAATTAAAAATCAAAACACCTGGCCCTTCACTACGTATAGACCAAGAAACATGGCTTCAGACAACATTTCATATAATTAAAGCTTACATAGATATATGAGAAGTATGAACATTGATTGGAAAACTACTAAATTCATGGCAGTAATTGTGGGTGTGTATATAATGGGTAGAAGAATAGGATTAGGAATTTGGGAATGAATGACGTTTCATGTTTATCTAGCATGCTTTAATCTATTTATCAAGAGAAAATAAAGCAAATGTGACAAGTAGTTATTAATTCTGGGTGTAGGCAATATGAGTTTTTTATGTTGTTATTTATACTTTTATGCATTTTTCTTAAAATAAAACCTAATAAAAAAAGAAAGCAATTCTTCCAAATTAGAACAGGAAGTCAATTGATTCCAAGAAGAATGTCTTCAGTAAGAGGACTGGAATGGATCCTAGCAACAGAAAAATCAACTAAAAAGCTGGAAGGCATTAATGACGTGGTGAAACAGCATCTGCTTCTTATCTCACAAAGGGGAATAATAGTCAGTTTCATGGGGTGGGAGGTGCTCCAGGAAAATACATGGTTCAGAATTAAATAAAATGGTGATATGATATTAAAGATCTAGTTCAATGTAAGGAAAGAATGCTGGTTTTACCAGTAAGTTAGGAACATTTATACATGGGGCAAAGATTGTGATGTTTGACACAATCACAAGAAAAAGTTGTCCCAGCATATCTCTGGGTTCTGGAGTTAATATTTACATAGTCATGACAACAGAAATACCACTTACGGGTTTAGTGTTTGGAGTCACCTGTAAAACAAGTACAGAAGATTTAAATAGGTGACAAAATAGAATGTGAATATTATTAACTTCAGCAATATCAGAGTAAAGATGTAACTTGTCCTTTGTCTAATTTGGTGTTACAAATGGATAATCTGATAATTCTATGAAAGATTTGGAGAATTAAATTGGATGGCATTTGGATATCTATAAAAGTTGTGGTCCTGCCAAATAGAAGTACTTTGAAAATAATTCGGTATAAAATTAGACGAAAGGTAGATTAGTTAAATCCATTGTGTGAAAAAGCAACCTGACAGGAGAGTTAAAGACTAAAATAAGACCTGACTTAAGTAAGTTACAAATTGAATCCATAGTAAATGGACTCTAAGGCCACCCCAACTGGAGGTTGTAGTCTGAGAATTTCCATTTTCATAAGGACTATATATTTAGACTTGGTTGTTCATTATTGTGAGAAAAATCAACCTGTGTGTCTGAGTTCTGTATCTAATGTCCTGTTAAAGATCTCTATTTAATGACCAGCTTATAGCCGGTTAAGACCATTTTTCAACATTTATGCAGGAAGGCAAAGAAAACCAAATTGCTTAAGATCATGTTTTTGTTTTTGTTTTTGTTTTAAGTGGCTAGTAAATTTAACCCTGGAATGATTTAACATTAAGGATGGGGATAATACAATAAATCAAACTTATTATTTTTGTGCAAATGTGAAAATATTCTATTGATTTAGTTATTTCAATTTCTGTTTATGTTCTAAGAGAATTCAGAATTTGGGCAAGTATTTGATGACTCCTCATTGATAGTCCTTAAAAAATAAAATTGGATAGTTTAAATTGATTTAAAATTGTTTTGGGGGAATTTAGTTAACCGAATGGCAATAACCTTCTTTAAAAACTGTTAAAATTGCTAGATTTTTTATTTTTTATTTTATTTTTGAGAGGGAGGGAGAGAAAGAGAGGGCAAGTGCAGGGGAGGGGCAGAGAGAGTGGAAGAAAGAGAATCTGAAGCAGGCTTTATGTCTAGTGCAGAGCCCTATTGTGGAGCTTGATCTCAGAACAGTGAGATCATGACCTGAGTGAAAATCAAGAGTTGGATGCTAAAACAACTGAGCCAGATTTATAAATGAGATAATATAACCTTTATATTGGGTTTAAAAAATCCATTAAGAACAGGGAGTCTTAATTTTTATATGTGATAAACCAAGTTTCATTTATTTTAAAACTATAGTAGTTTTGTACAATAGCAATCATCAGATATATAAAACAATCCCTTTTACCAAAGCTGATATTGGATGGGAGGCAGAAAGAAAGTAGATGTGGAGAGAGAAAAGCATTAATTGTCATATAATATACTGAAGCATTAAAAATATTGCATAAAATTTTGGGGGACATATGGAGTTTTGGAATGTTGGGGGTTCGGAGCTGATGGCCAAGATAGAATTCTTGAGATGTCTTTGGTGCAAAAAAGGTGGTTTTATTAAAGCATGGGTACAGGACCTGTGGACAGGAAGAGCTGCACAGGGGTTATGATGAGTGACTGGTTATATACTACAGAGTTGAGTGAGGGTAAAGTCAAGAGGAAGATTCCAAAAGGATCTTCATACACTGGAGAGGACCCATTGGCTACTAGAAGCCTAGCTATGGTCAAGCTAAGGTTGTTTTCCCTCTGGCAAGGCATTCACATCATGACAGTTGGGGGTTCCTGGAGAAGTGTTCTGTATTTGCCTCAAGTATTTGTTAATGGGCTACAGGTTCTAAGGAAATTTAATTTTACTTGCCATTTCTTTCTTGCCTTTGTTCCCCATATCACCCTGTGTGTGTGTGAAGCGGGGTAATGTTGGCACTGGAGAAAACTGAGTTTATAGGTTTCTGGAGATTAGGCCATTGATAAGATTGCCCTTAAGATGTTTGTAACCTGATGGAGACTCCTATACTGCACGAGTGTGATCTCTTTCTCTCTCTCATTTGCAGCCGGAGTGCCTGAGGAATATCACACATATCCCACCCTGAGCTGGGGGTGGGTGTTGAGGCAGGTCATCTTGCCTTGTGCTCCCTTACCAAATACTACATAAAGGTAAGAGAATTAGAAATAAACATTTAAGTATATTATATAAGCCAAAAAGATACAAATATTTCTGATTCTGTTAATGGCAGACTAGGTAATTTGGAATAACCTTCTCACTGAAGATAATGGGAAAATCTGGTCAAAACACATTTATAAGTCTGCCAGAAGTAACTGAAATGCTAATAAGATATGAGAATTACCAGTCCAGTATTTGGGTGAGTTTAGAGGCCATGTATGTGGGGATTTTTTTCTCCTTGAACTGCTTGCTGATTTTGTGGTGGGCAAACATGTAACAGCAGCTCTTTTGACATTGAGGTTTATAAGAGACACTTGGGGTTCGATTTGCCAAGAGGGAGTGAACCCTAATGGATTCACTTACACTGTGTTGAGATCCCAAATACTGCTGCATCAAAGGAGTAAGGAGGACAAAGAGAGTCTTGCAAAGGTAGATAAATAGACCACTGGCATATAAGAGAGAGCCCAGAAACAGACTGCTCTACAAAGAGACACTTGATTTATGGCAACAGCAGAAGGAATCTTAAGTATCACTTGGGAGAATTGTATGTTCATATGGAAAAATAACTCCAAATCAATCTGATCCTTACCTCACACCAAAAATAAATTACAGATGGATTTTAAATCTAAAGTTTATTTATTTATTTTGAGAGAGAGACCAGAGAGGGTGAAGTAGGGGCAGAGAGAGGAGAGAGAGAATCCCAAGCAGGCTCCACACTGTCAGCACAGAGCCCGATGTGGGGCTTAAACACACTGTGAGGTCATGACCTGAGCCCAAATCAAGAATCCAGTGCTAAACTGACTGAGCCACCCAGGTGCCCTGGATTTTAAATCTAAACATGAAAGGTACACCAATAAAATTCTAGAGTATAAGACATTATTTTCATGAACTTGCAGTAGGAAAATATTTAAGTAAAATATAAAGTACAATCCTTCGTGGACAAGACTGATAAATTTGTCCACATTAAAAACCAGAACTTCAAGTAAAATAAGTGAAAAATCATTAAGATAAAAAACCAGATATAGAATTGGGGATGATATTTGTAACACATATAACTGACAAAGCATCATATCATATACACACACACACACACGCAGATACGCATACACACCCATACACACAGATATAGCATCATATCATGTATATAAATATGTGATTGAATATATATTCAATTTAATTGAATATATACATACGTATACACACACACACACACACACACACACACAGTTTTTTGTTTGGGTTACTCTGAGGTGGGCCGCAAGAAAAGGATTTAAGCATAGTTTATTTGTGTCCTATGAAGCTCTTGTAAGGGTCTGAGGAAATGAGACAGGGAAGGGAAGAAAGGTCATTCCGGGCACACTGATAAGCAGATGACTGTAGTTTTGCTCCATTACCATCCCCATCCTTCCATTTGAGTCTTTAGAGCTTACAAAGTAAGAAGACTGAGCGTGGTTACAGGGCCAACAACTCTTATATTTTAGAATTCTGCCAGTCCATCAAATAGAAAGTGATAACAAATAAAATATATGAGATAAAGATCAGGAAGGAAGAAAAGGGAAAAGAGGAAGGCAAATATTTTAGTTTTGAAAATCAGTAGTAGTAGGTGAAATACCTTACAATTACCAGTAATAACATTACTGTTGGGCATTGAACAATTTTAATGTCTGTCTCCAGATTTGGTGAAAAATTTCTCCTAGATAATACCATTATCATGAAATATTTTGCTGTGAATGTTACAGCTCATTACAGCATTGAATAGACATACACACAAATCCAAGAGCTTCTTCAGTCAGTAACATGTTTATTGCTGCTTCAGATTAATATTTTTTGTCACTTCAGAATTTCTTAACAATGGTTTTCATTACAAGAAGTCAAAGACTGTGAAAAATAGTAGGTACTAAATATTAGGTAGTTAAAATGCAGTGCATTGGAGAGTCATAAA
The DNA here is from genome assembly GCF_006229205.1 of Suricata suricatta. NCBI lineage: Eukaryota > Metazoa > Chordata > Mammalia > Carnivora > Herpestidae > Suricata > Suricata suricatta. The sequence goes on from NC_043705.1 coordinate 117,100,630, forward strand.
CCAGCAGACAAGAATGAACATAATAACATAAACAGAGAGATTTTCTTTCCAATATACTGTTATAAACATGCAGTCAAATTGCATGGGAAGCTACTGAGTGTATTCATTTCTCTCTGTAGCAGTGACAGTCTTTCACCCTTGTGTGAAGGCACAAGGACACAGGGCTGATGCAGAGAATGGTGATGTGAGTGTCTCTGACTCTGCTCTATGACTCAAGCCCAGAGTCCCATGTAAACTTAGCTACCAGACACAACCTGACTACCATTAACATTTGCAAAAGGGATCGTCTCCTGAATTATGCAGTGATTGCCAACCTGTTGAAAGAACTTTGTAAAAGAAATTCTAAGGAAAATATCATTTTGATCTGCCATTGTTTAAATGCTCTTAAGGAAGTGAATGCTCTGGAGACATCAATGTTGTTAAAAAGTGTTGTGAATGACTTTTAAGTGAGTCATATGTGTGTATCATTAGTCAATTAGCAGAAACTACCTCTTATGTGCCTGGGCACAGTGAATTTTAGTTAAAGGACAATGAGTTTACTGCAAAGATTAGCTGTTCCAAAATAAATTTCCCAAGGGGCCTGTGAGCACCAGCTGGAACGTCATGACAGCCTCACTTTATTGTGAAATAATACCCTATTAATTAAGAACTGAAGCAGAAATCAGTGTACTAGCATCCAACCATCTCAAAACTAAACATGTTGAATAAATCAGTAGCCGGGCTTGTCCAAAATGCAATACTTGTTTTGAAAATATTTTACTTTAAAAAAGTTGTCAGGAAGTCAAGGCACGATTTATGAGCAAATGCAGTGGGACAAATGTCAGAGGGTCTGGTTGTGAGAGTTAAGTCTGGCCCCGAGCTGAGAGGGTGGCTGGCAAGCTGTTTATCCCCTAGAAGCTTTAGCTTGTAGTTTGGTTGTACCATGTAATTTTTTCCCTAATATTATGTTTTTCAACTGCAAATTGTAGCAAGACATGATCAACTTTATAATACAGACACGAATTCCGCTACATTTTTAAAGAATTTAGGTATGTATAAATAGAAGAGCTCTTTAGAAAGGAAATATTCAAGAATGAATAAAACCTCAGAGCGCCTGAGTGGCTCAGTGGGGTACATGTCCAGTTAAGCGGGCTCAGGTCATGATCTCATGCTCTGTGGGATCAGCCCCACATCAGAGCAGAGCCCCGTGTGTAGTCTCTTTGGAATTCTCTCTCTCCCCCCCCACCCCCCCTCAAAAATAAACTTAAAAAATAAATAAAACCTTCCAATTTGGACTTGTAACTTTCCAGTAGCAATGGTTAAGATGATTTTAGGTTAGGGGCACCTGGGTGGCTCAGTCGGTTGTGTCTGACTTCGCCTCAGGTCATGGTCTTACGGTTCGTGGGTTCAAGCCTCGTGTCAGGCTCTGTGCTGATGGCTCAGAGCCAGGGACCTGCTTCAGGTTCTGTGTTTCCATCTCTCTCTGCCCCTCCCCTGCTCATGCTCTGTCTCTGTTACTCTCAAAAAAAATAAATATTAAAAGAAATGATTTTAGTCATTCATTCCAAGATATATGACAGCGCCTTAAAAGTGCCTGGTCTATTTTCCCAGTAACATTTCTCACATAACAGTGTGTTAAGGTTACAAATACTGATATGCACCAATAGCTAATTTCTAAAGAAAAATATGTAAAGTACTGCAGCAAAACAGAAGACTCCAATAATAATTTTTAACCTGTGAATTGGCAGAAAAAGGTAGAGGTGTCATGATGGCTAATATTGAATTATTGCACCACAAAGATCCCATCCAACTCTCAAATTCTATTAAAGTCCATGATATGAAATTGCAATATTTGATCTTGCCTTCAGAAATAGCTATATGATGTGATTTGCCTACATTGCTCCAATCTTGAGAGGATTTATGAATGCCTATAAAAATGTTAGTGAAAATTTTTGGCATGGAAGGTTGAATATCTTAATTTGTGACTACAGGTAACTTCAAAATATCCGACGGAGGTTTTGGTATATTTGCTCCATAAGGTTATTTTTAAGGGGGAGAAAAGCAATCAGTGAAACATACTATTTAGTTGCCTTCATTAATCTATTGGATCAAAAGCCGTTCTGTACTCATAGACTACACCATACAAAATATCTGATTCATATTAGGTACTAAAAATGAAAGTAGGCTAAGTCTCATATTAAACAGATAATTTATCAATTTATTACATTGCTTCAGAAGTTTTGTGTCTTATAGTTATACTTAAAAATGAAAAGAGATATTTTTAAGTGCATGCATTATTTTTTCTGACTGGCTAAAGATCAATATGTATTAATGGAATTCTTTTTACCAATTTATTGCAAGTGCTCTCCTGTTCTCAGGAGTGCCTCAGGAGCAGCAGTGATTTGAATGGAGTCCGTATTTCCTATCCACTTAAAAGCATCCTATTTCAGATTAAATATTAAGCTACTTCCTATAAACTTGTTTTTAAAATGTATATTTTTGAGGGTTGAGGAAAGATAATCCTTTTAGTTCCTAAACTTTGGTTTGGTTTAGTTGTGGGAAACTGGGATCTAGAGGGAATTACTATGAACCAGATTTCACCCTGAGAATCAAAATCCCCATGCTCCTTGAACAATGAGGACTGAAACTACACCCCCGCCCCCGCCAAAAAAAACTCTTAGTCTCCACATTATTATTCTTTGAATCCATTGTGTTAAAACCCTCATCTTCTTATTTCTTTTTTTATTAATTTTTTTATATCTTTATTGTTTTATTTTGAGAGAGAGACAGAGTGAACAGGGGGAGGGGCAGAGAGAGAAGGAGACTTGATCTTAATGAACTCTAATCCTAATGAACTTGATCTTAATGAACTCTAATTCCTCCAGTAAGTTGGTCTCAAAGCCTGGAGGCTGAGCAGGAGCATTATCCGTAACCAGCAAGGCTTTGAGGGCCGATTCTTTTCTAAAAGGTATTTCTTCACTGCAGGACTGAAGATCTTGTTGATCCATTCAATGAACAAGATATTAGCGACCCAAGCCTTACTGTTGGACCTCAACATGTTTAACTGGCTCTTTTGAATCTTCCATGTCTTGAATGCTCATGGATTTTGGAATGACACACACATGAGCAGGGGCTTAACTCAGAAATCCCTGTTTGCATTAGCACAAAACAAGAGGGTGTGATGATCTTTCATGGGCTTGTTACCGAGTATTGCATTCTCTTCTTCTGTAATGAGGGTCCTCTTTGGTATCTTTTTCCAAAAAAAGCCCCATCTCATCAGTATTAAAAACTTGCTCTGGCAAGTAATACTCAGAAACCGTAGCTCCTAGAACTTGGTAGCAAAATGCCTCAGCTGCCTTAGCAACTGAACTCATAGACCCTCTGTGCCTCACAACACTATGGATGCCACTTCTCCCCTCTTAAAGTTATCAAACCATCTCCTTCTTGTCTTAAAGGCTTTGTTTTCTGTTGATGTACCTGACAGTTTACTACGAGGTTGGGGTATAGGACCTTTGCCTTTGCCTTCTCACAGGTAAAATTCTCGGTCACAATATCACCTGCTAGTTGCTTCTCATTTTTCCAAACAAGAAGCAACTTTTCTACATCTTCCAGAACACATGGCCATTGCTTTGATATCCTTGTAATTCCTTTTGCTGCATCTAGCCCCCCTTCTTTCTTCTTTGCTATTTTTCAAATGGTCAACATAGTAGAGTTTTAAAAACATCTTGCAATTTTGGCCACTCACATACTTTGTTCATACTTCCAATGATTTCCTTCTTAACTTCCATCGTAATCATCTTGTTCTTCTTACTGTCTTTCTTTTCAACCTTTTCCTGGGTGGGGACCATTGTATAGGTTCACAGAGATGTCATCAATAGTGCAGTATTAATAAACTCTTGTCATGTACTGTATTTAATGTAACTGGCAATAAGGCAGCAGAGGAAAGGGTCTGTATCTGCAGGCAGCCTGACTGAGAATGAAGCCAAGCATTCCCAAACTTTCCTTTTATGGAAGAGCAGAGGACTGTCGAATGATGCTTTGAAGCGATAAAAAATACACTAGTGCCAGTGGTGGGCACCTTCCAACATTCTGAAAAATCACTGATTTCTGCCAAACACCGAAGCCTGAGACTGAGCATCCAAGCATGGGAGATGATCATCCACGATCCCACAGAGAGAGAGAGAGAGAGAGAGAGAGAGAGAGAACAATTGGCTCAGTTGTGATCATGTGATATTTGGCATCATGTACTATTCATATTGGGAGACATCGCTTATTTATCAAGTTAAAATTTATTAGAAATGTTTCCTTGTCTTATGGAACACTTGTTGAACAAGTTCCTCACAATCCAAGGTTTTACTGTAGTTACTATTAAAAATTAGAACCAACTATAGATATATATATAACCATAGACATATATAAATACAACAACATAGATTATATCCAGAGATGATAGTAATTATGTAAGTGGAAAAGAGGGAATGGATAGACTATCAGGAGTGAGATGTTCCCCATTAATGGAAGCTAAGCACCTATTTCCACAAAATCAAAAGGCACTGAGAGACATAAGTACTGGGGTAGACCTAGCAGCACTCTTTGCCAGGACCGCATTTTCTTGTGCCTGTGTTATTTTTATCTTGGGGGGTACTTACATTGCTTGGCTTTCTGCTTTCTTTCTCTCATCCATTCCTCCCCACACCTGAGCCCCTAACCAAATGTGTCTCATGGCGTGCTGCTGCCTCACATGCTGTAGGTTTTTTTGGACTCTATATTTGGATGATGTTTTCCCTTAACTTGAAATGCTTTGCTGCCTTAACGTGCATAGACCTGAACTATTTTCCCTAAAGCCGTCTCTAATTCCTGCTTCCCCACATCCAGACAGCTGTAATCCCTAATTTTTTAAAATACGTACTGCAATCTGTTCTCTTGCAGCACTAACATATCATATGTTTGATTTTGATGATTTCAGTACCTATCTCACTCATTTTGTGTTTCTCACTTTGCCTAACATAATACTCTGAACATATTTAACATGTGCTTATAGAATAAAAGTATTTAGTCCAGTGGTTCTCAACAACTTTAGGTCACAAGCCCTCTATAAAAATCTAATTAAAGCTTTTTAGGAAAAACCCCCCACAACTTAAGGGGCACCTGGGTGGCTCAGTCAGTTGAGCATCTGACTTTGGCTCAGGTCATGATCTCACGATTCATGGGTTCGAACCTTGTGTTGGTCTCTGTGCTGACAGCTCAGAGCCTGGATCCTGCTTTGGATTCTATGTCTCCCCCTCTCTCTGCCCCTCCCCTGCTCCTACTCTGTCTCTCTCTTTCAAAAATAAACAAACATTAAAAAAAAACACAACTTAAAAGTTCTACATTTCCAGGTGTCTGCAGCTCTTTTGCCCCAAACCATCACTTCCTCAACATTCTAACAGTTTAGAATGTCTGATTTCCTCCAATTTCTCAGAATTACAATGAAAATTTGAAACTTCTAGAAGTCAAGAAACTTGTCTCAGCCTAGTGGAAAAGCTAGGACTAGAGCTGAAGTTTTGTGATTTTCAGGCTAGAGGTATTTCTGTGTGGATGTCTTAATTTGGATTATAAGAATGTGCTGTCTCCAAAAGGGCAGACAGTTGCCTCAAGGAAACACCATTCGGTCTTAGCACAGACTAGTGTGCTGGGTATCACTGATGTCAGCAGCAGAGTAACTACCTTATAGTGTCAGAACAGAAAGCGGTGGACAGAGAAGAAAACTGGTTACAACTCCAGACATGCCAGTTATTGGGTCTCAGTCTCAGCGAAAAGTTTTGGGAAATCAAGAAGCTAACCCCAGAAAACTTACATGCATTCTTCAAAGGAGGCCCCGGATCAAATACTAGTCTAGCTGACATTATTCTAGTTCAGGAAGTCAGGTACAGTCATGAGTCCTAACATCTTGGAGCGCAGAGTCTTGAATGCTTTTTGTGTCTCAAGTGCTGATTCATTTTTATTTCCCTTGGAGGAAACTTAAACTCTGCACATCTGGTTTTTCTATGGAAATATGATAAAGATCAGTTCTCTGGAAAGAATCATATTGCAAGATGCCCTGAAACTTTCAGGTGAACAAACCTTGTATAATATACTTAAAGATAAATGTTCCTAATCCTTGTCTTAAAGGTTGCAGAGAGCTGGGCTGTGCTTCGTTGTTGTTTTTCTTTTATAGTTTATTGTCAAGTTGGTTTCCATATAACACCCAGTGCTCTTCCCCACAAGTGCCCCCCCCTGCCCATCACCCTCCTTTCTTTCTTCCCTTCCCCCATCAACCCTCAGTTTGTTCTCAGTATTCAGTGTCTCTCATGATTTGCCTCCTTCCCTCTCCCCAACTATTACCCCCTCCTCCTCCCCCATGGTCCTCTGTTAAGTTTCTCCTGTTACACTTATGAGTGCAAACATATGGTGTCTGTCCTTCTCTGCCTGACTTATTTCACTTATTATGACACCCTCGAGTTCCATCCATGTTGCCATGAATGGCCAGATTTCATTCTTTCTCATTGGCATGTAGTATTCCACTGTATATATAAACCACATGTTCATGATCCTTTCATCAGTTGATGGACATTTAGGCTCTTTCCATGATTTGGCTATTGTTGACAGTGCTGCTGTGAACATTGGGGTACATATGCCCCTATGCATCAACACTTCTGTATCCCTTGGGTAAATCCCTAGCAGTGCTATTGCTCGGTCATAAGGAAGTTCTATCAATAGTTTTTTGAGGAACCTCCACACTGTTATCCAGAGTGGCTGCCCCAGTTTACATTCCCACCAACCGTGTAGGAGGGTGCTCATCTCTCCACACCCTCGCCAGCATCTGTAGTCCCCTGGTTTGTTCATTTTAGCCACCGCTTTGTTGTTGTTAAAGTGATAGCAAGACTGGATTCATTATTCTTTCTTGACCTAGTGTATGAGCTGACCCTTGAGTGTTGCCATCACCAATTCTGTCTACAAGACAAGTCTCAAGTGCCCTCCTTTCTAGGCTTTGCTCTGAAGACAAGGCATCTTTCCTCTTCACACACCCTCCAAGTAGAATTCCAAAAAGATACCAATCTCAGCGTTTATGGAAGGAGGATGTATTTTGAAAGAGCTTTCATCTTGGCTCTAATGGTTAGTTTTTATTAAAATATTTACTTAAGTTCATTTGTTCATTTATGTTAGTACTAGCTGAGAACTTTGAGCAGATTAGGAAAATTTTCTCTAATTAGTTAGGGGGACTGGAATTTCCAGAAGTCTTCAGCTTCTATATTCCATTTTATTTTTTAACTAGAAGGACTTTTTGGTCAAAACATGTAGGTTGTCTAGTACTCTGTGTTATAAAAATTAAAATATTTGGGTGATCTGGGTGACTCAACTTTGTGATAAAATAAGCCTTGAGTATAGTTTGTTGCCTTTTTTTCTTATCCATTGACTTTTATTTTAACTTTATCATGTGAAATATCTTCTTGTGGCTCAGAGTATGCAAAATTATAGTTTTTATTATATTGAGGAAAAATAGATTCATTTCTTCTGGTCTTTTTATTTATATATAGCTAAAATAAGGACTAGTTTCTCTTGTGAAATTATAAAACCAGTCCATCTAAGGAAAACACTAAGATTTGACACCTAGTAATTAAAAAGTTGAGAAATAACAGAAGTGACTTATTAATAACAAAGAAAACGTGAAATATCAACATTTATATGGTTATAAGACTTGTCATATTGGATCCTATGAACTTTTTATCTTGGTAAAATAGAATGTTATTAGAAGATGACCTTAAAACATTCAGAATTCATGTTTGTTTATATATTCATTTATTCCTATTTCAAGTTCCCAAAAGGAATTGAGGGGGCTTAAAAAATATATCCCTATAGAATGATGACAAATAAAGATAAACAGTGGGAAGGAAGGAAAAGTATGGGATGGTAAAATGAATCTAAGTGTAGTTTAAACAGTGTCTAGAAATGCATACTATAAGCTCCATGTAGAAATAGGCTGCAAATTTGGGCATGAAGTTCTCAGCTGCCAAAGGTAACAGTCACAAAAGTCACCATAAAATATATCAGATGCAGGGCTCCTGGGTTGCTCAGTAGGTTAAGCATCCAACTTCAGCTCAGGTCATGATCTCACAGTTTGTGATTTTGAGCCCCACGTTGGGCTCTGTGTTGATAGCACAGAACCTGGAACCTGTTTTGGATCTGTGTCTCCCCCTTTCTCTGCTCCTCCCCAGCTCATGCTCTGTCACTCTCTCTCAATAATATAGTTGCTCAGGAATGATGCTAAAGACCTAGACAGAACTTCTCCCCAGTGTCTTCATAAAGAAGCCTTGGTGACTGGCAGCAAATGATCTTCGACTCTTTTTAGGCTTTGCTCTGAAGACATGGCATTTTTTTTTCCATCTCAATGAAAGAATGAAATCTTGCCATTAGTAACAACATGAAGGGACCTAGAGGACATTATGCTGAGTGAAATAAGTCAGAGAAAGACAAATACTAGATTATCTTCTATGTAGCATCTAAAAAACCCCTTAAAAAACAAAACCAAGTTTATTGATAGAGAGGACAATATGTGGTTACCAGAGGTGATGGGTGTGGGGTGGGCAAAATCGCTGAAGGGATTCAAAAGCTACAAACTTCTAGCTATAAAATAAGTAAGTCATGAGGGGTGTAATGTATAGGGTTGTGACTATAGTTAAAAATGCTGTATTACATACTTGAAAGTTACTAAGAGTGCAGATCTTAAAAGTTCTCATCACAAGAAAAAAATTCTACATTTATGGTGACATTTATTAACTAGACTTATTGCAGTGATTTACAATATATACAAATATCTGGTCATTTTGTTTTATATTTAAAATTTTTTAAGTTATATTTATTTGTTTTGAGAGAGACAATGACAGTGCAGTAGGGGAGATACAGAGAAAGAGAGAGAGGAAGAAAGCAAGAATCTTAAGCAGGCTCCTCAGTGTCAGTGCAGAGGCTGATGCAGGGCTCGAACTCACGAATCGGTGAGATCATGACCTGAGCTGAAACCAAGTTAGATGTTTAACTGACTGAGACACCCTGGCACCCCTTAAATTTTTTTTTAAAGTAGGTTACAGGGGCACCTGGGTGGCTCTGTCCATTGCATGTCTGACTTCGGCTCAGGCCATGATCTCACCGTCTGTGGGTTCAAGCCTTGCATCAGGCTCTGTGCTGACAGCTCAGAGCCTGGAGCCTACTTCTGATTCTGTGTCTCCCTCCCTCTTTCTCTGCCCCTCTCCTGTTCACTCTCTGTCTCTGTCTCTGTCTTTCTCTCTCTCTCAAAATTAAATAATTTTAAAAAAGTAAATTACATAATTCTACTTTAAAAAATACATATTTTTGATGCCTCCCTATCAGCTTGAGAAAAAAAATCAAACTACTTGGCATAAGAGGACTTATGTGATTTGTCCCTATTCCATTCTTCTATTTCCAAATTTCTCCCCTTACCCTAATTCTACAGACATGCCAAACTACTCACTATTTTCCGGAACACTATGCTCCCTGTGTCTTCATCTATGACCTCTACACTTCTGTCTAACTTCCTTGTAGAAAGTTAGTGTTTTAGGAGCCAATTGGGATCTATCTCTGCCAGGGAGTTTCCCTGAACCTCACAATCTGTTTCTATAATGCTCAGCATCCAATAGTGGAGTTGTCATCTTCATTACCTTTTTGGAGCACTAGACGGTGAGTTCTCTGAAGTCCTAAGCAATGTTATTAATCTCTGTATTTTTGCATACAATTCAATGCCTGGCATCAGGTTCAGTAAAGGTTCATTTTAAAAAGAGCTGCAGTTCTTCTTTTTATAACCTGATCTTGAGGTGACATACCCTAACTTCTCTCAAGTGCTGTGGTTAAAGAGACTGACCCTGGTACAGAGTAGGAAGAGACTAAACAGGGTGCAAAGAGCAGGAGGCAGGAACTCTTGGAGACATCTTGGAGGCTGAATACCATAGGCATGTAGATCAGGATCCAAAGAGTAAGGGAAGGTGTTTGTTTTTGCTCTTCTGTCACATCTAAAGGTGCATGCTCTCTGCAAGAAAAGGCTTTACCAGTTTCATCTTAAATTTAAAAAGGACACTCTTCTTGCCCTTCCTGAGAAGGTGCATGGGCACTTAAGATAAACAAACTACCCTCTGGATGTACAAATTCTGTGTCACCTGATTCATGGCTATAGGTCAACTGAAGTTTATATGTGCCAAATGCAAACAGTATTCCAAACAAACCATAGACATGCAGATGCCCAATGGCCTGCTCTTTAGGAAAAGAAAATGTAATAAAACCTGTAACAGTATTCCGAAAGTATTACAGAAGATATTTTATGAACATGCAAAGAAAAGAAGATAAGTTGAAATGATGCTTTTTCACTCATAACAAAAGCATCAGGCTACAAAAGAGAGAAAAGTTGAAGAAAAAAGTGTATGTATGTTATTAATATTTAGGTCTGGAAGAGACATTAAAGGTCATCCAGCCTAATATTACTTTAAACATTCATTTAACTTTTTGGGCCACCTGGGCAGCTCAATTGGTTAAGCATCTGTCCAGTTCTTGATTTCGGCTCAGGTCATGATCTCAGTTTCATGAGACTGAGCCCCGTGTGGAGCTTTGCCCTGGTCATGGAGCCTGCTTGGGATTCTCTCGCTTCCTGTCTCTGCCCCTGCCCCATGCATATGCCCTTTCTTTCTCTCTCTCAAAATTTATTAAATTTTCAGTGATCTTTTAATTGTTAATATAAAATTTTTAATATTTACTTTGAGAGAGTATGTGTGTATGTGAAAATGGGGGAGGGGCAGAGAGAGAGTGCGAATCCTAACTAGGCTCTGTACTGTCAGCACAGAGCCTCACCTGGGGCTCCAACTCATGAACCGTGAGATCATGCTCTGAATTGAAATCAAAAGTCCGGTTGATCCACCCAGGCATCCTTAATTGTTAATTTATATACAATAAAATTCTCTTTGTGGCATATATTTGTGTGATTTGACAATTACGTTGAGTCATGTGTCTATCACCATGAGTGGGATACAGAACAGTTCATCACTCCCACACTTCGGTCATGCTGCCTCTTTAGAGTTACCCTTCTCCCACCCTCTGACACTTGGCAAACATTTCTCTGTTCTCCATCCATGTAGTTTTGCCTTTTTCAGAACATAATATAAATGAAATAACAGAGTATGCAGTATATTGTGACTGGTTTCTTCTACTTTGCAAAACACATTTGGAATTGTTCCATTTGTTGATAAATCAGTAGTTTATTTCTTTTTGTTACTGAATAGTGTTTCATTTTATAGATGTACCATAAGGGACATCTGGTTGAATATGACATCTGAGATGTTTGTAGTTTTTGATGATTTTAATAACGTGGCTATAAATATTTGTGTATAAGTGTTTGTGTGAACACAATTTGTTATGGAATAGGTGAGCTGAGTGATAAGCTAAGTGTATGTTTAACTTTATAACTAAACTGTTTTTCCAAGTATTTGAGTCCTTTTTTTATTCCTAACAATAATGCATGAATTCCAATTGCTCCTTATTCTCAACATTTGTTACCAAAGTTTTGTTGCTGTTGTTTTTTAATTTTAGCCATTTTAATAAGTATGGTATATTATTGTGGTTTTATTTTGCATTTTCTGGTGACTAATGATGCTGAATAACTTTGATGTGCTTATTGGCCATCTCTATATCTGTTTAGGTCTTTTGCCTACTTTTGTATTTGGTTGTTTTCTGTTGGTGAATTTGAGAGTTCATTGTGTATTCTGGATTTAAGAACTTTGTCCGAACTGTGATTTGCAAATATTTTCTCCTAGTGCATGGCTTTTTTTTCATTCCCTTAACATTATCTTTTGTAGAGCAAAAGTTCTTTAAAATTTTTTTTTAAAGTTTATACAATTTTTGAGAGAGAGAGACACACACACAGAGTGTGACTAGGGGAGGAGCAGAAAGAGATGGAGACACAGAATCTAAAGCAGGCTCCAGGCTCTGAGCTGTCAGCATAGAGCCTGACATGAGATTTGAACTCACAAGCCTTGAGATCATGACTGAGTGGAAGTCAGATGCTCAACCGACTGAGTCACCCAGGTCTTTGGACCACCACTGCATCTCACTGTCACCTAAGTAGTTTTATGTTTGACTCCTCTTCCCCTCCCCAATTTTGTTCCCAGTCTCTTTCTGAGTTAAAACATTGCGAGACCTATGATTTTAGTAGCTGTACTAAAGCCCAAGATGCATATTTCCTGCCTTGGAAATTAGAGGCATATCTATTGTTTTAAAACCACATTTTTGGTCAGGTATTGCCACAGAAATGTTTCTTAACAAACCAATTTTTAAAAAGTAGCTGTTTTGAGGTACCTGGGTGGCTCAGTCGGTTAAGCCTCTGGCTTCGGCTCAGGTCAGATCTCACGTTCGTGGGTTTGAGCCCCGCGTCAGGCTCTGTGCTGACAGCTAGCTCAGAGCCTGGAGCCTGCTTCCGGTTCTGTGTCTCCTTCTCTCTCTGCCCCTCCCCATCTCATGCCCTGTCTCCCTCTGTATCAAAAATAAATAAAAACATTAAAAAATTTTTAAAAAGTAGCTGTTTTAACATTGAGTATTGCAGTCAGTGCTTTGTACAGAGGTTACTGCAATAAAGGAAGTAGATTCATTAAAACTAAAACTAAAACAACAATAACAACAATGGCTTACAACAGTAGTGGGTTTTTTGTTTTGTTTTGTTTTTTGCTTTCTTAGATTTTATTCAGTCAGGTGGCTCTGCTGAAGGGTGCAGGTTGGATGGGTTTATGTCAGACTGTGGTTTGGGTTCAGTTCTGTTCCTCATATGTTTTCTTCTGGAATCCAGGCTGCAAGCAATGCTATCTGGGGCATAGCTTCCCCATTGCTGGTCCATGAGGTTCCAAAGTCAAGCCAGGTCATACACATGTATGTGAGGACTCTGCTTATGTCATGCCTCCTAAAATTCCTTTGGCCAGAGTGGGTCTATGGCCAAGCCTAACATCACAAGGGCAAAGAAGTTTATGCTATCCACTATGAAAAGAAGAGGTAGAATGAAATTTTTTGAAAAGTAAGCCAAACTACTATATGTATTCAGCAGTTTACCCAATTGAATTGATATAAGACTGAAATTAAAATTCTGTATCACTCCTTGATAAAATTTGTCTGTTTCCACATGTAACATTGAATCACACTGAGATACCGCCTCACACTTGTTAGGATGGCTAAAATTAACAACCCAAGAAACAACAGATGTTGGCAAGGATGTGGAGAAACTGGAACCCTCTTATACTGTTGGTGGGAATGTAAACTGGTTCAGTCACTCTGGAAAACAATGTGGAGGTTTCTCAAAAAATTAAAAATAGAACTCCCCTACCACCCAGCAATAGCACTACTAGGAATTTATCCAAAGGATACAGGAGTACTGACTCATAGGGGTGCATGTACCCCAATGTTTATAGCAGTGCTATCAACAATACCCAAATTATGGAAAGAGCCCAAATGTCCATCAACTGATGAATGGAGAAAGAAGATGTTTGTATTATATAATGGAATGCTGCTTGGCAATGAGAAAGAATAAAATCTTGCCATTTGCAATGACACGAATAGAACTGGAGGTTATTATGCTAAGTGAAATAAGTCAGTCAGAGAAAGACAGATGTCATGTTTTCATTCATATGTGCAACTTGATTAACTTAACAGAAGAAGAAGGGAAAATAGTTTCAAACAGAGAGGGAGGCAAACTAAGAGGCTCTTAAATACAGAGAACAAACAATGCTAATGGAGGTGGCAGTTTGGGAGTTTGGGGAAAATGGGTATTGAGGAGGGTACTTGTTGGGATGAGCACTGAGTGTTGTATGTAAGCAATGAATCATGGGAATCTATTCCCAAAACCAAGAGAACACAGTATATACTGTATGTTAGCTAACTTGACAATAAGTTATATTAAAAATAAATAATAGGCAGATGAAGATGCTGTTTAATCATACAGATTAAATATAAGTAGAAAGAACTAGAAGGAATTTAGATCACTACTCTCACTTCAAAGATTGAAAATCTGAGGTACAGAAGTATTAATAATCTCCTGTTAGGACAGAAGAAGTTGGTGAAATATTTAAGTTTAAGGTCCTGAATTTTTCATACTCATTATCAAAAGCCAAAAAGAGCATTCACAATTATTGGAACTTATTGAAAAGGAGGGAGTTCCACAGTATTAGTTATTTTACCTAGTAAAGAACTTTACAGCAGCTTAAGCAGAAGATTTCAGATAGTGTGTAGGTGAAAAGAATGTGTTAGAATTTGAGACATACTAGAACAACTCATAGGTCCATTCACTGAATAGGAATATCATTAGTCTATAGCCATACTTTTGATCGGAAGACTAGGCTTGGTTCCTAAGATAGAACTTGAAGAGAGATCACCTTTTATCACAGCAATGACAGAGAAATTGAGATTTTTAGTATTTTATTATAGGAATTAGGCTATAAATATGCCTTCTGGCCATGAGGTATACTTGGTTTATAGGGTGTTTATGATGAGGCTGGGTGACATTATTGTCATTATAATATTGCCAACACCTATGTCCTTCTTTATTCCCTGCTTCCACTAAGTGTGAGCCCCATCTAACGGAACTAGGGGGAAAAATCCAGAATAACTTCACTCTAAGAAAGACCAAGTGGAGAGATTGCTGAACTAGTCTCTTTCAGTTGCATTGAACTTCAGTCTGGATAACTCCAATCCAATCAGAAGATTACAAATAAAATAAGCACTGATGTCCACAGGGTAGAAAATCAAAAGCAATAAATATACTCCACATTCTTTGGGGGGGGCGCTACAGTACTGGCCATATGTCATGATAAGTAATTGGTTAGGTCTTGCAGTTGACCATTCACAATCTCCTTTTTAAAAAGCACCAGTCCTTTGGTTCATATTTTCATTGCTCCATTTTTCCAAAGAGAAAACTGTAGGAATTCACAAATGTGTATGTAAATTGGTCCTTTTTAATTTTTTTCTATTTTTTAAAACTTTTTTCTGATGACCTTTATAAACTATAACTCTCAAATTTAGTTCTCTCCACCCATCTGAGGTAAAAACTCTAAAATTTATGTATTAGAATCAGAAGTGTGCATTAGATTAAAATGATCTTGAGAAGCACCTAATGCTCACACATGTCTTGCTGTTTTTGTTGTTTATGTTCTGTATGGGTGACTTGCTTACTGAAATTGTTAGATATTTTGCATTTAAATATATGGTCATTATCTGATGATGCCCTGATAAGTTTTGTGATAGATATATGTTCGTATGAAATACAGAAACAGATGCATGTACCAAACTCAGTGATCTCTCACTTGTTCACAGAAATTGCTTCAGCAAAATGAATTAAGGACTTGATCAAAGTTTGAGTTGGTAAATCAAAAGGGACTTCCAAAAGGATGTGAATTTTAAATGCTTTCCCAGAGGGGAAGACCAGAAGGGTATAGAATTGTAAGAATGGAAAGAAGCAACATGGCAGTTCTAATTAAAGAGTGCGTGTGCGTGCGTGCACACGCGCGCGCGCACACACACACACACACACACACACTACTCTAGTCTCACACCAGAAATAAAACAAAACACAAGGAAATAGAGCGTTATACCTTCTAACAAAAGAATTATTTGATTTAACAACAATAAAATTCCTATTTTCAAATGCTGCCTTTATTTTGATAGTAGCAACTAGAAGTTGGTCAAAGTGAAATAAACACACAGTTGTTTGGGAACACGTGAGGACAAACCAAGGATGATTCATTTATATTTACATATGGGGCTTCACTCACCACAGTATGGCTGTAGGGTTTACCAGGAATGTTGTGGGTATTTTATAGTTTTTGGCTATTCTAGATTAAAAAACAAACAAAAAAAGGATTTGTTTGCAGCAAGAGACAGACACTTTCTTCATGCCACTTCAAATTAATACTGACTTGATCATCATTGCTACTTTATACAACTAAAGGAAACATGTCTTGGGCTCTAGTACATAAGCACCGTGTGGTTTTGCAAAATTTGAACACTGGGAAGAAAGTGATGTACTCAGCTTAGCATTTCCTGTCTTGAAACAGTTAATTTAGTACTCTGTTGGTTAAGCTGGAGGTCACTTGAATTTAAGTATCTTAACACAAAACTCAACCTAAAGGCAATATGTACTCAGGGAAATTATTGAACTGTCATTTAAAAATGTTAAGATTAGTAAATGAAATTCCAAAGTTCACACAGTTTAGCATGGCGTTTACTGCTGGCATGAACACCACCAGAGAACATCAGAATCAAAGAGAAAAATGCATCAGAAAGTCTGTTCAGAGCTAATAACATTATTGTAAACTCTTTACAGCTAATATCTATCGACCAGCTTTCCTGTTTCTGTCACTGAATATAAATAAGAAAGATTGTCCTAGAGACTTAGCTCTCAGTTTTCTGAAAGCACTGAAGGGAATTTACCAGAAGTGATACTGTTCTTTGGACAGGGGCGAAGAGGAGAAATCACCTTCTGTGAGTATCCAGGGCTGCAGACCTACATTTGCCGGATTCTCTGCTTTCTGAGTCAGATCATCAGGCAGATGGTGCTAAGCAGGGCTGGGCGGTTCAGGCTCAGTGGCCACCATGTGGACAAAAGCCATTTGTTTGGGGTTGTGGGGAGTACCAATACCCAGACCTACCTCAGAATTGTGTAGTCCACACTGTAGAAGCTCACTGTGTGTGTGTGTGTGTGTGTGTGTGTGTGTGTGGCCAAATTCTATGATAGTCCTGTCCAATACAACTTTTTGCCATGATAGGAGAGATATTCCATCATCTGTGCTGTCCAGGAGGGGAGCAACTAGTCATATGTGCCTATTGAAAACTTGAAATGCATGTCTGAGGAACTGAATTTTTAATTATATTTAATTTTAATTAATTTAAAAGCTAAATGTCCATATTTGGCTAATGATTATCATTTTGAAGCATACAGAATTTTGTAACATCTTGACATCAATATGACCCTGACTGAAACTAATTTAATATCATAGGCTGAAACGTTATGCTTTATATTAAACATACTAGTGAGATGACAAGATTTGTAAAGTGATTTGGACATTGATATGAAAAGAATATTTTGGGGGGAGGAGAAGCAACACCTTATCAAATAAAAAAATGTCCAGGAACAAATCTCAAACATTAATTCATTAATTTAATGTTTATGAAGAGATCACTAAGCAAGATACAGTGGGTTATGTGTTAGGAATACAAACATGAAATGCTTTTTGGTGTTTTTTTTTAAAGCTTATTTACTTTGAGAGAGAAAGGGAGGCAGAGAATCCCAAGCAGACTCCGTGCTGTCAGCGCAGAGCCCAATGCAGGGCTTGAACTCATAAACTGTGAGATCTTGACCTGAGCTGAAAGCCAGCATGGGACACTTAACTGACTGAGCCACATAGGCACCCCAAGATACTTTTTGCTCCTAATAAGCTTATTAATCTGGTGGGAGGAAAGAGATAGATATTTAAAATGCACTGTGGTAAGTTCTTGGATGGAAGAATGGACTGTACCTTGAGGCATCATAAGTCATTTTCAAGACATAGGGTGTTCAAGTCACCCTTTGTTTAATTACTAGCATTTTGGACATACAGTGTTACAGTGCAAGGTGTTAGGTACTGAGGGTTGCAAAGATGAATGAGAAAATCTCTGCCTTCAAGAATTTCCACTGTAAACTTCTACACTAACTGACCCATTTGTCTTCTTCCAAATTTAGATCTGTTTTGAAAATATCAGTGTAAGTTTCTTTCATTTCCTAGCTCTACATAAAACTAGGTGTCATTTCATGGGACCTTTGTGATTGAACATGCATTCTTAAAGGATGGTTGTTGCTACCTCAGTTCCAAGTCTTTTTTGGTTTGTCATCTATTGAGTCGGTCTTGTATTAGGTCATGTGTACTATTCACTTTCCTGTGAATGTGGTACACAGCAGGGGATAGGAGTGAGGATGTAGCAGGAATCATGAACACTGTGTAGCTGGTGCTTTTGTGACTTTGCTTACCTCTGCATCTGTGATGGACCAACTATGCATGATGACAATCTAACCTCATGGGCCTCCTCCACTTTTCTGCCCCAGGACCTTTTCTGAAGCTATGGAACACACACTCAGCACATGTGAGCACTATTAAAGCCCCTTGGAGCTATTCTTTAAAACATTGCAGACAGAAGTCAGTGTCTAAATGCCCAAGTGCCAATCCTTTGGATAGACACTTATGGGGAATATTGTGTTCACTTCTCCAAGGCTCTGGAAGTTTTTCTAAAACAAAGCCAAAGCCAAAACAAAACAAAACTTCCAAAAACCCAAACCAAAACCCAGAAAAACAAAACAAAACAAACAAAAACACAGAGGGCTACTATTGCCTATAGCAGTAGCCTTGACAACACATCTTATTTTTTTTCCCCTCTGTGTGTCTCATTCTCCATGCTTCTTCAGTTCTACTTTTTACTTTTTGAGATCATCTCACTGATTAACTACCTGTATTCAAGTTCTTTTCTGTGAGTTGAGTAAGTTACATGGTTTAATCTCTGTTTAACAGTTAAATTGTATGTGTGTTATCTATGTTCAGAATTACTTGTCAACAATATATCCTTTGTGAATTTCAGAATATATGCTGAATTATTTCCCTTCTCAGTGTTCTAGGATGGTCATTGTTTCTCCCCAATTCCATTTCATTTTTAAAAAGCAAAATCTCCCTCATTGGGCATGCCTTCTGTCTGGGCTAATAGCATTATTTTTTTTTTTTAAGTTTATTCATTTAGTTTGAAAGAGAGCCTCAGCAAACAGACAACAAAAAGAAATAAAAGGCATCCAAATCAGCAAGGAGGAAGTCAAGTCACTCTTTTCAGATGACATGATAGTTTATGTGGCATCCATGAAAGATTCCACTAAGAAACTGCTACATCTGATCCATGAATTCAGCAAAATCACACTATATAAAATGAATGTACAGAAATCAGTTGCATTTCTATACACCAATAATGAAGCAGTAGAAAGAGAAATCAAAATCTATCCCATTTACAATTACACCAAAAACCATAATAAACCTAACTAAGAGGTGGAGGTAAAATATTTATACACTGAAAACTATGGAAAACTTATGAAAGAAATTGAAGAAGACACAAAGAAATTGAAAAACATTCCATGCTCATGGACTGGAAGAGTAAATATTGGTAAAATGTCAGTACTACCCAAAGTAATCTACATATTTAATACAATCCCTATCAAAATACACCAGCATTCTTCACATAGTTAGAACAAAGAATTCTAAAATTTGTGTCAAGTCAGAAAGACCCCAAATAGCCAAAGTAATGTTTAAAAAGAAAACCAAAGCTGAAGGCATCACAATTCTGGACTTCAAGCTGTATTACAAAGCTCTAATCATCAAGACAGTTTGGTACTGGCACAAAAGCAGACACCTAGATCATTGTAACAAAATAGAAAACTTAGAAATGGACCCACAGATGTATGGTCAACTAATCTTTGACAAAGCAGGAAAGAATATCCATGGATAAAAGAGTCTCTTCAAGAAATGATGTTGGGAAAGCTGGACAGTGCCATGCAGAAGAATGAACCTTGATCACTCATTTATACCATACACAAATAATAAACTCAAAATGGGTGAAAGACCTGAAGGTAAGACAGGAAACCATCAAAATCCTAGAGGAAGAAACAGGCAACAACCTCTTTGACCTTGGCCACGGTAATTTCTTATTTGACATGTCTCTGAAGGCAAGAGAAACAAAAGCAAAAATGAACTCTTGGGACCTTATCAAGATAAAAAGCTTCTGGACAGTGAAGAAAACCATCAGCAAAACTAAAAGGCAACCAAAAGAATGGGAGAAGATATTTGCAAATGGCATATTAGATAAAGGGTTAGTATCCAAAATCTATAAAGAACTTATCAAACTCAAAAACAAAATAATACAATGAAGAAATGGGCAAAAGACATGAATAGACACTTTTCCAAAGATGACATCCAGATGGTTAACAGACACATGAAAAGATGCTCAACATCACTCATAATCAGGGAAAAACAAATCAAAAGCATAATGTGATACCACCTTACACTTGTACAAATGGCTAAAATTAACGACTCAGAAAACAACAGATATTGGTGAGGATGCAGAGAAAGGGGAACCTTTTTGCACTGCTGGTGGGAATGCAACCTAGTGCAACTGCTCCATTAAATAGTAAGGGAGTTCCTTAAAACGTTAAAAAGACAACTACCCTGTGATTCAGAAATTGTACTGCTAGGGATTTTCCCAAAGGATACAAAGATACTGATTCAAAGGGGCACATGCACCGTGTTGTTTATAGCAGCACTATTGACAATAGCCAAATTATGAAAAAAGCCCAAATATCCATCAACTGATGATAAAGAAGATGTGGTATATACATATATACTTATATACATATGTGTATACATAAACATAATGGAATACTATTCAGTAACCAAAAAGAATGAAATCTTGTCTTTTGCAAGAATGTGGATAGAATTAGAGGGTATAATGCTAAGCAAAAATAGTCAGAGAAAGACAAATATCATGTGATTTCATTCATATGTGCAATTTAAGAATTTAAGAAACAAAACAGATGAACATAGGGGAAGGTCAGTAAAAATAATATAAAAACAGAGAGGGAGATAAACCATAAGAGACTTTTAAATACAGAGAACAAACTGAGGTTTGCTGGCGGGTTCTATATGGAAGATGGGATAAATGTGTGATGGGAATTAGGGAGGACAAATTAAGAAAAGTAAAAGTAAAATGATAATATATAAAGAAAAAATTCACTTAAAACATGAATGTAATGTCCACTAAGGTGGAATAAAAACTAAAAGAAGAGAGAGAGAGAGAGCGGCTTTGTGGCTGGGACAGTAGGATGTGGTGGGGAGAATTGTTAACATAACTTGTGTAGCTGATGTGCTACTAGGGTGTAGAGGGTCTTAGAGGAACACAAGGAAACAAAGTAAATTGTGAGCACTTTGGGGAATGGCTAATGGTTTAAATACCTAAATTAATTAGGGTTTAATTGGCAGAATGCCAGGAATTCACAAAATTCCTAGACTCAGGCAGTTTGAGAATCTCCACATGGGAATTATACAGAGTCTTCAAACTGAGCATTAGGGGTAGTGTGTAGTGGGCTGAATAATCGTCTACCAAATGTCCATGTGAACCTGAAAATATATCATACGGATTTTACTTAACCTAATGAAAGTCACAGACCTTAAAATAGGGAGATCATCTTGGATTATTTAGGTGAGCCCAGTATAAGATTCTTAAAAGCATACAACTTTCTCCTGCAGAGGCAAGAAAGAGCTGTGATGGAAAGGGAAGTCAAAAAAATTCCAAGCATGTTGCTGGTTCTGAGATGCAAGGACCCATATGCAAGGCTTGGAAGAGGCCTCCAGAAGTGGAGGATGGCTCCAGCTAACAGCCAGCAAATAAATAGGACTCAGTCCCCCTTTTGAAAAAAACTAGATTCTGCCAACCTCCATGAATTTGGAAGCAGATTTTTCCCTAGTAAGGGACAAAGCCCTGGTGATACATGATTTTTAGTCTGATGAGGCCTTTGATGGACTTCTAACCCACAGAACTGTGAGATGATAAATGGGTATTGTTTTAAGGTGCTAAATTTGTAGCAATTTGTTATGGAAACAAAAGAAAACTAATACAGAGTATGAGATGCATATCTCTTAAGAGTATGAGTGAATGCAGGAGCAGAGCAAGGATGCTGGTTAAGGGTGGTAGGTGGAATCCCTTTTAGGATACCAATATCTGAGTGCTGTGGGGAGTCCAAGATGTCTGAAAGGTTCTGTCTCCCTAAGGATTTTAGTGCACAGAGAAAAGAGCATGACAGATCTCCATAGAAGGAACAAACTCTTCCACCATGCAGGGCAAGACTAATTTTCTGAAGTAAGCAGACTGCTCAGCTGAACCGAGTTAATACTGGCCTCCTGCTTCTCATGAACTTGGGAGAGTTTCATCCTCGCCCAGCCCTCAGGCCCCCATAGGAATATTTAGAGCAGCTGGTAAATTGATGGGATGAAGAAAGGGCTGACATTTATGTAATAAAGGATGGTACGGATAGAAGGCAATAAATGGAACAAGAATAAACTTCATCATTAACACCCACAAAAGCAGGGTCACAGCATGAAAATAGACTCATCACAGGGGTACAAATCCTGAGACAGAAAGCATTCAATGAAGTAAAGTAAAAACAAAAAAGAACCACCCTGTTTTAAAGTAGCAAGCACTTCAAATTAATAGTGTAACAAACATATTCCTTAGCAAGATGAGCATTCTCTGTTAATGTGCCTGTATTTAATGGTACATCAGCAAAGAGATACTGTCCACAAGATAAAGAGATACTGTTCACAAGATTCAGATTAGGCTGGAATTTGTCTTTAATATAAGGCAGGGAAGCTTGGAAGTTTTGATTGCACTGGGTCTACAGTATGTAGAGTGATGAAGACAAATGCCCCAACAATGCTTATATATGAAACGTTTCTCCTGAAAATTTGGTTGGTTTTTATCTCATGGACATTGTGAATCTGGTAACATTCATGTGCCTCAGTGGGTCACTAAGATGCTCAGATCCAAAGTATCACCTGTGAGTTTGCATTTCTTTCCCTAGTGTTATTTTTGTTTTACTACTACTGATTTGATCTTGTGCTGATTTATTCCTCTATTTATTTTTATTCTGTTTTGTGTATTTGGTCATCAACTTCAGATTCCTTTTTAGTATGAGACTAAGAAGGAAAGAGTAAGGAGAAATTAAAAAGAATGAAAAAAGATCCCACATTTATTTCCCTTAATAGATGGCTGGGAACAGACTTAATCTATATACATGTCTTTTGTTTAGGTATAACAGAAGAAATTTCAGTGAATTAATTCCTGCATGCACAGTCATTTGTAAATGTTAAGCATCATTGACTGGTTTGTAAATTTCAGCTCTAGTATTTATGTTCCTTTGGGTGACTGGATTCTTGTGTGTGCATCTGGTGGAAAGTCTTGCTTGATAAAGCAACTGCTCATGATGGTTTTCTTTCCATGTTCCTCTGTGTTTTGAAAGTGTTCTAAGCTCTGGAACAAATCAGGCACATCATACTCTTCGCAAATATTCATGTGTTGAGATGGAGTTCTTTCTTTTTGAAATCAACAAAATTAACATATGGTAACACTATTGGACATGGAGAGCAGTAAAACTTTCCTTTTATGGCATTTTATGGCCTTTGGCATACTTTCAAATACATTCTTTTGTCCAAACATGCTTAGAATGAAATATGTTTAATAATTTATAAATCAAAATCAATGAAATTTCCAGTTTTTTCTCATTTTCCTTCTTTTACATCTTCTTCCCTTTTACTTTTTTCATTCAGTTGTTAATTTCTCCTTTAAATTTTTTTGTGAACAATATTACTGTGCCTTAAAATGTGAGCGGCTATGCTCCTCTACTTCTTTCACTTCTTGCTTCATGAATTGGTTGGTGCAAAAATCTATTCTCTGTTCTCTCCTTTTTTTTTTTTTTTTTTTTTTTTTGTGGAAGCAGGGGCTGGGCTTCTGTCTTTTCACAGGCTAAGGGGCTGACTCTAAGAAGAGTCTTGTTGGATACAAGAGAACTTAGGGGAAAACACATTCTTTCTTGCTATTTATTCTGGTCATCTCCCTCTCATTCTGCTGGTTCGCATCAGAGCAATCTTTCTTGAAAACCCAAGGATGAGATAGAACTCTTAATTTGAGTCAGAAAAGCAGGGTAAAAGGAAGACATTTCAAGTAGATGTTCTATTGAGCCCTAGCAACACTTACTAGAAAACTCTGCTTTTAGAATTTTAGAGCACTTGTCTAGTAATTTATGAGGTAGAATAGCATTTTGATATTGATATTTCCTTACCGTAATTCCTTGTATCTTGTGACTCTTCTCCATAATCAGGAAACTGGCACTCCACAATTATGCCTCAGGAAATATATTACACAGCAGCATACAGAGAACATAAAAAGGTTTAAATATGGCTAAAAACAAAACGAAAAACTCTGAGTTTATAATGTAAGACAAGAGAGAGATGGAAATTAAAATTAGAGAGTAAGCTAGATAATGTTGGTCACTGAAAGCAGATCCTATGGACTTTTCTGCCTTGCAGTGAGTGGATCCAAGATTGAACAAAATGGATACAAAACGCACAAAATAAAATCTCACTAGATTCAGGATGATTTGTTTGTCTGAAAGCTATATACTGCTTCCTAAGTGAAGTCAGAGAGTTGGTAGACTTGTAGAAGTTTACATACTCAGAATGACATGGAAACACTTGAGTAAACATAGTTTTACAGAATGTCTAGGCATACAAACCTGTGGAAACTTCATAGAGTTTATGTCTTGTTGGCTCAAAGGAACAACCAGTGTTTTCAGTGTGACAGAGAGAGTTCCAACATCAATAAGATAGAATCAGACCTGGGGAGGCCTGGGGGTGTGGTGAGGTGGATGCTACTGATTATATAGACCAGTCACCAAAGAGCCAATGCTAATTTGCAGAACTGGTAATGACTGAGGGTCGTATTTCCATCCCTGCTCCCATCTTCTGTGAAATCAGCCCTTCTCTCTGCGATTTGTATGCAACTCCAGGGAAGGGATGGGACTCCCAGACTTGAATGAAATGGCCCAGAATTGATAAGATTGTTTCTACCACCTAGTGGTGTGTGTGTGGGGGGGGGGGGGGGAAGACATTACATTTCTGTATCCTGATTTGTAGGTTCAATGTCAAAACCATTTCATGTACTGAGAAAAAGCCATTTAAAGCTTTGGTACCATAACTTTTCATTAAAGATGGCTAAATGAGCATATAAATTTTTCTCCCCACTCTCCTAAAGGGAAAAAGAAAATAATGCTGTTGCAACTTTGGAGTCTGAGCATGTGGTTTCCACACTTACCTCATTATCATGGTCTCCTCTCTTACAGACTTCAGAGTTTACTGAATTGTTCAAAACTTGTAGAATGAAAAGCTGCACTGTGAGTCAGTCCTGTTGCTGTCCTGGTACTTGGTATGTTGAAATGCCACTTAATTAAGTTTTGAGATATAGGGAGGTGACATCTAGGAAGTACTACCTAATCTGGAAATGAATAAGATTGATCTAAGTAGGTAAGATTGGAGGTGTGGGGAGTGAGATGACACCCCTGAGAGAAGGCATGGTTTATGGAAAGACCTTGTGAGTAGGAATGTGTGTGCAATTCCGTCTAACTGGAGATTAGATTTCAAGGCAGTAGATGGTGGTCAAGAGACAAGACTAGCAGAGTAAGCAGGAGCAAAGCAAGAAAGCCCTTGTAATTACATGGCTTTATCTTGGGGGCAATGAGGAGCCATTTAAACATTTAAAGCAGGGGAATGTCTCAGTGTATAAAGTGGATAGTGGATAAGAGGGATCAAGCTGGAAGTTAGGGACACCATTTAGGGAATATCACAGTAATCTGGGAAAGCCATGTTGATAGCTTAAGTTAGGAAATTAATGAGAGGAAAAGAGAGAAATTGACGGATATATAAGATACTCAGATCCCTTGATATTATAAATCATCTGGTAAAATTAATAATCAAGATTAAAATCAAGATCTCTTCTACACCATTCTTGGTCCCATAGGGCTTTTCTTCTTGATGTTGCTCTTAGAGCTTTATTCTCTCCTTGAGGCTCTTAGGGTTCGTATTCACAACCTATTCTTGATGCCTCTGGTCTCAGAGTGATTCAGTAGCAAGGGGTCTACATGGTTCCCAAACTGAAGGTCACACAGATTCACAACTTTAAATCCAGATCTAACCTGAGTATGGCTTCTTTCTCTTAGACTAAAATAGAATAAGATAGAAGTGAGCACACACACACACACACACACACACACACACACATACACACATACACACACACATAAATAAATACATACATATATACATAAAAAGCCAAAGAGTCTTTCAGTAGGTCCTAGAATCTATATGCCTTATAGTAGGTCCTAGAATCTAAGTATTGACATAAATGTTCCTGGAAACAGATAACACTAAAAATCCACGTACTTGGAAATACAGTAAGTACAGTTTACTCATCCTATCCTGGTATCCTTAGAAAGAGAGGAGAAACTGGAGGTGAGTAAGACTCTTGGGATGGGAGGGAGAATTTAGTTGCTCAGCAACATGACTCAGAAGTAGAGTTAAGCTTTCCAAAGTGCACCTGTGACTTAACTGTGAGCCTGACACAGGGACTCTGGGGAGAGAAGAGGAAGCAATAAATTAAGTCTCTAGTCAAATATTTAATAAAATGGAACTTTCAAAAGAAGACATAATGAAATGCATCTAAGATCTCAAAGTATAAACCAGGGAAATCAAAATTACCCAAATCATGTAGCTTAAATATAAATGAAGATATAGGGGTGATATTCCTCCTATTTAGTGAAAATGATGTGTAGTGGATGAATAATGTGTGTTTATGCCTGATTAAGGGGTGCTTCTTATAAAGACTTCAGGGAAATGACCATGCAAATGAATTACAGGGCATGTGCTGGAACTGTTTTCCCTCAGCTGCTTAAAACCACATTAATTTAATGAAATGTGAGTCACCCAGCTATATAGTTGATCATCAGAAGACCTCATGCAACAGAGGCCATGGCAGACTGAGGTTGTTCCAAAGTCAGTGGCCCAAATGGGATTGGATGCTCCAACTACAGTATGTAAGATGCTCCACTAGCTGTGTGTATTAAAGCCTCAACCAGGTTGTCCAGGAAGTAGGTAGGGCAAAAAGTCATTAATTTATGTTTTGTGGTCAGCTGTGGCTAGTGCGAAAATCCCTTTTTGCTTCAAAACTGTTACCCAAAGTCCTTCTGAATTGCCTGAAATCACTCTCCTGCCTCTGAAGCCTGTGGATTTAACACACGGCACTATAAGGCAGAAACTCAGGACGCTGGGCCAAATGTTTTGGTCACCAGATTTATGCTGCAAACTGGTTTGTTTATGAATCTTTTAATATAATGTGGTTTTCTCACTTTTTCATTCTGTCCCCCCCTCCTTGTAAAAAGTAGAATATTAAAAATACTGCTAATAGTTGAAGGACCCAGCAGTTTAGGTATAGTGGATTGAGATTATACTATCTCAGTGTGTCTTTGGAGATGCAATTATTTTATAGCTCTGTCTGGTATGATTGCTTCTCAAATTTTTATTATTTTATTTGATTATTTTTAAACTCTCTGGCTTGCAGTTATTTTAAAACTTTCATCAGTTTTATACTAATAACTTGGCTATATTATCTTAGATTCACCAACCAGATTTCCTAGAGATGATCAAATGAAAGTTAAAAGCAGCATGTATGTACATGTGGTTACACTTTAAAAAAATAATATGATGATGCTTTGTGAAAATACCTAAGTACAGGTATATAGTCTGGTTGTCTCAGTCGGTTAAGTGTGCGACTTTGGCTCAGGTCATGATCTTGGGTTTTGTGGGTTCAAGCCCCACATGGGGCTGTCTGCTGACAGAGCGGAGCCTGGAACCTGCTTTGGATTCTGTGTCTGCCTCTCCTTCTACCCCTCCCTCGTGCTGTCTACCTCTCTCAAAAATAAATAAATAAATATTAGAAAATATGTTAAAAATACCTAAGTATAAACATCAAAAGAGGCTATAAACTGAGAGCAGGATTTGGTGAAGTGCTGCTAACTGATAACTTGCTAAATGTCAACTTTCAAACCTCTTTTCTCCTCAGCGTTAAGCAGAAACAGCGTATTTTAATGTGTATCCTGTCAGAGAAGATGGGAGGGGGAGAAGATATTTAAATCAGTTATGAAAAATGTTCATGTGTGGGTGTTTTTGGCTTCCAACTCTCTAATAATTCAGTTATTATATACTTATGATTTCAACTTGTTTTTCTATTGCATATTTAATATTAAACAGGGAATATAACCAGAACATCCATCCAGAAATGTCCTGTTCAGATGGTGCTTTTTTATTGAAATTCTTTTAAATACTTCCTACCTGACAATATCTGATTTGAGTTCTATTTTCCTAAGATCAGTTCTCTTCTAATTGTAGCTAATTATAACATGAAAACAAAACTGGGAGACATACAAGTTAGAATATTAATACAGGCTGATGTATCAAGGTTTTGCCAGGGTCTGGTATGATTCATTTTAGCAGCAAACTTTTTGGGCAACTCCAAAGTAGCAATATTGAATTAAGGAATCAAAAACTAGGCTAGGACACAGAATGAGAAGTTTGAAGACAGTGAAACTTCGCAGGATCCATTAGTCTACATCTTTGTATGCTACAGGTTCTCCCATACTTCCTTCATAGTCATTTCTGTGAGTGAACTATTGGAAAACATGTTTAACCCAAAAGCAAATCTCTCCCCATGTGATTACAAAACCAATCTTTGTACTTAGGAGGATAAAAATAATTGGCTTATCAATTTTGGTGGGTACAGGAGACTTGTATGAGACCAAAGTAAAGGAGGTGGAAAAGTTTTACTGGGGCTGGAGAACTTTGCTTCAGGAATGCCTCTCCTGAGGAAGAAAATAGAAGGCAGAGTTCTATAAAAAGAAAGAAGAGGAAAAAAGCTTTCTGGAGATTTTCCCAAGTAAGAACCACAGCCAGTTTATGTCATCCCCTTGCAATTTCCACACCACCATCAAAGACAAGTGATTCACCATGAGATAATAAGATTTCTGGCAGCCATACTTACATGTAATACCTGAGGAATTAGGCACAGGAGTCCCCGGGAGCGAGAATTTCCCAGGGTAATGGTTAAATAGAGCAACACGGGAAGTGTTGACAAGGGCTGGATGCGTCTGCCCCTCCTTGTCACTTGAATAACTCCCTCAGGTCTCTGGGTCCTCTAAGAGGCCATTCCTGATGCTGAGCACTAAAGTAGATGCTCCATCCAGGTGCCCCATGACTCCTCTGGGCTTACAGCTACTGTTTACCTTTTACTCTGTGTGTAATTTTTTTTCCTCCACCGATAGGCAGTGTGGTTCTTGATGATTTAGGATATGCTCTTTTTAACCATGCTCTTTGCTCCATCCAGCAAAGATCACAGTGCCTATTACACAGTAGAAGCTTAATAAATGCTTATTAAACAAACAATTCAAGCAGAATGAGACCACTCCAACCCAGTCTTGGCATACAGACTTTGTATCACATGGCAACCCTGAATGATATTGGCTGCCCAAAGGGACAGCTTAAAAAGGACTATGAGGCTTTAATAGAGCTCAGTGGTAAATGGACCCTGCATCAAACAGAAATGTCTGAGCTGTTTCCTTGCCTAAAACCTGTCTTTGATTTTGTTTTTATTGACTAGAGTGTTATCTTTAAGAAACATTAGCCTTCAAGACCATGGTATAATTGTTTACAGTGAACATAAAGCCTAAACTGGAAGCCACATTCAGAAAACTGAAAAACAAAGCAACAAAAAGCAACAATAATGACAAACTAAAATTCAAAAAAGACAAGGAGACTTCTAGGTAGCATGGTGGCAGCCCAGTTGTACATAATTCTCTCAACATCCATCTAAAGAATGTGTGAAGACCCACACACATGAGCACATGCACACACACACTCATACTAAAGCTGATGGAAATATTAAAAACTATAGTTTCAACTCATAGGGATTTGGATACTGTACTTTTTTTAATTTTGCCATTAAATTTATTTCCTTTAGGAATAGGCCTTTCTATTTTTTTTCTCCATAATATTTTATTGTCATATTGTGGATACTGTATTTTTGATCAGGTTGCCAGAGTAACCAAATTAAAAAAAAAGATACAGAGCTAAAAGATAACATGAAGTGGCTTTGGCTAAAGTCTAATCTTTGAACCTTAACAGAAATGCAGGCAGCTGACTTCTGAGCTGGCCAGAGTCCTGTTCTGTTCTCCCCTCCCATCCTGACCACATGGGCTTTTCTCTGTTTATGCCTGGTATCTGAGTAGGTAGCATGGTTGAGAGGAATAGATGTAATGCTACCACTCCTGGGATTTGTAGTCAGGGAGACAGAAAGTGGCTGGAAAGCCAGGTATGTGGGAATGTAGTATTTTCTTTATGTGCACACCAAAAAGTACCCCATTCTGCATCTGACTTGCTTGGATAATGACAATCTTGGCAGTCAGATCAGAAGATGTCATTCCATGCTAACATGGACATATGTGGATAGACTGTTGTATGTTCATAAGCACTGTTTTCTTTTCATCCTAAGAACAGAGCGAGCTAGAATGTGGTTGTTTTTGTTTGTCTGTTTTGTTTGTTTGTTTGTTTTGGTAACCTCCTATAGTTAGGTGCAGCCTATTACTACATTCTAGACTGCAAGTAAATTCCCAACTTCAACTTTTAATGGAAAGTGGGCAAAAGTCATATGAGCCATCTTAAGCCCTAACCACAAAACCTTTGCTTTGTCTTCTTTTCTCTTTCTGTTCCCTTGTTTGCTGGCCAAATACAGATTTCCAGAGAAGGACTCAAAGACCCTAGGAAATGGGAGAGCCACCACAAGGAAGGAGCCTGGCATGCCTGTAGACAGTGTGAAGCAGAGTCCCTTTTCAGAACTTTACCAGACTGTAATATATGAGGAAAAGAACCTTTTTTGTGTTCGGTCAGTGAGATTTAGAGGTTTGTTATAGTAGCTAGCCTACTGTGATTAGTATAGCATACTAGATAATTTCTGTTAGCCATCAGAGATTAAACAGACATTAAAGATGTGTTAAAGATCTCCTTAGCAATCCAGTATGTTGAGAAGTGTAAAATGTGGTGGCTGGTCATCTGTTGTTTAATCCAGTTCATCTATGGTGTATTAACACAAATATTAGTGGTTTATAGCAACAACCATATTTGTTATATCATAGTATTGTATGTCAGGAATTCAGGCAGTAATTGGTTAAACGATTCTTCACGTGGTATAAATAGGAGTCACTCAGTGCCATTTAGCTCGTAATTGGTTTTTCCTGAGTCAAGGCATTAACTCTTATACCTGGCACCTATATACCTGGCACCTAGAAAGGGACAGTTGGAAGTCTGGGCTCAGGTGACACAATTTGAATGGCTGGGGCTGGAAATATCTATAAACTGACAGAGTATCTCATCATGGTTTCTTGAAAAGGCTAGTTTGGGCATCCTCTTAGCATGTTGATCTCAGTAGTATCTAATTTCTTACATGCTGGCTCTGGACTCCAAAAGACAAAGAAGGTCACTGGCCTCCTCGTGAAGTCTATGCTTAGAAATGGCATAGCATCAGTTGGTCAGTGCAACCACTGTCTAGCCCAGATTCAAGGGGAAGGAAAACAGACTCAAACTCTTGATGAGAAAAATGTCAAAGATCGTGTGGTTATTTTTAATCTACCACATCTAGATAGATAGTTCTGTATTTAAGGATGAGTGAGCAGAAAAAAAATATGTGAGGTATAGGGAAAAGTTCCGTGAAGAGTACAATGGAGGAAATTATGGAAATTTATGAGAAGTTTGTTTCTCAATAAGAATTCAAGAAAACAGTCTCTATGGGACTTAAGCAAAGAGTAATAAAAGGTATCTAACTGAAAAGAAAAAAAGGTACCTGACTGAAATACTTAAAGAAGTCCCCTCTCAAAAGAAGAAAGAAGACCCTGAAATGCAATAGCATATTTAATACCCACATTATTCACAATATTAAAAATGTTAATAGGAAATATGTAATTACATTAGACTATATAGAAAGAAATATGTAATTACTTTAGAGTATATAGATGAATAGATCCTATCATCTGCTTTTTGAAAATGTTTATTTATTTTGAGAGAGAAAAAGAAAGTGAGAGAGAGAGTGAGCATGAGCTGGGGAGGGGAGGGAGGGAGAAAGAATCTTAACCAGACTCTGTGCTGTCAGTGCAGAGCCTGAGGTTGGGCTCGCTCTTACGACAGCAAGATCGTGACTTGAGCTGAAATCAGGAGTCAGATGCTTAACCGACTGAACCACCTGGATTCCCCAGTCATCTGCTCTTAAGACAAACTTACATTTCTGATAACTTCAGGGCAAATTATCTCTTATTTTGCAACTTTTCATAAGATCGGTTGAATTATCCTTCCTCCCTCTGCTCGACCCCTCCCCTATTTCTCTCCTCTTGCCTTCTCCCACACTAAAAAAATACCATAATCTCTTAATCTACCATAAATTACTTTATGATTCATTTGTAGACTATAAAACTCAGATGTTGCTAATAACTTGAATATCTGGTCTTTTATGTGGTGACACAGTATTTTTTTGTCCCTATGAAAACTTTCTGATGAATGATGATTAAATGATTTTGTTATTTTTATGGAAAGAAGTTTATCTGAAAATAATAATATCTGGAAGCAGTAAGGAAAAAAATCAAGGCATACTTGAAACACTCTCATTACCCATCCATGGGGATAAAATGACCAAAGTTATCCAAACTAAGACTTTTCTATCATGAAACCATTCTAAATTAAATTAATTTGGCTATGAAATTATATCCAAACAGTTTGTACTGAAAACTCAAAATGAATACACATAATTGTTTTCTAGCTGTGGGTATTCACTCTATAGATTGTCCATGTCCCTAGCTGATTCTCTTATTCAGTTTTCCTTTGGAGCAGTACAGTTAAAGTACTAACTATGTTATTTGTGTCTTGGTTTCTACTAAAAAATACTTGAAGGAATGTTTTATTCTATCAAGTATTTGAGTGCATATACTTCTGTAGTTTTTTCTAATGAGTTCTAAATGTTTTCATTTTGTTTTTCCAAGTACGTTTTTAAAAGGTATGGATTTTGTGGATTCTCAACATCTGTCACAGTTATGGGACTCAACATTGCTAAATAATTAAGACTTGAAGTAGCAACTTTCTAGCTGCAGGTCTTTTAAAAGGTTACTTGGAGTGTTGGACATTTTTAGTTAAAATAGTGTTTGGGTGCATTCATGTATTTCTATTTCCATGCTGTTTTTATTTTCAAAGAGATAGTTTGGTTTAAAGATTAAAGACTGGGTCTTTGAGCCAATGTAAGTTTGTATATCAGCTCCACCATTTCCCAGAAAGGCACCATCTGTACTTCAGCTTTTCTCATCTTTAAAATGGGAATAATAATAGGAACTGCCTCACTACTTAATCTGCAGTTGTGCAGACTACCTGAATTAATACACGGGAAGATTTTAGAGGTGCCAGGCAGAATAATGGCATCCAGGAACCTATAAACATTTTATCATAAATGACCAAAGGGGCTTCACTGATGGGCTTAAATTAAGCATCTTCAGATGGAGAGATTATTCTGAATTATCCACATGGGCCCAGTGTAACCACAAGTGTTCTTATAAGTGAAAGAGGGAGGCAGGACTTAGAGCCAGATACAGAGATGTGACCAGGGGAGCAGAGATTACAGTGCTATGGGGTCATGACTTGATGGAAGCAGGCAGCATCTAGAAGCTGGAAAAGGCAAGGAAGTGGATTCTCCCTTAGAGCCATCAGAAGGAGGCTCACTAGGCTAAAATCTAGGATTTAGCCTAATAAGACCCATTGTGGACTTCTGACTTCCAGAACTGTAAGATTATAAATTTGTGTTGCTTTAAGCCATTGAATTTGTAGTAATCTGTTAGAAAAGCAAGAGAAAACTAATACAATATTCAATAAGTGTTACTAATGCTATTCTTCACAGCCACAGATAATTGAGAAAGGTCCAGCTCAATATGATGAATATACAAAACCAAATCAGAACAGATTATAAAGTATATAGTTTTAACTACACTTTTCTCTAAATACTGCAGCCTCTAATATCATACCAGAAACAGCGACCAGAATTCTAATAAATATTCCAGTTTCCCTGCTTTACTTTTGTAAAGATATATTTTCAAATGTTTGAAAAAATAAATGAAGCATATAAAATCCCCTCAATTTCCACTTTTAAGCAGAGAATGGCCATTAGTGAGCTTGTGGTAATGTTGTTTGAATATTTTCCCCTTTTTGCTAAGAATCTTCTTGTTCCCACGAGAACCCAGAGGTACCCAAGTCACATGGTGTTCTTCCTGTAATATTTTGTCCTGTACAAACAATAGGATGCCAATTATCCACCCTTAACATGACAAACAATAAGTTACTATGACAATTTTATTTTTGGTGAACTGACCCTATGAAATTAGAAGTTTGGAAAGAACCACATGCCTAAAATTCATCCTGTTTATCTCCTTTTCAAGAAGGTTTGTCTCCACACTGTTGTAGGCACCCAAGAAATAATTTGTTCTGTTTAAAAGGCAATGATATAATCTCCTCCAGAAAATCCTGTTTTCCCTCCACTCTCCCCTACCATTCTGTACTCCTTCCTGTAAGTTATTTTTTTACATAGACTAGTCCTAACCTGCATGATGCCAGGGGCTTAAATATAGTAACCTTGTTACATCTGAAGACAGTTTTCTCTTTCTAGTTCTCAAAGAAGAAATAACATTGTTATCTTCTCTCCTTGTGTTGTAGTTACCCATACTGTGCTACAAAATATATGGCAGTTACAGGAAATGGAAGGCGACTGATGAGGGTTTTTTTTTGTTTGTTTTTTTGTTTTTTTTCTTTATTGCCTGGTACATAGGTAGAGGGATTTAAGCTACTCTTAATTTTAGGTTTTTCTTAATTTGTTTTCAGTTGGGAACTGTGACTTTCCTGGATGATGTTTCCTGTACACACACACACACACACATATACATAAACATATATGCATACATATTTGAGGATATTTATGTGTTCTAAAATATGCTTCTATTTCCTTGGAAATCATTCAGACTGAAAATCTGTGGCCTAGGAAGCTATCAGTGACAACAAAGATTATTTCAAAAGTGTTCAGCAGCCAATTACATAGGGTTCCATTAATTGGAGCATCAGAATGGGTTATAAATAAAATAGACTAGACACATCAAATGCTTTTAAATCCATTAATTCATAATGATACTTAAAATATAGATGTTGAATGATGCTAGTGAACCAACTTAGTATTTTGGAAACTTGCAAATAAAGGAAAAGAATCATTCACTTATCCTGTCTTTTCTCAAGGTAGCCTTATAGGGATGACAGGAATCCTCTCTTTATAGAGATACTCTAGTTAATAAATGGTGAATAAATGACAAACTTAGAATATCATTTTGCAGCCTCTAATGAAATAACGGATCTAGGCAATGACTACTTATGGCTGCTAACATCATAAAGTGAATGATAATTCATCCTTATATACCTACTGTGGAAGTACATATCACCACCCGTGGAATACGAACTAGCCTTGTCAAAGAAACTGAACCTGAATCTCATGAAACATCCAGATCTAACCAGCAATACACAGCAATACAGAGGACAGAGGAAGGAACATAATACATCATGGGAAAACAAAGAGCAAAATCCCAACTGAAGAAAATGAAGGACAAAGAACCTAGCTTTATTAAGAAAATCTGTAAAGGGACAAAAAAAAAGATGAAAAGGAAACCTGCATATTAAAACCTATAGTTTATAAGATACTTAAGAGATATATCAACCAGGCAAACTATACGGACTTAATTTGAATCCCATTTGAAACAAAATATTTTAAAAAGACCCACAAAACAGAAGACAAAGACATCTGAATACAACTGTATATTAATTTTAGTTACTGTCTTCTGCAGTTCTAGAATATATGACCTGTTTTCTAAGGAAACAGATTTTAGGTCTCTATTAAATTGTCTTATTTTGTTGGATATTTTTGTGAACATATTAATCACAGCTATTTTTAAAGACTGTTTCTGGTAATTCCAATATTTGAGATACCTGTGAACATTTTTCTTTTCTTTTTAGTTTTGGTCATGTTTCTTGACATACCTTGTAATTCTGATAGACTGTCCAATGTTGTGTATGAAAAATTGTTGCCACATTTTCTTTAGAGAGGATATACTTATCCTCTGGCTAAATATAGACAAATAATTCATAACTCATATCAATCAGTTTCCTTCTGGTGTACCCCATGCTAGGGTGTAGCCCTCTGGAGTTCAGATTGAGATTCTGGGGAGTTTGTCATGGTCTGGTAAGGCCCGGAATCCTCCCCCACACACACAGGTTTTTTTTTTTTTTTTTTTTTTGGTCACCCTTGCATTGTAAAAATGCTGAAACTCTGCTTGGCTTTTCAGCAGTGTCTCACTTGGGCTTTCGGCTTCTTGTCCTGCACATCTAGAGATGTGGCAACTGCCTCATGGAAGAACCAGCCAAGAGTGTTGGACTCATTTTCTTTACTCAAAGATCTTAGTTTCTCAAGTTCTGGTTTTCTTTCCAGGTCTAGACTCCAGCTTTTCTCTTTCCATTGCTATGAGTTGCCAGGCTCTGCTAGATTCTCTGCCTCTTTTCAGAGGCCCTCTGTCTTGTTTCTCAGTCTCTTACTTTTGTAGCTGAAGAACTGGCAGAGGCTGCAAAAGATCCGGGAGCATGAAGGACATTGAGCTTCCTTCCCCTTTGGGTCTTGACCTTTCAGGTCCTGCCTGCCCCAAACGTCTGAATGACTTCAAGCCTCAGAGAGATATCTCATCCATCTTTGAGTCTTTGGCGAGCTGCACTGTTCTGTCACAAGATAGCCCCAACTTCTCATTGACTGGATGTTTTATGGGAACAGGGAGTTATTCTTGATTATTTTAAGTCGATAATGGTATTGTGATTATGTGCGTTTAGAAAGGTAACTCTTTATTTTAAAGATAAAAGGTGGAATATTTGCAATACTTACATAATAATATTTGCTTCAAAATAATGAGGAGAAGGGGGAGTAGGTAAGGGACAGAGATGAAACAAGATGTGCCCTGAGTTCCTAATTGTTGAAGCTGCCCGATGGGCATGGAGATGAGTTATAGTATTTTTTTCCACTTTTGTTTATGCTTAAAACTTTCTATAATACAAAGTATAGTAAATACACAACATATGGTCTTTTTCTTCTTTGTTTTCTTTCAACAGGTATGAAATTACCCTTTGAGAAGCAGACTAAGTAAAGCAATTTCTGCAAACAAAAAAACTACAGCCATATATTGAAAATAAAAATACTTTTAAAAAGTGTTTATTTATTTTTGAGAAAGACAGAGGATGAGAGAGGGGCAGAGAGAGAGGGAGAGACAGAGAATCTGAAGCAGACTCTGCACTGTCAGCGTTGAGCCTGGTGCAGGGCTGGAACTAACAGATTGTGAGAACATGACCTGAGTGGAAATCAAAAGTCTAATGCTTAGCTGACTGAGCCACCCAGGTGCCCCAAAATATACCTTCTCAAATTGGAGGCACAACCACTAATTGACTGACTACATTCCTGTTACTGATCTCCCTGTTAGGGAACAATATGTTGAAGACATGAAGGACAAAGTGCACTAGGACTCAAGGGAGAGCACAAATTTCTGAACTCAGGAGGTGGCCCATGCTGAGTAGGAAAAGCACTGTGGGTCCCCATCGGCAGGTCAGGAAAAAAGAGAGCAAGGAGCCTATTTCCTGACATAGACTAACTGAATGTTTAGTCACAGCTCAAGATTATACTTAATTTATGAAACTACAATTAGAAAAATGATGGTATTTCTTTGCTTTCTCAGCAATGAACTGTGTACTTTTAAGCACTTTCCTATGAGATTTGAAAGTTTCAAAAATGCCAAGGCTCAGTCAGTTAAGCTCCCAGCTCTTGATTTCAGCTGAGGTTGATCTCACAGTTCATGGGATAATGCCCTGCCTTGGGCTCTGCACTGACAGCAGGGAGCCTGCTTGGGATTCTTCTCTCTCTCTCTCTCTCTCTCTCTCTCTCTCTGCCCCTCCTCCCACTCACATGCCCATGCTCATGCACAGAGGCATGCTCTCTTTCTGTCTCTCAAAATAAATAAACAAACTAAAAAAGAAAATTCCAAAGAGAGATGTGGAACTCAGTGCAAATCATGTTGGTTTTTCCTCCTCCAAGTCTCCAACACATGGTATCCACATAAAACTGGATTAAAATAAACATCGAGGAATTTCCATGAGGCAGCATGAGCTGATTGAGTAAGTGCTTTCCCCACTGTTTTCTTTCTTCAGTCTCTGCTCATCTACTCAGCAGTAGGAGCAGGCAGGAGGTCCCTAGAGGACTGTGGTGGGACAGTTGTTTTGGGTCACAGTATTCTAGGGATGGGTATCCTGCCATCTTCCTGTCTCACAAGGAAAGTCATTATTTGAGCAGAAATGTTTAGAGCTTGTATGGACTCTTTTGGCCAGACAGAAATTATTCCAGTCTGGGAAACACTTGAGGCTGTTTACATGGTACTCTTTTTTGGGTTTTGTTCCGTTTAATTTTATTATTTTTGTACAAGAATGGTACTGAAAATATTAACTTGAAAAAAGAGTAGATTGTAGGGTAAGTGCAATGCCACCTATTTTTGTAGTTGCATTTCAGATGGGGATTATCACAATTTAAAACGTAAATGAGTCTAAGTGGATTTAGCTAGTATCTCAAATTTTAAAACAAAATGAAGTTACATCCGGTAATTTGAAATACATAATGATTTATTGTTTAAATTTCTCAAGGCTCTCTACCTCAAGTATATGGCAACTGATAACTGTAGTAAAATATGTTTTTAATGTTCCCATATGTGCATAAAACATATATACACATGTATATATAATAGATAGTAGTTTGAACATTTTTTCACATTCTAATGAGCAAGTACACAAAAAGTCCACCTACAGATAAGGCAGGGTATGTGCTAGTAATTTTTATGACTTAGAAGATCTTGTTCATCTTTGGAGATAATTGGAGGTATCCGGAAGGCAGTACACTTAGATATCAAGGGCCCTAGATTCTACTGTAAATTCTTCCAGTAACAAGTGGTATGATCTTAATTAAGTGGGTACATTCTCTGTGTCTCAATTTTCTTATTGAAAAAATATGTTAGTAATTAAATCTCCCCTAAGATTTTTTAAAAAATAAAAATAATTTGATTTTATAATGTGTCATCAATCATTTTAATGGAATAACTCTGTTTCCCTAAAACTATGACATAGCCCCTCAGAAGTATAGACTTTGGCAGAAGAATTAAGGTAAATTGAACTCTAACACCAGTTATTTTTAATGTTCAACAATAATAATTATGATGGAAAATATCTAATCTTTACTATATGATTACCATATGTTAGACACTGGGCTATCTGCTTTATTTATTCATTTAAGTTACATCCCTTTGGGATGAATAATAGTATTATTATTCCCATTTCACAAATAAAAATACTGAGAAAAGGAAAGATACATAATTTACTTATAATCACCCATCCAGTGTGTGGCAGAGCTATGATTTGAACCTAGGGTAGATTGTCTTCAGATCACATGTTCATTAAACATGGCCCTTCATTGCCATCCAATAGTATTTTGCTATCTATAGCCTCTTATTATTTTCTTTTGTATATTGTGAATCTTTAACCTATGATTGTATCTAAACTATAGAATAAAAGGACATTTTATATTTTCAATGTGCCTTAAGACTTATAAAACATTATTATACTCTGTCTAATCATAGGGTCAAAGCAATCCTGGAAGTGAAAGTATTATTATCATTATTTTTATAAGAGAAAACAGAGACCAAGAAAGTAGGCATTTGCTGGGGTTTTATGAATAGAATTCAGAGCAGGGTTTCCATTTTTTGGACTCAATCTGCTCATTGCTTTCTCTATTTTACTATTCCTAATATAAACACAATACTGTACACAGTATGATGAAAAAAATGTAAACATAAAATCCATAAAGGAATCATATAATTGTATTTCTCAGATATTAGTATATTTGAGCTATAGGACAGTTCTAACCAAAAGAATTGAGATTCCCTCTCCTGATTTTGGGAGATCAAATAACCTGCATTGATTATTTTCAGGGACATTGAAATGTGTGCAGCAGATGAGGATAATGCATTTGCACTTATGTGCTTTGTTATTTCATTATTTATGTAAAATGGCAGGCTGATAAATGAGAATGATATTGCATGTTCTTCTAGGTGTCAATTCAAACAAGTATGTCCTAGGCAGTAGCTGTATGTTCCCAAATGACAGGTTGATTAAATGAGTGAAGTTGCCCATTGTTGGGATTGAATTGGTAGCTGAGACCAAGTTCCAGATCTGGGAGCTCCTACTGAAGCAGACCCGTTCCTACAGACTGAGATAATAAAAGCTCTCTCTGTGGTCAGTTGACTGGAATATTTGAGGAAGTAGCTCAGTTACAAAGCCTCTTCCCCATCTGCTTTCCTCTTGCAGTAGGGTCATCATTTATTTAGTAATTTATTGAATGCTCACAATGTGCAAGTCACCATACCAGCATTAAGGGCTTCAAAGACATTAAAAAAAAATACAATCTTTAACCTAGAGAATCATTCAGTAAAGATAGAAAAAGCAATCAGTCAAGATAGAAATCATGCGTTCAGAAGAGGTTTCTTCAAAACTGTAAAATTGATAGGTTAATTAATGTGCTTAAATGTAGGGAGAGCACATTTAAACACATTAGGGAGACCTTGGGTCTAAATTATAAAAACATATGAAACATTAAAACAAGACAGTTATCCTGCTCAATTTGATGTGAACTTAAAACTGCTGTAAAAAGAAAGGCTATTATTTTTATTTTTATAAATTAAGACAATTATAATCTCCAGAGGGGGGAAGTATGCAGGAAAACAAAGGTAATTATGGAGTACTATTTAGCATAGCTTTGAGTAGCATTTCCATGTCCATAAAACTGTCAAAAGTGAGTACTTATCTATCCAAAATTGCAAAATAAACACATTAGAAGATAGACAGGAAGTAGGTATCTGTATAAACACACATTGAACCTTATATAATGAAATTTGTAAAAGCATCTTTAGCATGCATCCTCTTCTAGATGTGTTCTGCTGCTTACTTTATTTGCATTCTCCATTAACGTACTGCTATTAACTAGAATCCCAGTATCTTTAAATGTGAACATATACTGAGGAATGTTGATAAAACACTTGGCCAATTAAATCTTTTAAGATTTTTGCCCAGGTCAGTATTGTTGAAAAGTATGAAAAGACTTAGTGATATTTTGATAAGACTATCATAAAAAATATCAAAGTATTAATATTGCTACTATTTTTGAAGAGGCTTTTGAATTAAAAGAAGTACTTTCCCAAATTAAATAAAAAATTTGGGCCTCTGCGCAAATAATGCCGATGCTAAAAATGACGGGACACGTGCTGTATGAGGGGCTCTCACAGAATTTGCTGACAACCAGAAGAGAGAGAAACCCCCCAAAGGGTAGGTAGATGATCAGGGAAGATTGAGTGCAATATTTGAAATCTGCGTAGACTTTGCACCCGTGCCATGACTATAGAACGCTTCGTATTATGTCATACCTTTGTGATGGTGCCAGGTTTTGGTAACCTTTTTTCTCTTTCTAGCTGCTTTAAATTATCTTATTTTGGATGGTTCACTATTTCACTTTAACATATCTAACTACAGGTTCCTTTTATTCTGCTGCTTGTCCTTCCTGAACTTACCATCTAAGTTCTACATTAACTCTAAAATATTTAGTCATCACCATCTCAGACATGGCTTCTCTCCTGATGCCATGTGGAACCCCAGGGGATGTATGTGAATCCTTTTCATTCTTACTTTCCATGCTTTTAGTTTCATCATTTCACTTCATCTCTCTTGGCTTCATTCTAGGAATTTTCTTTGAGTTCGCTAACTGCGACAGCTTGTTCCTGCTGCATAATAAACCACCCCAAATTCAGTGGCTTATAACAATTAGCATGCATTACTCTTCATGCACCAGGTCAGCCTACTGATCTTTCTGTCTCCACTGAGCTTGCTTTGTGTCTATGGGCAGCTCTGTGTTGGCTATGCGGCTTTGCTGACTGGGGCTGGTTTCCACCAAAGTGTCTGGGGCTCAGCTGGGATCCTTGAGCTCTGTTCCAGGTTGTCTCCTCTCCTCTATCAAGTTAGCCTATCAATACTCTCATCGTAGAATTAAAATAGAATGAACACTAGGCCTACTGAGGCCTAAGCATCTTTGTCTTTGTGGACCTTGCTCCATAAAAAAGTATTAACAATTATATTTTACAACTGCCTTGGCATAAATATGAATATAATCCAGACTGGATTCATTACTATACATATGTTACATTCACCTTTATTCTGCCTTTGAAAAGATTAAGATTAAAACATTTTTGCGGGCCCTAGGCAGTGTGAGCCCCCATGCCTAATGGGGCAGACGGCTCTGTGAACCTTTACCTCTGCGTATCCTATTGACCAAAGTCAATCAAAAAGGCAGTCTCAGACTAGTAGACTGGAGAAATAGATCTCACTATTTGATGGGAAGATCTGCAAAGTCACGTTGTAGAGTATGATTATACAGAGGGATAAAGAATGGAGTCTACTCTGTAATCAATTTCTCACATCAATTTTCTCTTCCTGTAAATTTAATCTATGTAGTTCATCTGCTGTTTTGTTTCTTGCTTGATTTTTTGCTCCAGTTTTTATTTTCTTCTATCTTCCTCCCAAACATTTAACACAAACTTATTTTGTATTTTTATTTTAATAGTTTTAATTTACAAGATGCTTACAAATCTAATTGTGCTGTTTTTGTTTCTGCTAGCTCCGGCTTTTAGGGAGTCTTTTTTGGTATAATTTGGCAGCTTTGGTTTGCTGGTGTGTTCTGTTTGCTTTGTCTTTGCCAGATGCCCAGGATATTAAACTCAGAACTATGTGAAGTTTGTTTCTCAGTTCAGAGTTTTTTGGTCACACACTGACCAGGTAGGTAATGCGCATTCAACTGCCAGACCACAAGGATGGGGCTGATTCAGCGGAGATGTTTTCCCTCAGCTGGAGCTGAGAGGCAGGGACTGTTAGGTTTCTTTGCCATCTCTGTTTTTCAGAAGCAGCTAGTTTTTCCTTTGGCTTACTCAAAGTGCTCAAGGCCTTTTCCCCTTCTTTTTTTCTGAATGATCCTATAAAACAAAAGCACTAAGTTTCCACTACTGACAAATGCCCCTTGGTAAATCTAGTTCTCCTGAACTTGCCCACCACCATAAGACTAGTTTTTTTTTCTTTATCTTCTTCTTTTCCTTCCTTCCATCCTTCCTTCCTTCCTAACTTCCTTCCTAACTTCCCTTCCCTTCCCTTTCGTTTCCTGTGAGCTTGACTCTTTATTAAAAAAAAAAGTGGGTTTCCTGAGTGGCTCAGTTGGTTAAGCAGTGGACTTTGGCTCAGGTCATGATTTTACAGTTCATGAGTTTGACCCTGCTTTGGATTCTTTCCTTTTAAAAAGGTTACTTTATGGGTTGTCTGGGTGGCTCTGTCAGTTAAACCTCTGATTCTTGATTTTGGCACAGGTCATGATCTCAGGATGTGTGGGTTCAACACAGGATGTGTGCACTAAGAGCACAGAGCCTGGTTGGGACTCTCTCTATCCCTCTGTCTCAAAATAAATAAACATTTTTTTAAAAAAGGTTCGTTATATTGTACCTATCATTTTTAAATATTCTCTAATTGGATTGTTTTAAAAATATGTAGTCTACCACAGTGCTGCAAATGGAAGTCTGCTTTACCTGCTTTAAGACACACAAACATAAAAATCAGTAAGCAAACAAATTCTGCAGCTGAAGGATGGACTTCCAAGAGTAGGAAGTATATTGAAGACCCAAACAAGCTGTTGCTAGGAACTCAGGCTGAAACTCTCCTTGACTTCTTGGCAGTGTTTAATATCTCTCTTCTGCTCTGTTTTAATCTTTCCACACATATTGGGATTTCTTCCATATACCTGCTTCTGTTCTAGCTAGGTCTGGTTCCCCTGTGCATGGTGTTTTTGGGAAACATTATGCCCCATCAAATATTACCTGACTTATTTTCCCAGGATTTTGTTTTACCCTATCTTGATGGGAAATTAAAAGTAAAAATCGCTGAGCAAATTTCTGTTTATTGCTTGTGGTTGAAGATGGATTAATGTGTTTCAACAGGAAAAAGATGTGGGTTAGGTCCTTTTTTCTGACATTTAATTACATGTGGCTCTGAGGCTATCTTCTCTAAGTTTTAGCTTTCTTGTTGGAACCATAAAATCTTTCCTATCTGTCACAACCACCATATTACATAATGTCTATAA
The DNA here is from genome assembly GCF_006229205.1 of Suricata suricatta. Classification (NCBI taxonomy): domain Eukaryota; kingdom Metazoa; phylum Chordata; class Mammalia; order Carnivora; family Herpestidae; genus Suricata; species Suricata suricatta. Next base: position 117,144,724 of record NC_043705.1, read on the forward strand.
AAGTGCTTTGTGACTTCTGATGTGCCAAGTAACAAGAAGATAGCCTTACTGTTCACTACCACCCACTTGAGTTCAACAGAGATACAAATATAAAACAATTCAAAAACAACATGGCCTGTATTCTCAAGGTGTTCATTTTGCACTGGAGAAGCCAAGATGCAAACCCACAAATGGCCGGTCATGGGGTGGGTATATACCAGAGGTAAAGAATGAAGTCTGGAGCTGGCACAGAGCACAGTATAATCACACTGCCTCAGTGGGGAGGGGATAGAAACCTTCAGTAAGTGACAATACTACAGAAAAGGTTTTTTTTGGGGGGGGGTGTTGGAGGGAAGGATGGTTTCCTAGGTAGACATGATTTGACAAAAGCATAATGTGTTTAACAGGGATTTTATGAAAAAAATAATACCCTAAAACTAGTGTTAAAAAATAAAACAAAGATCTCTAGAACAAAATTAACAACAACAACAACACAAAGCAAGTCTAAACCATTAACTTGCCAAAAAAGAGAGCACATGTCAGTGAAGAAATTCGATTCACAGAGTCATTTGCTGAAGGAGAAAAGTCGGAGTTTCATATGCTGGAGAGGAGGAATTCACAGCTCCACTGAGCATAGAATACTAGCCCTCCGAGGCGGGCATGATGAATCTGCAGGTCTGTGTACACTTAGTTAAATAGTCTCATTTTTTTTGTTTGTTTGTCAGGAAAAGTGTCTTCTATTAGGTCCAGGAAGGATCTGGCATCCGGGTCACTCGAAGTTCAGGGAAACTTCACTTGTTGAGAGGCAGCTGTGAGACAGCACAGCAGTCAGTTTTGGTATCTCCTAGGCAAGCGCTGCTGGAAGTGGAAAATTTTTGTTCTCATTGGTTTGAGGCGGATGTTATATGTAAAGGGATATAAACCATGCCCTCGACTCTGTCTTCTGGCTGAAAATGTGGTCTGTGGACCAGAACATAGGCATTACTTGGGCACTTGCTAGAGGTGCAGATTCTCACACCCCATTCCAGTTCTCCTGAATCAGAATCTGCATTTCAGAAAGGTCTTCAGGCTTTCCATGCATACATTTAAGAAAAACACAATTTATAAACATAGTTCAAGAGTAGTGGTCCACCATCCAACTCTGGTGTGTAACATAATCAACCAGAGATCTAGAGTCCCAGTTTCACTGGAGATGAAGGGCCTGGACCTTTGTATTTTTATTAAGTTCCCAATAGATTCTGATACAATATGAAACTAGAGTACCACTATTATAGAACATACTTCTCCTAGTGAGGATCTATAAACTCAAAATCTGCACACATTAAAGGGGTATATTCTCTTTAAAGCTCTGATTTTACTACAGAATCAAACCACATGTGCTGTTGTAATGAGAATTCACCCATGACAATGACAAGGTCACTAGAATTTGTGACAGATATCTAAGATTTTGGTCACCTGAAAACATACTTTGCATATATAAGATCTTTTGTTTTCTTTTCACAAGAAAACTGTAAAAAAAAAAAAACACCACTTCATCTGTGAGAACATTCCAGTGAGGATAATCTACTAAGGAACAAAGAAATTCCCAAGTTTTTGGAAGTGGAGGAAATAGTAAGCCATGATAACTGTTTAGTGAAGGAAAGAAAGAGATAAAGTTCAGCTCTTATTAAAGAATTTCTCCACATGTTACGGACCAAGTTATTATATTTCTTTGTGTTTAACAAATTAGCTACTTCCTTTCTCAGTTCATAAAAATGGGCTTTTGTTCTCAAGGTTTCTTTGACAAAATGGTGAATTTTGGTGTGTCATACTTAAAATCCTAACCAAAAAAATGGCTGGCTTTCTCCTACCACTTCTCTCCAGGGCACTCTGATGTCAGCATCAGGAAGAGTGAGGTCATGTGCTTTTAATAACCCTAAATACCATCAAATATAGGAAATTATTTGGTTATTTCCTTTACTGGATACAAAACCTTATATTTATTAGTCATTTAATTATGAGTTCAGAAATGAATTCGTGATGTGGAAGAACAATATTCATTAATAATTAGGGAAATGAGCAATGCACAAAATTTCCAACCCTTCTTTTTCCTGCATGGTAAACGTTTGAGAAGGAAATATGCTTTAATAAGATAAGAGGTTTCAGTACCAGCATATTTGTAACTTCTCCCTGAATAGATTCAACATGAAACTGCCAACTGTTTTAAGAAATATATTTAATGGTAGCTCATTATTGTAACATACTGCTTAGAACATGAAATCCTCAGCTTGCTTTTCAAAGTATTGAATAATGGGACTCTCTACAATTAAGACTCTTATTTTGCACGCAAGGAAAGGATGAAGCCAGAAAGTCAGGGAAACCTAGGTGCATACAGATCTGAGCATCAAAAATAGTTTTTTTGACTTTCATGGCAAATATCTTTCCCATAAACCTTTCGGCATTGGTTTTGTGTCTGAACAACACATTGTACAAAGAAACTGGGATGCTATGAAGAATAAAAGCTTTAAACAGGTGCATAATTTTGGATTCAGTAATTCCACATCAAGGCCTTTATGCTTTTTAAAAATACAATTTATTGTCAAATTGATTTCCATACAACACCCAGTGCTCATCCCAACAAGTGCCCTCCTTAATGCCCTCATTCACCCTCCATCAACCCTCAGTTCTCTGTATTTTAGAGTTTCTTATGGTTTGCCTCTCTCCCTCTCTGTTTCTTTTATTCCCCTTTCTCCTCCCCCATGGTCTTCTGTTAAGTTTCTCCAGATCCATATATGAGTGAAAGCATATGGTATGTGTCTTTCTGTGACTGATTTATTTCACTTAGCATATTAACCTCCAGTTCCATCCACATTGCCACAAATTCAAGGCCTTTATCCTAAAGAAATACTCAATAATATGTATCAAGAAGTGTATACAAGAATATTTATTACAGTGCTGTGAAACATGAAAAAAAATTTATCTGCAACTACAATTTCAGCATAAGAAAGGTATATTATGTTAACTGGAGAAAATTTAGAAGGAAATTGAAACCATTTCTATATGTTTATATACAAAAATATCAATCACGTTTTATTAGTCATTAATGATTTAGGGTCAGATTCTGAGGAACAGGAAAAGGTAAATCTTTAAACTGAGGAAAAGCTACATACCTAGAGATAGTGTGGGAAAATAGATGCCACCTTAAAACTACAAGTCCCTGATTGTTTCATGAAATCTTGGCTCTTTCAAGTTATGGGAATAGTGTCTTTAAGAAAAACAGTCTAAGGACACCTGAGTGGCTCAGTCACTTAAGTACCTGCCTCTTGATTTCGGCTCAGGGCACAATCTCATGGTTTGTGGGTTTGAGCCTCATGTGAGGCTCTCTGCTGTACAGAATCTGCTTGAGATTCTCTCCCTCTCTCTCTGCCCCTCCCCCAGTCATCCACATGCTCTCGTGCGCCCTCTCTCAAAATAAATAAATAAACTTAAAGAAAGCTAGTCTACATCTCAGAGGATAAGAGGTTCCATTAATTATCTGGTTTATGTGACTATTAGTAAAATATTCAGAGCAACCTAAGTATTCAAAGGTAGGGCATTAAACTGTGGTAGAACTATTCAGTGGAATAGTATTAGCCATTACAGTTCTTTTAGAAGAATGTTTAAAAACACGAGAAGATAGTCAAAATGAAACATTAGGTTTGAAATACAGGATGTTGAAAATAGTACATTCAGCATAATTTTAAATTCATACCAATATACCTATATACATATAAAAAAAGGATAAAATATATACACTCACATGTTTACAGTGATTATCTTTGGTTGGCAGGATTAGAGATTTTTTATTTGTTTATGAGGAGGTAGAATAGTATATTAGTGCTCTATTGCTGGTATAATAAATTACCACACACTTAGCAGCTTAAAACAACACAAAATCTTTCCTCCAGTTTATTACGAAATAATTGACATATATCACTGTGTATGCTTAAGGCACACAGTATGGTGGTTTGATTTACATTAATTGTGAAATGATTACCACAGCTGGCTTAGCTAATATCCATTTCATGTGGAAACAATAAAAATAAATAAGAAAGGAAAAAACATTTCTCCTTGTGATAAGAACTGCTGAAATTTAATTTCTTGACAACTTCTCCCTATAACAACACAAATTTATCACCTTGCAGTTCCATAGGACAGAGGTGCAGTAGGCCCAGCTGATTTCTCTGCTTTGGGTCCCAGGAGGCCCAAATCAAGCTATTGGCCAGCTGGGGCTCTAACCTGAAGGCTCTGGAGGAAAAGGCACTTTCAGGCACTTCCTGATTTGTTGAAAGAATTCAGATCCCTGTGGTTGGTCATAAGGTCTGAAGCTCCATTTTCTTGCTGGCTGTTGCCAGTGATTGTTCCAGCTTCTAGAGACTTCAGCATTTTCCTGGCTTACGGCCCCCTTCATCTTCAAAGTCAGCAGGCAAGTCATGGTTTACGTCTCGCCTCTGCCTTTGTATTTTATGACGTCCCTCTGACTGAATCCAGCTTTTATTTCTCTGCTTTTAAAGCCTTGAAGGATTAGAATGAGTCCACATGGATACTAGAGGATTTTCTAAAATTCCACTAATTAGCAACCTTAATTTTATCTTTAAAGTTCCTTCTTCCAGTTAATATAACATATGACAGGATCCATGGATTAAGGTAGAGTGATCTTCAGGGGGCAGTTCTCTGAACTGGGACAAATAGTATAACCGTTAGCAGCATGAGATTTGGAGATAGATGACAGTCATACATACCTTCTTTGTATTCCAAAGGCTGCCACTCAGTATACGTTGTAGGTTTTGGGGTAAGATACTTCATGCATGTTCCAGTTGTCTTATATACAAAATGGGCATGATAATCATACCTATTTTATTAGATATTTATGAAGATTAAATGAGAACTAGATTAAAAGCATAAGGTATATTTCTCAACAAAGATTAACCATGATATTATTATTGTTACCCTTGACACATTTCTGCTTTTCTACAGTGAACATAAATTAATGATAATAAGGAAAACAATAGGGGTGCCCAGGTGGATCAGTCTGTTGAATGTCTGACTCTTAATTTTGGCTCAAGTCATCTCACAGTTCATGGGATCAAGTCCCTTGTTGGAATCTGCACAGACACTGTGGAGAATACTTGAGGTTCTCTCTCTCTCTCTCTCTCTCTGTCTCTCTCTGAATTTCTCCTGCTTGTGCTCTCCCTTTCAAGATAAATAAATGAACAACAAATAAATAAACAATACAAATTATTTTAGAATCAAGACAGCTTAACCTTGTTTATATGATTATATACGTTGACAAATATATATATTTCCATTTTTAACACATTTTTTTCTGTAGCACTTACTGAATATTTAATTTCAAGTATATATATTGAAATACATATGTTTACTGTATTCTCCAAGTACAATAGTGCTCTCAATTCCTTGGTGTTTTCTCACTGTTTAAAAAATCCATGATACTTAATAGGTACATTATGAATATATGTTAAATAAATTAATATTTAATACCTAAATACAAAAGCCCAATTAAAAGAACTTTAGGTCAATAGGCAATTACTCTTTTACATAAGTTCCCTAGAAGGAACAAAGCAAAACAATGCAAGTCCCTTTATTTTTAAGTTGAGATTAATGAATATTTAAATTTTCCCTTGTCTAAACTGTTCTTCCATATTACTATATGTAAAATGTAATTGTTCTTATAAAGCCTCTTATTTGGAGGCAACAGAGGTACACAGTAATGATGTGATCACATTGCTATCTCTTAACCTGCAAAGCCTGGCTTTGATTTCAATTATGAAAAACTGATTTATATCCAAGCCAGTGAGATTTACTTACTGCCATTGATAAGTAACCTTGCTTCTTGATATGTGTGATGAGACAGAGAATTATGGTTTCAACATATGATACAAATCTATCCAGAACTTATGAGTCTACCTTCTGACTTAAATGTCCCTATCTGCTTACTTATACCTGAAATTCCATAGTTCTATTTCTTATGGAGTATTTGCATTTTAATAGTGGATAATTTAGTGAAGGAGTCTTGCAAAGAAGTGCTAGAGGGATACAAGGGAGAAATGGTGTAGAGGGGAGCTGTATGTAGGTAGAGGGGGGCCTCCATTAAGCAGAGGAGAAAGATGAGAATAGGATTCAAAATTGAAACACTCAATTCACCTCCTGCCTCTGTAGTGGCTCTATTCTTAAGATACTTGTGAGTTAGAACTTGGGAATCTTAGTACATACACAATCCCACTCTGACCAACAAACCCAGAGTCCAGTGAAGTACAGGTAATAAGACTTTGGTTTTTGGTGTGGGAAGGCAAATGCCCTCTGTTAAGATTTGGTTCGTGCAGTGGGGAGCGCCCCTGGCATAGCTGGAGAATATATTCCAAGCGGCAGGTGACTATGGGAAATGTGTGACTAATGCACACTTACTGAGCCAAATCACATTTAGTAGCTAACAACCTGGCTAATGCGTCTACCCTGCATGTGTCTGATAGCATGAGATAAGGATCTTGTATTATTTAGGCTTTGACTCATCTGCTACAAGGCCTTTCAGTGAAAAGAGTCATGAAAATGAAGTAGTCAATGAATAATACATCATTATGGTCCAATGCACCAGGAGGCATGAAAATCCATAATTACAGAGCAGAAAAGGAAAATTCTAAAAGAGTTTTGTTAAGAAGTTTGGTACCTAGAAAAAGAAACTTTTGTTTTTTGATGAATAACATGAAGGTGAGCCCTATTGTCTCCACTTGAACAGTGTTTTCAAATGTCATATATTCCATTGGTAAATTGCGAAATAAATTTAGAGATTCCATCCAGAATTTTATTTACTTTTATTTTTGTTTTTTAAAGTTTATTTATTTATTTTGAGAGAGAAGGAGATATTGCGAGTAGGGGAGGCACAGATAGAGTGGGAGACATAGAATCTCAAGTAGCCTCCACAGTGTCAGTGTGGAGCCCTACGCTGGGCTCAAACGCACAAAACCGAGAGATTATGACCTGAGCCAAAACCAAGAGTCAGGCACTTAACCAACAACCACCCAGGTGCCCCTCCATCCAGGAATTTTAAAAATGAAATGGATTCGAACAAAAAAGCAGACTGCCTTCATATGGGAAGGATAGCTTTAAATTATGTTTGGCTTTTTTTTTTTTTTTTTTTTTTTTTTTTTTTGTTAATGCCAGAAGTATCTCTTCCTGCAGACCGTGATCACAAATATTTCAAATTGCTCCAGAAGACCAGGGGTCCTTAACCGGAGGCTGTAGAATATAGGGTCACAAACTAATGGGGGAAAAAAGTGACATCTTTATTTTCACTAAAATTGAACTAAAATTTAGCACAGCCTTCAATTATGATTGCAAGCAACAGACCACAGTAGCAGTACCTGTGACTTTGCATTTTATATCATAATGTGGGGGCATTATTGTTGTAGAATCTCAAAATATTATTTATGTTTAACAGTACTCCAATTGTGTAGTTATTCTAATTGACCCTAGACCATGTTATTTAATGTGATTATTATGAAGCACATATGTTATCATATCACAGTTTTTAACACTTTGATAACTACCCCAATACATTAGATTCCTCTGTATATTGTTTGCTTTATTTTCATAAATATAAAAATAAGATTTTAAGAAGATAATCATAGGTTTACCAGACTGCCCAAAGGCCCTGGGCACCAAAAAAGAAAAAAAAGTTAAGAGAAAAAAAAATTTGAAATGAGCTATGAAATGCTGAAGGCAATAGCTGCAATTTATTCTTTGTGTCTCCAGAATTTAGTCTATGCCCAGAATATAGTTTGTTCTAAAGAATCACTGTTGGATGACTTTCACCTATGAAAGCAACAAGACTAAAGCAATGAACTGTGACTTGGTAGGAATATGCACCAGCGAGATAATGTTTGAATGGACTATTGTAAAGTAAGTATGATGAGGACAAAGCAAATAGTTTGTGCATGCTGATCAGTAGGGAAAATAACTATAGTAAAAAAAAAATCACTTGTATGTGGAGGAAGGATATATGTGAACGACAGAACATAACGTGTGTATGAAATAATAGCATAATGTGTTCATGGATTCCGTTAGTGAAGGATTTCTTAAACAAGATACACAAAGTACTAATAACTAAGGAGTTTTAGATGTTTGGTTATTATTAAATCTAATAACTTATTTCCATCAAACATATAAGGGGTAAAAAATAAGCCATAATGTGGAGGACATTATTTTCAAAACATAACTAGAGTCAGTAAACAGGATATATAATAAAAGCCCTAAAAATCAGTAAGTCAACCAGTATGAAAAATAGATATACATTCTCCCAAAGGTAAAATGAGAATGAGCCTTGAGCAGAAACTTCACATAAAGACAAATTCACATGACCAAGAAGTGAAAAGATGCTAAAGCTTATTAGTAATCAAGAATGTAAAACTTAAGATCAAAAGGAGATACCAGTTTGTAAAACAAGGTGACGAAAATTTCAGAAGTCTGACATAGCAAGCATTGGTGAGAACAAGGAACATTGGAAACTCTCATTCGCTGCTAGTGAGAGTATAAATTAGTACAACCACTTTGGAAAAGAGTCTGGCATCTTCTTTCTTTCTTTCTTTTTAAATGTGTTTGTTTGTCTAGAGAGGAAAAGAGAGAGGGAGAGAGAATCCCAAGCAGGCTGCACACTATCAGCGCATAGCCCCATACAGGGCTCGATCTCAGGAACTGTGAGATGATGATCTGAGCCCAAATCAAGGGCCACCCAGGTGCCCCAGCTTGGCTAAAGTTTCTGGGAGATAGGAGACTTGCAATGGTCCATTATTTGACCTGGACAAAGAAAGACAGGCAAAAATAGGAAATATGAGTGAAAATTACTAAGGTAAAATTCACTTACAGTGTAAAAATCTACAAAGAGTATAACTCACCACTTTATGACATGAAAAAAAACCAGATAATGTACAAAATCATAACCTTTCTTAGGAGCTAAGGCCATAGGGCAGTCTACTAGCCTGAAATTTAAGGCAAGAAGACAGCTCCAAGGAGAAAGGGAATACCGGCAGTTGCTTGCCTAAAGCATAGCATAGGAGAGAGACCCTTGACACTATACAAGTGCATTAGATAATTCAGCTAAAATTTTTATGAACTGTTAAAAGTTGAATGTGAGCTAATTGGAGAGAATAGAACCCTGGGGGCTGCAGAGTCCAGGGAATTCTCCATGGATGCTCATTGAATGATCTCAAGACACATTTGAGATGGGATGGGGAGTGCAGGAAAAGCCTTCCTTGCAGTGTAGGCCTTAGGGGCGTGGCTCAAGGAAGACTATGCAGAAAGCCTGAGGTCTGTATTCTTCTCCCCCCCCCCCCCCAATAAAACAAAAGCCTTAAACCACTAAGGGGAGATCAATGCACACTGTCTCAGGGCACAATTACAGACTACTGTTGCTGGAGAAAGGGAAGAAGAAAACAAAAAACAAAACCAAACCTGAAACTCCTTGCTGAAGTGGGACAGGAATGTATCACAGGCCTAAACTACTAGAAGTCACCTACTGCTGGAAGAGGGACAGAATCTCTAATAGGGTCTATGCCCCCAAACTCAAATACAGCATCTAAGACTAGGCTGAGCCATGACAGAGAGTACTCCCCTCCTGACACCCAGCATTGCAAATGCTGAGTAGCAACAGCAATCTACTTCTGGGAGAGTAAAGAGCATGGAGAAAGAACTTCTCCCATAGGTACACAATAGAAAAAGCCTAAAGCTGACTGACAGTGGAAGGGTAACGTTGAGAACAACTCTTTGGAAGCCAGCCCTCACCTACAGGTAATGCTGAAGGAATCTGAAACTGGTCGTGCACTTAGGGCAACTAAAGAAACAACATGGAAATCCAAGTTTTCCTCTGTCTAGATTAAATCAACTTCCAAAACTAAAGGCTGAACAAGGGGAAACATGCCCATTTCTTGCCATAAACACTATCTACCTCAGGTTCTGCTTCCTATACCAAAAATTACAAAACACAAAGAAGCAAGAAAAATACAATACATTGTGAAGATGCAAAGCAGTCAACATAACCAAACTTAAATATGGACTGAGATGTTGCTGGAGCTACAAATGGAGAATTTAAAATACTCACAATTGGGGCGCCTGGGTGGCTCAGTCAGTTAAGAGTTCAACTCCGCCCCTCAGGTCATGATCTCATAGTTCGTGATTTCAAGCCCCACATCAGTTTCTGTGCTGACAGCTCAAAGCCTGGAGCCTGTTTCAGATTGTGTCTCCTGCTCTCTCTGCTCCTCCCCTGCTCATGCTCTGTCTCTGTCTTTCTGGCTCTGTCTCAAAAATTAATAAACATTAAAATACTCATAATCTGGAAATGGATCCAGTTCACAAGGTGGACAAATGTAAAAATGTATAGGGAATTTCAGCAAAGAAATAGAAACTCTAAGAAAGGATTAAATAGACTGAAAAAATGAAAAACTTAGGTCATTGGAAATTGCCCAAACTGACACAGACCAAAAAAAAGTGAATAAAACAGAACATAGCATCAGAATCTGTGGGATGATATCAAATGGTATAACACACATTTAATTGACATCCTAGGAGTAGAAGAAGGTAAAACTTGGACAGAAGAAATAACTGAAAGCATAATAGCAAAGAATTTTCCAAAAATAATTACAGCATCAAAGGTGGATCCAAGAAAATAAGATATTTAAAGAAATCCATCTTTCCCTTGCTCTATAATTATTTGTGACAAAGACTGAAAAAGAAATGTCAAGAAAATGAAAATATCAAGGAGGATTCAAAGACAAAGAATCATGTTCCAGTAATTCAATGAATGGGTTACAAAAACTACAAGAGCTGGGATCAGATCTTGAAATCTATGAGAAGAGCAGCTAATTGAGAATAATAAGGAACAAATAGGATTCACTTCATTGTTTTCTTCCATAGTCACCCAGGTGTAGCATGTCACTTGTATAGGGTGAACAGAGGCAAAAGGCCAAGGACAGTAGGAAAGCAACCCAGTAGTAAGTATTCATGCAGATAAAGTTCTAACCAAAATCCAATGATAACAGGAGTGATCATTCCCATATTTGTTTCATATGTATAGTTGACAAGTTCTTTACAAATAGGTTAACTCAGCTGGTGCCCATAAGAAGATCTAGGAGGCAGAAACCAAACTCTTCTTTTTCTAAATTTGAGATGAGGCTCATAGAAGTTAAGTGATTCTTCCAAGTTCACACAACTAATACGAGTTGTGATTTGGATTAAAAAATGGTTTCTAATTAAAATCTCTTTAATTCTTTATTTCCCCCCTAGAATGTGTGTACCATATAATACTGAAAATTTCACTTTGTCCAGATTTCTCAATATACCATCATGAACCCTGGGCAAGACTAAAACTCACCTTATAAAATGTCTTTGTCATGGTGTTCCATCTCCTACCAGCACCCAAACCCATTTTCTTAGCCTCTAGTTTCTGCCCTTGAGCACCAAACCCTGCTTTATTTGGAGTGCCATTTCATGTGTACTGTTCCTTTTACTCAGTTATAAACTTCCTCCTGAACACCTTTCACAGCTCCCTTATTTTCATACTCTGTAGTCGGAAGCCCTGGATGGCTTCCACCTCAGTGTCTGGTGTTGACCCAAAGGCCCAAGCTCTCCTGTGCAAATGCAGGGAACACTTTCAAAATATACAACAAATACATCTTTCCCCAAAGCTCATTACAAATAATCCTAAAATGTCTTATCAGGGATTTTTTTTTTCTTGTGGCCTCATTTCCTATAAATGTTCTTGAGTAACATCCTTGTAAGAAGGGGAAGACACTGATCTATTTGCATGGTCCATCAATTCAGTCAGATCAGTAAAGTTAGAATCAATGTCTCGTTTGCATTACTTATTTTGATGTTTATGATGACTGAGATGGTTAGGTGGATTCTGATTCATAGGTTTAGGAGAAACCTACAAACTGAGTAACTGTTATCTGAATAATTGAATCAGGAAATCTAGAGACTTATGACTGAATTTTAGTACTGAAAGAGATCTCACTGATAATTTAGTAAGTTTCATCATTGTATCAGTGAAGAAATCGCAAACCTACATATTAAGCTCAGGTCAGTGATTCTGTGACAAAGATGTTTATCAGTGTCCTAAACATTCACTGTTTCCCCCCAACTACTGTATCACAACTAACACTATTCAAGGCTCTTTGTACTGATGACTTGGTTAATTTTTTTCTTTTTTTTCCAAGCCAAGGCTATGGGTGAGCCTAAATTCAGAAGCCAGGCTGGAATTCTGGAGTGGAAGGATGAAGTCTGGGCTGAGAATAAAGAATTGGAATGCAGAAAGAGAATGATTTGTCCACACAAGCTCGGTATCCAGGAGGAGAATTTAATCTGAAAATGGGATATTAATTGAGGGTCCAGGGATGCCCGAACAATGAGTTTTTCAATTGTGAACCTTCACCAAAAGCAAAGGCACTTAGAGGAAGTGTAGCACCATGGTTAAGAGTTTACTTTGGGAGCCAGAAACCCTGAGTTTGAATTCTGGCTCCATTACTTAATATTTATGTGAGCAAGTTGCTTTTTCTATGACTCCTTTTTTCCTCCCTTTTAAGTCCAAACAGAAGATAAGAAGATAATAATAATAATACTGAATTCAAATGCTTGTTTTGATTGTATAAGTGAAATACTTCTAACAATGAAATAACAGAAAGTACTTACCACTTACCACAGAAAAATAGTAAACACTATATAAATAATTGCCAAAAAGTACTGTGCTGACGTATATGTACAAAGATGTTCATTGTAGCATATTTAGAAAAGGAACTGGAAACAATAAAAATATTCTTTGTGAGGAGTTGGTTAAATAGATTACATTTTAGCCATACGAAGGAACATTATATTGCTATTCAAGAATGAGATGTCTCTATAGGTACCACCTACGGTATATGGTTAAGTAAATATTTTAAGAAATACAACAGGATGATATAATTTTTATTGAAATATCTAAAAGTGTATGTTATACATATGTATGCCCCCAAGGTTGTGGTGTTTTTGTTTTTCTTTTTAATATTTTTAATGTTTTATTTATTTTTGATACAAAGAGAGACAGAGCATGAGATGGGGAGGGGCAGAGAGAGAAGGAGACACAGAACCGGAAGCAGGCTCCAGGCTCTGAGCTAGCTGTCAGCACAGAGCCTGTCCCGGGGCTTGAACCCACGAACGTGAGATCTGACCTGAGCCGAAGCCAGAGGCCCAACGGACTGAGCCACCCAGGCACCCCTGTGGTGTTTTTACATTAGTGTGTTTGGGTCTCTTCCCCTGAGGACAGGCATTGTGGCAGGTATGGGTGGTGTCAGGGAGGAGCCAAGGGAAGAACTTACTAAGTTCCTTTATTCACTTCTGTAATATTTCAGTTATTTTTTCAACTGGCAAAAATATTGAAAATAAAAGTAGTATAAATCTAGTAAAATGTGGGTAAAAAGGCGCAGTATATAAGGCGAGGTTATGAGGAGTTAGAGGCACTCCTCTTAGGACTGCAGGGGCTCTTAGATAATGGAGAGAGGACTTTAAATCGAACTCTTATGGGGTGTCTGGGTGGCTTAGTTGGTTAAGCACCCGACTCTTGGTTTCACCTGAGGTCCTGTTCTAACAGCTTGTGAGTTCAAGCTGCACATTGGGCTCTGTGGTGACAGAATGGAGACTGCTTGGAATTCGTTCTCCCTTTCTCTCTGCCCCTTCCCCACTCATATTCTCTCTTTCTCTCTCTCTCAAAAATAAATAAACATTTAAAAAAAATTAAAATAACTGTTACCCACAATATCTTCAAACTGATCTTGGATGCCCATGCACTCTCAGCCTACGGAATAAATGAACTTGTCTTTCAGGTCACAAGAGTATTTAAGTGACATTAAATAACCTCCAAGAGTAATGTTTCTCTTTATGTACTAGGAAATGCATTATGTAAATGTGTGTATGTAAATCGGCTTCCTCCACACACTCTGAAGTAATGGCAAAGCTAGACCGTTTACTAAGCCCTGGATCTTTTTCTCCAGGGCACTACCATACAATCGGATCTGACATTAAGGTGATTTGTTGATAAGTTCATTACTGCTGTGCTCTCTTTCACATTAGTGATGCGTAACATACGAGGAGCGGAAAAGCTTTAGCTGTGAGATATGAGTGTGATGCAGTAACAACCTGCGATTTGCGTAGGAAAGGAATCTGGTGGCAAACTGGCCAGCGATTGCAGGGCTTTGAAAACTGTAACATAACTGACGCCTCAGACATTACAGGCTAAGTAAACAATTCATTTGTTTATATTTATTTATAACCCATCTAACCTCAGCTGTCCTCTTTGGTAATGCTTTCTGGGTCAGTTTGAAGCACATCTTGTGATGAATTAAAGAAGTATGTCTGATAATATAAACCAGAAGCATGGTGTTACAGACTCGTCCCTGCCCTGAATTCACCTTTTCTCCTAAATATTAATGATATAAATAAAAGATTAAGGAGAAAATGAGAAGAGGCATTGAAGGAAAGTAAAGCTTTAGTCTTTCTCCTTTATATTGATTTGTGTATTGATTGTATTTATTGAATTTTATTTAATAAGCAAACATAATGCTTACTTATATTTGTCATCATAGGGAAGTTAGGGTTTTCAAAATGTAGATACTTATACAAATTATGAGCAAATGACACACCTATTCTCAAGGTGGGGATAATTGCCTTGCTCAATATAAATGATCCCATAATCTTACCTCTAAGAATGTGGATGAGTTTAAAATCCTGTATACCTTGCCTGATTGATAACCTTACTCATCTCTTTCCTGCCCAATGTAGTATGCCTGTATTGACTCCTTTTCTTGCATTTATATTACTCTTCCATTATTAAGTTCACAAAAAATGATATATAAGATTGTAAGAAGTTAGAAAGCTAAGGAACTTTATTAAAATTTGAATGTAGGACAGAGGCATATATATAATAATGTGTTTAAACATAGCATAATATGATATATATTGTTTTATAAAATGATTTTCATCAGCCTATAGGTATGTTACATGAGTTAGAAAATCTCAATAATAGGTAAATTTACCCAAATATAGCAGATTTGTACTCAATATTTATTACCTATAGTTCATCTAAAAAGTAAGCATAACCTCAGATATCTTATTACTATTAACATAGTATAAATGTTGTCTTGGTGTACATCCCATCATTGTATTTGATTTTTGACATTCCTGATTTTATTCTGTAGAGCTGAGAAGAAAGTCTAATTTGGGACAAACTTGGGTCCTGAATGAGCACTCCAGTCTTCCCTCACCCCTCTACCATTCTACATATTTGTTTTTAACATTGTCATTGATAAATATTTTGAGAAAGAATTATTTAGGAATCTCTTCCTTCTCCTTTTTAAAACATGTTTTACCAAATCAGATTGTCAGAAAAACATGAGGGAGGTTTGTAGAAGAGTTTAGAAACTATTAACGTGCTGTATCAACTCCCTTTAAATGGATCACAATAAAGCAAGAAGATATCTTGTGATCAGGTAGAACATGGGAAATTTTTTTTATTATAGTTTATCATCAAGTTGGTTTCCATATAACACTCAGTGCTCATCCTAACAAGTGCCCTCCTTTATGCCCATCACCCACTTTCCCCTCTCTCCCACCCCCATCAACCCTCAGCTTGTTCTCAGTATTTAAGAGTCTGTCATGGTTTGCCTCCCTCCCTCTCCTTAACTATTTTTGTCCCCTTCTCCTCCCCTATGGTCCTCCATTAAGTTTCTCCTGTTCCACAGATGAGTGAAAATATTGGTATCTGTGCTTCTCTGCTTGACTTATTACACTTAGCATAACACCCTCGAGTTCCATTCACATTGCTACAAATGGCCAGATTTCATTCTTTCTCATTGCCATGTAGTATCCCAGTGTATATATAAACCACATCTTCTTGGTCCATTCATCAGTTGATGGACATTTAGGCTCTTTCCATGATTTGGCTATTGTTGAAAGTGCTGCTATGAACATTGGGGTACATGTGCCCCTATGCATCAGCATTCATATATCCCTTGGATAAATTCCTAGCAGTGCTATTGCTGGGTTATAGGGGAGTTCTATTGTTAATTTTTTGAGGAACCTCCACTCTTTTGCAGAACGGCTACACCAATTTACACTCCAACCAACAGTGTAGGAGGGTGCCCATTTCTTCACATCCTCGCCAGCATCTATAGTCTCATGATTTGTTCATTTTAGCCTCTCTGACTGGTGTGAAGTGGTATCTCAGTGTGGTTTTGATTTGTATTTCCCTGATGATAAGTGACATGGAGCATCGTTTCATGTGTCTGTTGGCCATCTGGATGTTTTCTTTGGAGAGTGTCTGTTCATGTCTTCTGCCCATTTCTTCACTGGATTATTTTTTTTTTTTGGGTGTGGAGTTTGGTGAGTTCCTTGTAGATTTTGGATACTACCCCTTTATCCAATATGCCATTTGCCACTATCTTTTCCCATTCTATAAGTTGCCTATTAGTTTTATTGATTGTTTCCTTTGCTGTGCTGAAGCTTTTTATCTTGATGAGGAAAAATATGGAATGCTTCATGAATTTGCATGCCATCTGTGTGCAGGGGCCATGCTAATCTCTGTACTGTTTCAATTTTAGTATATGTGCTGTGAAAGTGAGCACAGAACATGGGAAATTTGAATGCTTGTGTATGTAAACGTGGCATCTCCATTTTATACTCAATATTGGCTATTCTATTGCTTCATGTTCTCTGAAAGCACATCAAAGTTTATTTATTTATTTATTCATTTTAAAGATTTAAAAAAATTTTTTTTAGTTATCTCTATACCCAACATGGGGCTTGAACCTACAAATCCAAGACCAAGAGCTGCACACTCTACCAACTGAGCCTGCTGGGTGTCCCTGCAATGTATTTTATTTTATTTTTTTATTATATGTTTATTTATCTTTATTTAAATTTTAGTTATTTAATATACTGTGCAACATTGGTTTCAGGAGTAGAATTCAGTGATTCATCAATTCATCATTTGTATTCAACACTCAGTGCTCATCATAACAAGTGCCCTCCTTAATACCCATCACTCATCTAGCCTATCTCCCACCCACCTCCCTCCATCAACCGTGTTTGTTCTCTATCAGTAAGAATCTCTTATGGTTTGTTTTCCACTGTCCTCTTTTCCCCTTCTTCCCATATGCTTGTTTCTTTTCGTAAATTCCACATATGAGTGAAATCATAGAGTATTTGTCTTTCTCTGATTAGCTTATTTCACTTAGCATAATACATTCTAGTTCCATCCATGTCATTGCAAATGGCAAGATTGCATTCTTTTTGATGGTCAAGTAATATTCCATCGTATTTATACACCACATCTTCTTTATCCATTCATCAGTCAATGGACATTTGGGCTCTTTCCATAATTTGGCTGTTGTTGATAATGCTGCTATAAACATTGAGGGTGCATGTACTTCTTCAAATCTGTATTTTTGTATCCTTTGGGTAAATCCCTAATAGTACAATTGCTAGATTGTAGGGTAGTTTTATTTTTACTTTTTTGAAGAACTCTATACTGTTCTTCAGAGTGGCTGTCCTAGTTGCATTCCTACCGACAGTGTAAGAGGCTTTCCCTTTCTCCAATTCAACACCTGTTGTTTCTTGAGTTGTTAATTTTGACATTCTGACAGGTGTGAGATGGTATCTCATTGTGGTTTGGATTTGTAGTTCCCTGATGTTGAGTGATGTTGAGCATCTTCTCATGTGTCTGTTGACCATCTGCCTGTCTTCTTTGGAAAAGTGTCTATTCATCCCTGCAATGAATTTTAAATTCCAATACACAGAATCAATATTTTGTTTTCTAATTAAAATTTAAAGTTTAACAATAGTAAAATAATTTTTTTACTTAAGAAGTAATCTTTTCATACTTATATGAAATTTCATGATCCAAACAAATGGAAAAAGTTTATTTCTAAGAATCATAAATCCAAGATTATGATCCAAAAACTAACATTTGATAGATGAAATTATAATATGCACTTATGATAGATTACTGTGGTATCTAAAATAATATGATATTTGGGTGCCTGGGTGGCTTAGTTGGTTAAGTGTCTGACTCTTGATTTCAGCTCAGGTCACGATCTCACAGTTCATAGAATTGAGTCCCACATTGGGCTCAGTGCTGACAGCACAGAGCCTGCTTGGGATTCTTTCTTTCTCTGCCTCTCTTGAAATAAATAAGCTTTTAAAAAAATAGAAGTAAATGAAATACTAATAGTATATAAAATAAACCATATATTCATAACAAGATGAAAAATTTACACAATACATTAGGGTTGGCAAACATTTTAATGAAGCGCCGGATAGTAAATATTTTAGGCTTTGTGGGCCATATGATCTCTGATGCAACTATTCAGCTCTGCCATTGTAGCAGGAAAATAGCCATAGACAATGCATAAGTGAGTGAGCATGGCTGTGTTCCAGTTAAACTTTATTTACAAACAGGCAGCAGGCCCAGTTTGCCAGAAGGCTGCAGGTTGTCCATATTGAAATACATTGTTAATATGAAAAATCTCATACATTGATATGTGTAATATAATGTTATTACATAAAAATTATATGACTAAAGAGATACACAAAGTATTGTTAAAATGTGAACACTGGTTATTGTTGGTGAAATTATCTTTTGTGATATTGTGCATAAACATATATCAAGGTACAAACAAATGATTTAAAAATAAAAATAGTTAAACTGTTTGGAAACATTTTAAAAACTAAAAATTTTATTAAGTACATTTAGATGAATAAAATATTGAAATCATTTCTTCCTATATAATAGTTATATAAGATGTATATAACTTATTTTATGTCATTTTATCACTGTCATCATGTCAGTTTTGGTGTTTTTCATTTTTTGTTTGTTTGTCTTGTATTTTTAATGATGGCTGTGTTCTTCATGTTACCAGTCATATGGGAATCTTCACCTCTGGTTTTCTTAATTATTTTGGGCTCTGATTTTAGACTGGTTTTTTTAAAATTTAGATTATATTACTGTTTAGGTATGGCAAGGTTAGCCAGTCAGGAGAGGAAAGCTATTGGACAGTTTGTTATACTTGTAGATACTCTTGATTTGACAAGGTGATTACAGAGGGAAGCAACAGAGTCATGGATTGCTGTGAGGGGGAGGGCGTGGGGGAGCTGGAAGGTGTGTGTGGGATGGCATGCCTTGGCAAGAGCCTGTATTGTGCTTTTCAAAGGAAGAACAGGTGAGATAGGGTAAGCAGGTTTAGGTTAGATGGTTTGTATAATTTCCCTGGGCTCTGGGGCATAAAGGCTGTCCTTAGATGTCCAGTTTTTGGCCCTGGGCCGATTGGGATGGGAAGAATAGTGGCCCAGAGTGTGAGAGACTGGCTGAGGAAGTGACTGAGTATCTGGGTTCTGGATTGGTTGATTTGCATATGAAAGGCAAGCTCCAGGAAATTAGGTTGCTATCTTTAGGAATAATCTAACCTGGGAAGGGCATTTCCTCTGGAATCAGCAAGGCCCCAAGATGTCAAAGTGTCAGAAATTAAAAAGGCATAGTCAATAAGTGGTATACTAGGGATTTGGAAAAACACATTGATCACAAATGTCTTAAAAAAGGTTGGCCCATTTGAAGAGAAAATTGTCAACATTTTTTTCATTTAAGTAATCTTTACGAAATATACTGGGAACCAAGTTATTAATTTTCTCTTTAGAGTGGTCTAGACTCCTCACACATTACTCAAGTAATATCTCAACTGATAATATATTAGGCTTTGTACTATGGTAGTTCATGGCATAAATGTACTGAAGGTACCAGGAATCCTCAGGTTACCAATTCTGCCATGCACATTGTAGAATTTCTCATCACAATGCCTTCACTTTGAAATTAGTGAATTGAGAAACTTATGTATAGTTTCCCTGGTTGCTTAAAGGGGTTATTGTGAGAATCAAATCAAGTAAACACTTGGAAAACTATAATGCACAACAAAAACCTGAGAACCACTGTGACTGGCTTTAATCATTTTATTTCTTTTATCTGGATGCGTCTTGGATATATAAGCATCTAATACCAGTGACTGAAGTTAACAAGTCTAACATGTTGGCTGCAGAGGCAGGTGTGACCTTCAGGTGCCCAGACAACAAGAAACCACTCACTACCTCAGCATTCCCCACCCTGAGACCTTTAAGGGAACCTTTTATCAAACCTTTCCACCCTAAACAATGGACTCTACTCCCTGGAACAAGAAACAGCTACCAACAAATCACCTTATATAAACATGTCAATATTTCATACCCCCCAGACAATGCCATAAAAACGCACTACCCCATTCCCGGGTGCAACTTCTCTGGCCCCTCTCCGTTCAGACCAGTGAACCTCGCCTGGGAGCGCTCCCAATAAAGGCCTTTTTACTTCCATGTCGGTCTCAGTTTCTGCATTGCGTTAGCTACATTACATAACACTTCTTTTTTCATCAAAAAAAGGGGGATAGGGGATGGGGACGGTGCTGGGTTTTACTCTTTCCCTTAGGCGTTGTCAGTTCTACCTACTTAGACCAGACATGCATATAATCATTGTATTTTAACCTCTCTCTGAGCCTCTGTAGGCCTAAATCCCTTTGTCTAGTCATTTGACTGCATGTTACTGGTATCTTTGCATCTTCTGCTTGTTTTCCTTCTCTACCACCTCTGTCCATCCAAAGTCACATCATCACAATTCCCCCAGCTAGCCTGTGAGAACCATCTCCTAACCCAGTCCCTTACCTCTAATTTCTCACTCTTTCTTTCAAATTTAAATGCTTCTCAAGCTGGGAGACTTCTCTGAATTACTGAATCAAAATGTGCTATTTCCTTGCCACTGGGTTCCTTAATGCTTAGCTTTCATATTCCCAATCCCCCCCTCCCCCATTCAGGAAGAGCTTGGGACAACTCAGGAAAAACCCTGGATAATGGTAAATTTTAGCTATTGTTCTATGTAAAGTAAGGCAGCCACAGAGAGGGATGCTATGAATGATGCATGCAAATACTTTCCTTGAATTCATGCCTCTTTAATTTATTTAGGGAGAAGTTGTTCCCTTTGTTTAAAGTCTGATGGGATTTCTCTGGGCAAAGACTGGGAATTTCCCAAGGCAGTTTCTTCTGAGATTAGCCTTAGGGGAGATTGTGCTCACATTTCATTTGTGGACACTCTTGGCAAAGGCAACCTTCTGTAAGTAGGTCAGAACTCTCTTCTGCCTTGCTGGGATGGTAGATGGGTCAGATCTTCCATGTTTTCTATAGGTGTGCAGGCACCATCATCACCATGCCCCACTCTTCATTATTATCTTTGATCCATAGTCATGGAAGTGAGAAATATCACACTGGAGCCCCTGGACCCTTCTAAAAAGTGACATCATCACTTTCAGGCTGAGGGATGAAAGCAATGTAATAGGATAGTTTTAAGGAGTGAGTGGGGATTGAAACACTTTGGTTAGTTTCTGTTTCTCCATGTCCTGTAATTTCTATCTTATTGTTTTTATAATATAGTGAGGTAACTGAGAGAGCATTATTAAATTTGGAAGTCTCTTGATTTTAGATAGATATAAATGAATATATGTATATGTATATATATATATTTTTTTTGTCAAGTTATTTTATTTCCGTGTGATTCAGTTTTCCTATCTGTCAAATGGAGAGAGTGAGGAACATGAGTCTGTTGGAGAGGAAAAACATTTCTGTACCCTTTAAGATTCGTCTAGTTGGTTTAAGCATCAAATTTGCATAAGACAGATTAACAGGAGAAAAGCAAATGCTTAATAACATGTATACCTTCTGTATACATGGGAGAGACTCAAGAAAACTGAACAACTCACCAAAATGGCCAGAGCCATCACCTTAAATACCATCTTCAGCTAAAGACAATAAAAGATGTTGGAGGTGGCAAGTCAGTTGTGGGAGATTACCTGGCAAAACACAGTAAACAAGGGTAAGATTGTTATGCAGTCTTATGTAAGTCCATGCCTTCTCCTCTGAAGCAGTTTCTAGAGATTGTGTCATCACCCCCCTCTAATATTGAAAGGAAGACACCCTTACAAATGGAGATTTCCATTATAAATGTAAATGTCTTTTAAAAAAGGGTAACTTGGACTTAGTTTTTAGAATTTTCCAATGTTAGCAGTGGTTATTTCTTAAAAATAACCAGCTTAAAATAAGTGATATGCCAGAATAAGTGATATGCCAGAGAGGTGTATTTTGAGGCAGCAATTGCTTCTCTATAAGTTCATACACATAAAATACTTAAACAGTACATAAAATACTTAAACAGTTGAATCATAAGCAGTCAATAAATCTTTAATATCAAGTACAAGAAGAAGAGGAAGAGGAGGAGGAGGAAGAGGAGAAAAGGGAAAAGAGAAGAAGAAATGATCTTTATGGGAGGGCCATAGAGATACTGAAAAGCAGAGATTGTCTTATACACATTTAGATCCTTTGCAGGATTTAGTTAATAACACGTACTCAGTAATTGTTTAAGCATATGGGTGAATAAGTAAGTGAATATAGAGAACTACAAAATTACAGTCAGCCATAGCTGACTGATACTTTGCTTCCATTGGACAAGCAATGCAGTGGATTCATTAGTTAGTTTTGGTGTTATGAAAACTTAACCACAGATGTAAAAATGTGACCTCCCCAACATTGGGGCACATGGAACATATGGTGGTCATTATAGAGAATCTGAAATTGAGAAGACCATTCCTGTCCTAGTGATAGATTTCCTCTAGTTTCCTGCACGTTGCACATATTTCTAACCTAAATAAAATCAGTATCAAATCCCATACACCTATAGACCCAGCCCTCCCTCCTGCTCCCTAATTCTAGAATCTCTATCTTTTCTGGGGCTTTGTAAGGAATGTGCGTAATGATTCTCAAGTAGATATCAAATTTGAGTCTGGAGTGATCATAGTAGACATTTACTTGGTCTTTCTACAATGAAAGTAATCTGATAAATTTTATTCTTAGCTATTAGGGAGTATGTGTGATCTCTTGGAAAAGCATTATATTTTAGAGAATCAATGAGTATTAAGGGTTTGCTAATATTTCATTCATCCATTTATGCATCAAACTATGTGCCAGTATTGAAAATTCAAAGGTAAATTAAAATGGTCCTTGGCTCTGAGGAACCTAGAGAAACAGATGACCAATTGTTACATGTTAGACATGAATACCTTAGATATTTTGTTAAGTTATTTCTTGGCAACCCTCAAATCACATCTTGTGAGTAACTACTGACCAGCATACAGCTATCCTGGAAGACTATTCTAGGACCTAAGTTAGCTCTGGAAGATGAAATGTAAAGAAATAATTATCTGCCTCATCCCGCAGTGTCATAGACAAGGCTTTCTAAATCTTTTTATTTTTATGTTGTTAAATAGAGCTATTCATATGAATTTTGCTCAACTCTTACCTAAATCTACATGATCCTGACTTCATATGCTTATGATTACTCAAAGTCAGAAGAAATCAGGTCAGCTCATGGGTAGCCTAAAGATATATTTGACAGCTATGTTTTTCCAAATGAAATATTGGCCATATAAAATATTGTTATTTTGCTTATTAAAAATTAATATTCTCATTGTAGAAAATATAGATAACCCAGGTAAAGGAAAATAGTAACCTGTCATTGTTCATTAAAAAATTGTTAATATTTTGACTCATTTCAATCTAATATTTTATATGATTATGAGAATGAAGTCATGTGCAATATTAGCATATGAATACATATTTTATTATTACATATATTGCTTTTGGCTTAATATTTATGGTGTTACAAAATATCACTAGTTTCTCTGTAACACTTACTAATAGTTGTCTAATATTCCATCAAAACCTTACCATAATTTATTTCATTATACCCTTACATATTACATTTCAGATTATCCCATTTCTTTTGCAATTATGTATAATACTGTGAAGAACAGCCTGTGAAATTATTGGATCTTATGGTTTTGCAGTTTAACATGTCTCTACTGACTCAAAGGTTATGAAAGTGTTCTATGTTTTTCTCTTAAAGCTTTTGTTTTTGTGTTCACATTTAGACCTGCAATCTACAGGGAACTGTATGGTGTGAATTAGTGGAAACAGTTTATTATTGCCATGCGCCTATCCAGCTGATAACAGCAGTATTTATTTACAAGATTATTGTAAGTGGTCTCACTTAAATTCACTGTTACATTTTAAAATTTTATTAATTTTTCACAAATATGCATTTGCATTTGTTTTTAGTCTAGAATTGCTTTAGAACTCTACTCTTCCATTGGTCACCTTGTTCCAACTTTGACCCAAACAATAGTGTCATATTTCCTATATTACCTACTAGTTATTTATTCTAGCTTATCAGAGGTCTTGATATATGCTCAATAAGACTTTTGCCTTTGTTTTTCCGAAATCCCATAGCTATTCTTGGTCCTTTGCTCTTCCACATGAATTTTTGAATCAGCTCATTAATTTAAAAAACCAATAAACCCCCAACTACCAGAAACAGTTGTGATATTTACTAGGATTGCATTGAAAGTATTGATTAATTTAAGAAGAATTGTCATTTAAAATTTTATTATTTATTGTTATTTTTTGAGTCTTCTAACCTATGAAATGATATATCCCTTATTTATTTTGGTTTTCTTTCATTTTTGTCTTTATTATTATGCAGTTTTAGAATTTTTTCCTTGTAGATTTTATACATTTTTATTTAAACAGATTTCCCTGTATTTGACATTTTAATGCTATTGCTAATGGCATCATGTCTTAAACTTACTATTATACATCGTTGTGACTAATATATAGAAATGCAGTGAATTTTGGGTATCTTGATTGCTCATGTAGCCAGTAACCTTACTATATGAACTATTTTAAAATATTTATTTGGGAAAAAACAGGGAATTAGAATAGATACAAAGAATAGTACAAGGTACTCCTAAATATCCACCAGTTGTTAATATTTTTCTATATTTTTTATTGTTTTTTTCTGGATATAAAATTGTGCCTCTTAACATTTAACATCAATTATTATTGTTGCTACTGTTGAATTACTTAAGAATAAACTATAGTCATCAGGAACATGACAAAATAGTCCTGTTTTTATCTGTTAAAAATGAGAGCATTTTCTTAAATGAAAAAAGTAAGAAAAATAAAGTTCACTAAATTTAATTTTCATATTACCTAATCAGTGTATTATCAAATTTCATGAATCATGCCTATAATGTCCTTTTTAACAATTTTGTTTTTCCTGATGCTGGATCCTTAGTTTTCCCTGATCTAGAACAGTCCCTCACCCTTTCTTTGTCTTTCATGACAATGCTGTTTTGTGGGATAGTCCATAATTTTTGTTTGAATACTTCCTATGATTACATTCAAATTATTCATTTACGGTGGAAACCACATGAATGGTATAATCTTGTCCATGAATCACAATAGGAAAACTATAATGCTAATTTGTCTCTTTATTGATCATATGAATTACATTTTGATATATAATATTTTGGAGATAGGGTTCCTCAATAGCTCAGCCGATTAAGTGTCCTACTCTTGATTTCAGCTCATGTCATGGTGTTATGGTTTGTGAGTTTGAGCTCCTCATGGGGCTCTGCTCTGACAGTGTGGAGTCTGCTTAGGATTCTTTCTCCCCTTCACTTTGCCCCTCCCCTACTCATTTTCTCTTTCTCTCAAAAAAAACTAAGAATTAAAAATAATATTTTATATGTGGTAGATTAAAACTATATTGCTAATGTTAACTTTACCTGTCTCTCTCTCCTTTCTTTTAAATTTTAGTATAGTTTCTAGATAATTTAAATTATATACATGACATGTGTTATATGTCTGTTGGACAGGGGTACCTTACAGCATCCACTAAAAATATAAAACAAAGAGTTATACATAATAAACAGCTAATAAACCAAAAACTATATCTACAAGTAGGTAGGAAAAGAAGAAAAAGGAACAACAAAAATATGAGAAAATAGAAAATAAACAGCAAGATGATAGATTCAAACTCAACTGTGCTGATAATTAATAAAATGTAATGTTCCAAAAAAACCAATGAAAATTTAGAGAATGTCAGATTGGTGAAAAAAGCATGATTTACCTAAAGGTATTCTATAATAAATCCTCTTTATATATAAAGACACCCATATGTATAAAGGTAAAATTGTGAAAAAGGAAATACTTTGCAACTATTCATCATAGGAAAACTGGAATGGCAATATTAATATCAAATAATTGAAGACATCAGGGCAAGGAATACTATAAAACATAAAGACATAATGATGAAGAATCCATTCATCAAGGAGATATAA
The DNA here is from genome assembly GCF_006229205.1 of Suricata suricatta. Classification (NCBI taxonomy): domain Eukaryota; kingdom Metazoa; phylum Chordata; class Mammalia; order Carnivora; family Herpestidae; genus Suricata; species Suricata suricatta. Next base: position 117,171,057 of record NC_043705.1, read on the forward strand.
TGGTTCTGAAGGTATATTTTTTTCCTTTTTCTCTTTTATTTAAATTTTAGTTATTTAACATACAGTGCAATATTGGTTTCAGGAGTAGAATTCAGTGATTCGTCACTTACATACAACACACAGTGCTCATCACAATAAATGCCCGCCTTGATACCCATCACTCATCCAGCCCACTCCCCTCCATCAACCCATGGTTTGTTCTCTATCATTAAGAGTCTCTGTGGTTTGTTTCCCTCTCTTCACTCTCTTCCCCTATATATTTTTCTGTTTTGTTTCTTAAATTCCATGAGTGAAATTGTACAGTGTTTGTCTTGCTTTTATTGACTTATTTCGCTTAGCATTCTAGTTCCATCCATGTCATTGCAAATGGCAAGACTGCATTCTTTTTGATGGTCAAATAATATTCCATCGTATTTATACACCACATCTTTATCCATTCATCAGTCAAAGGACATTGGGCTTCTCCATAGTTTGGTTATTATTTTTTTTAATGTTTTCTGCCTTTGTATTTTTTAAAATAGTTTATTGTCAAATTGTTTCCATACAACACCCAGTGCCCTTCCCCACAAGTGCCCTTCCCCACAAGTGCCCTCCTCCATCACCACCACCTCTTTCCCCCC